>NC_089231.1:30496328-30806593 GCF_963924675.1 Phocoena phocoena | reverse complement strand
AACTTGGAGGGCAAATGTTGAATACCCGAGAGGCCCAGGTGTCCTCAGACGTGTACTTCCTATAAAATAAAGCATCTAAGCGCCTACGAACTCATGGACACAGCTGCACACCTCCCTTTCTGCAGGCCGACTATGGGCATACAAGGAGGCAAGTTTTCACGTTGAGATTCCCTTTAGCTCTAGAGCTTGTCAGGCAGACAACCACCTCGGCCATGCAAGCCCCTGGTTTAGACAGAGCGAACTCATTTTCTCCCCAGAAGCATTCTTACAGGGTTTACAGGCCTGACAAGAGCAGGGAATGGCTGGCAGCTTCAACGCAGCGAGAACGCTGCCTTCAAAATGGGAAATCAAGGCTAGTTCCAGCAGGCCTCCTTTTCCATGGGCACACTCAGCATACACCCCTGTGGTTTCTAACAAATCCAAAGAGACACAGGTTACCCTGTGTTTCCTTCCCTGACTCAACTTCTCGAAGTAGGGTGTTCTGCATCATGCGAACTGCCTCAACCAAGGAACGCCGAAAGCTGCTCCTCTGGGACTGAGGACATTCAAAAGCCTGCAGTGCCACAGGACGTACAGGACTTAAACTGCAGTAAGAAGTCAAGCCGACTTCCTCTAGGAGGCACGGTGACTTCAGGCAGGACGTGTTAGATGGAATGCGAAGACGAGGGTTACGCTGAGTGCAGCTCAAACTAGGGCAACATGTAAGACTTCTCCGCCGTGTGGGACGTACCAGAGCGGTGTTCGTGAACGTGTGCGAGGGCTGAGGAAATTAAGCTGCTCCAAAAGAGAGGGCAGTGCCTTTCCCTACACCCGGCATGCCCAGAGGGGCTCTAACGGGCTACGGGTCTGGACGTTGCTTAGCTGAACCTTGTGTGCCTCGGGATACTCAAGTGTTACTGCCGGGAACAGGGTGCCCAGGCTAGCCTCCTAGGTGTCCAGAAAACTGTGCTGCCGTTCTAGGAACGCAGAGCAGAGCACACCGCCTCATGGAAACTGCTGCACGCCTCTGCTTCTGCACGGCAACTCAGGGCCTTACTTCCATTCATGTGTTCACGCTGGGTGTGCCCGGAGCGACATAGCATGGTAAGATGCTGAGTTTCTCCTCGAGCAGAGTGATTTCAGGTACAAAGGCCTCGAAGTATTCCAAGCACACTGTTCTCTCATGGCAGCTCACACAAGAGCTATAGCAAAATTTTCCTGGGCGCTTCGGACTCACCAGAAATGCTCTCCTGAGGCCGTTCGAGGACTTGAAATGTAGCTCTCCTCAAGGAACGTTCAGTGTGTTGCCCATTACTCGGCCCGCACAGAGTGCCTCCAAAGCATTCGCCAGTGGGCCACAAAGCTGCTCAGCCAGCCCACAGGGGACTGGACGTACTCAGTGAACTTGGAGGGGAAATGTTCAATACCCGAGAGGCCCAGGTGTCCTCAGACGTGTACTTCCTATAAAATAAAGCATCTAAGCGACTACGAACTCATGAACACAGCTGCACACCTCCCTTTCTGCAGGCCGACTATGGGCATAACCAGGAGGCAACTTTTCACATTGAGATTCCCTTTAGCTCTAGAGCTTGTCAGGCTGACCACCACCTCGGCCATGCAAGCCCCTGGTTTAGACAGAGCGAACTCATTTTCTCCCCAGAAGCATTCTTACAGGGTTTACAGGCCTGTCAAGAGCAGGGAATGGCAGGCAGCTTCAACGCAGCGAGAACGCTGCCTTCAAAACGGGAAATCAAGGCTAGTTCCAGCAGGCCTCCTTTTCCATGGGCACACTCAGCATACACCCCTGTGGTTTCTAACAAGTCCAAAGAGACACAGGTTACCCTGTGTTTCCTTCCCTGACTCAACTTCTCGAAGTAGGGTGTTCTGCATCATGCGAACTGCCTCAACCAAGGAACGCCGAATGCTGCTCCTCTGGGCCTGAGGACATTCAAAAGCCTGCAGTGCCACAGGACGTACAGGACTTAAACTGCAGTAAGAAGGCAAGCCGACTTCCTCTAGGAGGCACGGTGACTTCAGGCAGGACGTGTTAGATGGAATGCGAAGACGAGGGTTACGCTGAGTGCAGCTCAAACTAGGGCCACACGTAAGACTTCTCCGCCGTGTGGGACGTACCAGAGCGGTGTTCGTGAACGTGTGCGAGGTCTGAGGAAATTAAGCTGCTCCAAAAGAGAGGGCAGTGCCTTTCCCTACCCCTGGCATGCACAGAGGGGCTCTAACGGGCTACGTGTCTGGACGTTGCTTAGCTGAACCTTGTGCGCCTGGGGGTACTCAAGTGTACCTCCCGAGAACAGGGTGCCCAGGCTAGCCTCCTAGGTGTCCAGAAAATTGTGCTGCCGTTCTAGGAACGCAGAGCAGAGGCCACCGCCTCATGGAAACTGCTGCACGCCTCTGCTTCTGCACGGCATCTCAGGGCCTTACTTCCAGGCATGTGTTCACGCTGGGTGTGCCCGGAGCGACATAGCATGGTAAGATGCTGACTTTCTCCTCGAGCAGAATAACTTCGGGTAAGAAGGCCTCGAAGTATTCCAAGCACACTGTTCTCTCATGGCAGCTCACACAAGGGCTATTGCAAAATTTTCCTGGGCACTTCGCACTCACCAGAAATGTTGCAGTGAGGCTATTCGAGGACTGGAAATGTAGCTCTCCTCAAGGAACGTTCAGTGTGTTGCCCATTACTCGGCCCGAACACAGTGCCTCCAAAGCATCCGCCAATGGGCCACAAAGCTGCTCAGGCAGCCACCAGGGGTCTGGAGGTACTCAGTGAACTTGGAGGGCAAATGTTGAATACCCGAGAGGCCCAGGTGTCCTCAGACGTGTACTTCCTATAAAATAAAGCATCTAAGCGCCTACGAACTCATGGACACAGCTGCACACCTCCCTTTCTGCAGGCCGACTATGGGCATAACCAGGAGGCAAGTTTTCACGTTGACATTCCCTTTAGCTCTAGAGCTTGTCAGGCTGACCACCACCTCGGCCATGCAAGCCCCTGGTTTAGACAGAGGGAACTCATTTTCTCCCCAGAAGCATTCTTACAGGGTTTACAAGCCTGTCAAGAACAGGGAATGGCTGGCAGCTTCAACGCAGCGAGAACGCTGCCTTCAAAATGGGAAATCAAGGCTAGTTCCAGCAGGCCTCGTTTTCCATGGGCACACTCAGCATACACCCCTGTGGTTTCTAACAAGTCCAAAGAGACACAGGTTACCCTGTGTTTCCTTCCCTGACTCAACTTCTCGAAGTAGGGTGTTCTGCATCATGCGAACTGCCTCAACCAAGGAACGCCGAAAGCTGCTCCTCTGGGCCTGAGGACATTCAAAAGCCTGCAGTGCCACAGGACGTACAGGACTTAAACTGCAGTAAGAAGGCAAGCCGACTTCCTCTAGGAGGCACGGTGACTTCAGGCAGGACGTGTTAGATGGAATGCGAAGACGAGGGTTACGCTGAGTGCAGCTCAAACTAGGGCTACACGTAAGATTTCTCCACCGTGTGGGACGTACCAGAACGGTGTTCGTGAACGTGTGCGAGGGCTGAGGAAATTAAGCTGCTCCAAAAGAGAGGGCAGTGCCTTTCCCTACACCCGGCATGCACAGAGGGGCTCTAACGGGCTACGGGTCTGGACGTTGCTTAGCTGAACCTTGTGTGCCTCGGGGTACTCAAGTGTTCCTCCCGAGAACAGGGTGCCCAGGCTAGCCTCCTAGGTGTCCAGAAAACTGTGCTGCCGTTCTAGGAACGCAGAGCAGAGGCCACCGCCTCATGGAAACTGCTGCACGCCTCTGTTTCTGCACGGCAACTCAGGGCCTTACTTCCAGGCATGTGTTCACGCTGGGTGTGCCCGGAGCGACATAGCATGGTAAGATGCTGACTTTCTCCTCGAGCAGAGTGACTTCAGGTACGAAGGCCTCGAAGTATTCCAAGCACACTGTTCTCTCATGGCAGCTCACACAAGGGCTATTGCAAAATTTTCCTGGGCACTTCGCACTCACCAGCAATGTTGTACTGAGGCCGTTCGAGGACTGGAAATGTAGCTCTCCTCAAGGAACGTTCAGTGTGTTGCCCATTACTCGGCCCACACAGAGTGCCTCCAAAGCATCCGCCAATGGGCCACAAAGCTGCTCAGCCAGCCCACAGGGGTCTGGAGGTACTCAGTGAACTTGGAGGGGAAATGTTGAATACCCGAGAGGCCCAGGTGTCCTCAGACGTGTACTTCCTATAAAATAAAGCATGTAAGCGACTACGAACTCATGGACACAGCTGCACACCTCCCTTTCTGCAGGCCGACTATGGGCATAACCAGGAGGCAACTTTTCACGTTGAGATTCTCTTTAGCTCTAGAGCTTGTCAGGCTGACCACCACCTCGGCCATGCAAGCCCCTGGTTTAGACAGAGCGAACTCATTTTCTCCCCAGAAGCATTCTTACAGGGTTTACAGGCCTGTCAAGAGCAGGGAATGGCAGGCAGCTTCAACGCAGCGAGAACGCTGCCTTCAAAATGGGAAATCAAAGCTAGTTCCAGCAGGCCTCCTTTTCCATGGGCACACTCAGCATACACCCCTGTGGTTTGTAACAAGTCCAAAGAGACACAGGTTACCCTGTGTTTCCTTCCCTGACTCAACTTCTCGAAGTAGGGTGTTCTGCATCATGCGAACTGCCTCAACCAAGGAACGCCGAAAGCTGCTCCTCTGGGCCTGAGGACATTCAAAAGCCTGCAGTGCCACAGGACGTACAGGACTTAAACTGCAGTAAGAAGGCAAGCTGACTTCCTCTAGGAGGCACGGTGACTTCAGGCAGGACGTGTTAGATGGAATGCGAAGACGAGGGTTACGCTGAGTGCACCTCAAACTAGGGCAACACGTAAGACTTCTCCGCCGTGTGGGACGTACCAGAGCGGTGTTCGTGAACGTGTGCGAGGGCTGAGGAAATTAAGCTGCTCCAAAAGAGAGGGCAGTGCCTTTCCCTACACTCGGCATGCACAGAGGGTCTCTAACGGGCTACGGGTCTGGACGTTGCTTAGCTGAACCTTGTGCGCCTGGGGGTACTCAAGTGTTCCTGCCGGGAACAGGGTGCCCAGGCTAGCCTCCTAGGTGTCCAGAAAACTGTGCTGCCGTTCTAGGAACGCAGAGCAGAGGCCACCGCCTCATGGAAACTGCTGCACGCCTCTGCTTCTGCACGGCAACTCAGGGCCTTACTTCCAGGCATGTGTTCACGCTGGGTGTGCCCGGGCGACATAGCATGGTAAGATGCTGACTTTCTCCTCGAGCAGAGTGACTTCAGGTACGAAGGCCTCGAAGTATTCCAAGCACACTGTTCTCTCATGGCAGCTCACAAAAGGGCTATTGCAAAATTTTCCTGGGCACTTCGAACTCACCAGCAATGTTGTCCTTAGGCCGTTCGAGGACTGGAAATGTAGCTCTCCTCAAAGAACATTCAGTGTGTTGCCCATTACTCGGCCCGCAAAGAGTGCCCCCAAAGCATCCGCCAATGGGCCACAAAGCTGCTCAGCCAGCCCACAGGGGACTGGACGTACTCAGTGAACTTGGAGGGGAAATGTTGAATACCCGAGAGGCCCAGGTGTCCTCAGACGTGTACTTCCTATAAAATAAAGCATCTAAGCTATTACGAACTCATGGACACAGCTGCACACCTCCCTTTCTGCAGGCCGACTATGGGCATAACCGGGAGGCAAGTTTTCACGTTGACATTCCCTTTAGCTCTAGAGCTTGTCAGGCTGACCTCGGCCATGCAAGCCCCTGGTTTAGACAGAGCGAACTCATTTTCTCCCCAGAAGCATTCTTACAGGGTTTACAGTCCTGTCAAGAGCAGGGAACGGCTGGCAGCTTCAACGCAGCGAGAACGCTGCCTTCAAAATGGGAAATCAAGGCTAGTTCCAGCAGGCCTCCTTTTCCATGGGCACACTCAGCATACACCCCTGTGGTTTCTAACAAGTCCAAAGAGACACAGGTTACCCTGTGTTTCCTTCCCGGACTCAACTTCTCGAAGTAGGGTGTTCTGCATCATGCGAACTGCCTCAACCAAGGAACGCCGAAAGCTGCTCCTCTGGGCCTGAGGACATTTAAAAGCCTGCAGTGCCACAGGACGTACAGGACTTAAACTGCAGTAAGAAGGCAAGCCGACTTCCTGTAGGAGGCACGGTGACTTCAGGCAGGACGTGTTAGATGGAATGCGAAGACGCGGGTTACGCTGAGTGCAGCTCAAACTAGGGCTGCACGTAAGATTTCTCCACCGTGTGGGACGTACCAGAACGGTGTTCGTGAACGTGTGCGAGGGCTGAGGAAATTAAGCTGCTCCAAAAGAGAGGGCAGTGCCTTTCCCTACACCCGGCATGCACAGAGGGTCTCTAACGGGCTACGGGTCTGGACGTTGCTTAGCTGAACCTTGTGCGCCTGGGGGTACTCAAGTGATCCTCCCGAGAACAGGGTGCCCAGGCTAGCCTCCTAGGTGTCCAGAAAACTGTGCTGCCGTTCTAGGAACGCAGAGCAGAGGCCACCGCCTCATGGAAACTGCTGCACGCCTCTGCTTCTGCACGGCAACTCAGGGCCTTACTTCCAGGCATGTGTTCACGCTGGGTGTGCCCGGAGCGACATAGCATGGTAAGATGCTGACTTTCTCCTCGAGCAGAGTGACTTCAGGTACGAAGGCCTCGAAGTATTCCAAGCACACTGTTCTCTCATGGCAGCTCACACAAGGGCTATTGCAAAATTTTCCTGGGCACTTCGCACTCACCAGAAATGTTGTACTGAGGCCGTTCGAGGACTGGAAATGTAGCTCTCCTCGAGGAACGTTCAGTGTGTTGCCCATTACTCGGCCCGCACACAGTGCTTCCAAAGCATCCGCCAATGGGCCACAAAGCTGCTCAGGCAGCCAACAGGGGTCTGGAGGTACTCAGTGAACTTGGAGGGGAAATGTTGAATACCCGAGAGGCCCAGGTGTCCTCAGATGTGTACTTCCTATAAAATAAAGCATCTAAGCGACTACGAACTCATGGACACAGCTGCACACCTCCCTTTCTGCAGGCCGACTATGGGCATAACAAGGAGGCAAGTTTTCACGTTGAGATTCCCTTTAGCTCTAGAGCTTGTCAGGCAGACCACCAAGTGGGCCATGGAAGCCCCTGGTTTAGACAGAGCGAACTCATTTTCTCCCCAGAAACATTCTTACAGGGTTTACAGGCCTGTCAAGAGCAGGGAATGGCAGGCAGTTTCAACGCAGCGAGAACGCTGCCTTCAAAACGGGAAATCAAGGCTAGTTCCAGCAGGCCTCCTTTTCCATGGGCACACTCAGCATACACCCCTGTGGTTTCTAACAAGTCCAAAGAGACACAGGTTACCCTGTGTTTCCTTCCCTGACTCAACTTCTCGAAGTAGGGTGTTCTGCATCATGCGAACTGCCTCAACCAAGGAACGCCGAAAGCTGCTCCTCTGGGACTGAGGACATTCAAAAGCCTGCAGTGCCACAGGACGTACAGGACTTAAACTGCAGTAAGAAGGCAAGACGACTTCCTCTAGGAGGCACGGTGACTTCAGGCAGGACGTGTTAGATGGAATGCATAGACGAGGGTTACGCTGAGTGCAGCTCAAACTAGGGCTACACGTAAGATTTCTCCACCGTGTGGGACGTACCAGAACGGTGTTCGTGAACGTGTGCGAGGGCTGAGGAAATTAAGCTGCTCCAAAAGAGAGGGCAGTGCCTTTCCCTACACCCGGCATGCACAGAGGGGCTCTAACGGGCTACGGGTCTGGACGTTGCTTAGCTGAACCTTGTGCGCCTGGGGGTACTCAAGTGTTCCTGCCGGCAACAGGGTGCCCAGGCTAGCCTCCTAGGTGTCCAGAAAACTGTGCTGCCGTTCTAGGAACGCAGAGCAGAGGCCACCGCCTCATGGAAACTGCTGCACGCCTATGCTTCTTCACGGCAACTCAGGGCCTTACTTCCAGGCATGTGTTCACGCTGGGTGTGCCCGGAGCGACATAGCATGTTAAGATGCTTACTTTCTCCTCGAGCAGAGTGACTTCAGGTACGAAGGCCTCGAAGTATTCCAAGCACACTGTTCTCTCATGGCAGCTCACACAAGGGCTATTGCAAAATTTTAGTGGGCACTTCGCACTCACAAGAAATTTTGTACTGAGGCCGTTCGAGGACTGGAAATGTAGCTCTCTTCAAGGAACGTTCAGTGTGTTGCCAATTACTCGGCCCGCACAGAGTGCCTCCAAAGCATCCGCCAATGGGCCACAAAGCTGCTCAGCCAGCCCACAGGGGACTGGAGCTACTCAGTGAAATTGGAGGGGAAATGTTGAATACCCGAGAGGCCCAGGTGTCCTCAGACGTGTACTTCCTATAAAATAAAGCATCTAAGCTATTACGAACTCATGGACACAGCTGCACACCTCCCTTTCTGCAGGCTGACTATGGGCATAACCAGGAGGCAAGTTTTCACGTTGAGATTCCCTTTAGCTCTAGAGCTTGTCAGGCTGACCACCACCTCGGCCATGCAAGCCCCTGGTTTAGACAGAGCGAACTCATTTTCTCCCCAGAAGCATTCTTACAGGGTTTACAGGCCTGACAAGAGCAGGGAATGGCTGGCAGCTTCAACGCAGCGAGAACGCTGCCTTCAAAATGGGAAATCAAGGCTAGTTCCAGCAGGCCTCCTTTTCCATGGGCACACTCAGCATACACCCCTGTGGTTTCTAACAAGTCCAAAGAGACACAGGTTACCCTGTGTTTCCTTCCCTGACTCAACTTCTCGAAGTAGGGTGTTCTGCATCATGCGAACTGCCTCAACCAAGGAACGCCGAAAGCTGCTCCTCTGGGACTGAGGACATTCAAAAGCCTGCAGTGCCACAGGACGTACAGGACTTAAACTGCAGTAAGAAGTCAAGCCGACTTCCTCTAGGAGGCACGGTGACTTCAGGCAGGACGTGTTAGATGGAATGCGAAGACGAGGGTTACGCTGAGTGCAGCTCAAACTAGGGCAACATGTAAGACTTCTCCGCCGTGTGGGACGTACCAGAGCGGTGTTCGTGAACGTGTGCGAGGGCTGAGGAAATTAAGCTGCTCCAAAAGAGAGGGCAGTGCCTTTCCCTACACCCGGCATGCCCAGAGGGGCTCTAACGGGCTACGGGTCTGGACGTTCCTTAGCTGAACCTTGTGTGCCTCGGGATACTCAAGTGTTACTGCCGGGAACAGGGTGCCCAGGCTAGCCTCCTAGGTGTCCAGAAAACTGTGCTGCCGTTCTAGGAACGCAGAGCAGAGGCCACCGCCTCATGGAAACTGCTGCACGCCTCTGCTTCTGCACGGCAACTCAGGGCCTTACTTCCAGGCATGTGTTCACGCTGGGTGTGCCCGGAGCGACATAGCATGGTAAGATGCTGACTTTCTCCTCGAGCAGAGTGACTTCAGGTACGAAGGCCTCGAAGTATTCCAAGCACACTGTTCTCTCATGGCAGCTCACACAAGGGCTATTGCAAAATTTTCCTGGGCACTTCGCACTCACCAGAAATGTTGTACTGAGGCCGTTCGAGGACTGGAAATGTAGCTCTCCTCGAGGAACGTTCAGTGTGTTGCCCATTACTCGGCCCGCACACAGTGCTTCCAAAGCATCCGCCAATGGGCCACAAAGCTGCTCAGGCAGCCAACAGGGGTCTGGAGGTACTCAGTGAACTTGGAGGGGAAATGTTGAATACCCGAGAGGCCCAGGTGTCCTCAGATGTGTACTTCCTATAAAATAAAGCATCTAAGCGACTACGAACTCATGGACACAGCTGCACACCTCCCTTTCTGCAGGCCGACTATGGGCATAACAAGGAGGCAAGTTTTCACGTTGAGATTCCCTTTAGCTCTAGAGCTTGTCAGGCAGACCACCAAGTGGGCCATGGAAGCCCCTGGTTTAGACAGAGCGAACTCATTTTCTCCCCAGAAACATTCTTACAGGGTTTACAGGCCTGTCAAGAGCAGGGAATGGCAGGCAGTTTCAACGCAGCGAGAACGCTGCCTTCAAAACGGGAAATCAAGGCTAGTTCCAGCAGGCCTCCTTTTCCATGGGCACACTCAGCATACACCCCTGTGGTTTCTAACAAGTCCAAAGAGACACAGGTTACCCTGTGTTTCCTTCCCTGACTCAACTTCTCGAAGTAGGGTGTTCTGCATCATGCGAACTGCCTCAACCAAGGAACGCCGAAAGCTGCTCCTCTGGGACTGAGGACATTCAAAAGCCTGCAGTGCCACAGGACGTACAGGACTTAAACTGCAGTAAGAAGGCAAGACGACTTCCTCTAGGAGGCACGGTGACTTCAGGCAGGACGTGTTAGATGGAATGCATAGACGAGGGTTACGCTGAGTGCAGCTCAAACTAGGGCTACACGTAAGATTTCTCCACCGTGTGGGACGTACCAGAACGGTGTTCGTGAACGTGTGCGAGGGCTGAGGAAATTAAGCTGCTCCAAAAGAGAGGGCAGTGCCTTTCCCTACACCCGGCATGCACAGAGGGGCTCTAACGGGCTACGGGTCTGGACGTTGCTTAGCTGAACCTTGTGCGCCTGGGGGTACTCAAGTGTTCCTGCCGGCAACAGGGTGCCCAGGCTAGCCTCCTAGGTGTCCAGAAAACTGTGCTGCCGTTCTAGGAACGCAGAGCAGAGGCCACCGCCTCATGGAAACTGCTGCACGCCTATGCTTCTGCACGGCAACTCAGGGCCTTACTTCCAGGCATGTGTTCACGCTGGGTGTGCCCGGAGCGACATAGCATGTTAAGATGCTTACTTTCTCCTCGAGCAGAGTGACTTCAGGTACGAAGGCCTCGAAGTATTCCAAGCACACTGTTCTCTCATGGCAGCTCACACAAGGGCTATTGCAAAATTTTCCTGGGCACTTCGCACTCACCAGCAATGTTGTACTGAGGCCGTTCGAGGACTGGAAATGTAGCTCTCCTCAAGGAACGTTCAGTGTGTTGCCCATTACTCGGCCCACACAGAGTGCCTCCAAAGCATCCGCCAATGGGCCACAAAGCTGCTCAGCCAGCCCACAGGGGTCTGGAGGTACTCAGTGAACTTGGAGGGGAAATGTTGAATACCCGAGAGGCCCAGGTGTCCTCAGACGTGTACTTCCTATAAAATAAAGCATGTAAGCGACTACGAACTCATGGACACAGCTGCACACCTCCCTTTCTGCAGGCCGACTATGGGCATAACCAGGAGGCAACTTTTCACGTTGAGATTCTCTTTAGCTCTAGAGCTTGTCAGGCTGACCACCACCTCGGCCATGCAAGCCCCTGGTTTAGACAGAGCGAACTCATTTTCTCCCCAGAAGCATTCTTACAGGTTTTACAGGCCTGTCAAGAGCAGGGAATGGCAGGCAGCTTCAACGCAGCGAGAACGCTGCCTTCAAAATGGGAAATCAAAGCTAGTTCCAGCAGGCCTCCTTTTCCATGGGCACACTCAGCATACACCCCTGTGGTTTGTAACAAGTCCAAAGAGACACAGGTTACCCTGTGTTTCCTTCCCTGACTCAACTTCTCGAAGTAGGGTGTTCTGCATCATGCGAACTGCTTCAACCAAGGAACGCCGAAAGCTGCTCCTCTGGGCCTGAGGACATTCAAAAGCCTGCAGTGCCACAGGACGTACAGGACTTAAACTGCAGTAAGAAGGCAAGCTGACTTCCTCTAGGAGGCACGGTGACTTCAGGCAGGACGTGTTAGATGGAATGCGAAGACGAGGGTTACGCTGAGTGCACCTCAAACTAGGGCAACACGTAAGACTTCTCCGCCGTGTGGGACGTACCAGAGCGGTGTTCGTGAACGTGTGCGAGGGCTGAGGAAATTAAGCTGCTCCAAAAGAGAGGGCAGTGCCTTTCCCTACACTCGGCATGCACAGAGGGTCTCTAACGGGCTACGGGTCTGGAAGTTGCTTAGCTGAACCTTGTGCGCCTGGGGGTACTCAAGTGTTCCTGCCGGGAACAGGGTGCCCAGGCTAGCCTCCTAGGTGTCCAGAAAACTGTGCTGCCGTTCTAGGAACGCAGAGCAGAGGCCACCGCCTCATGGAAACTGCTGCACGCCTCTGCTTCTGCACGGCAACTCAGGGCCTTACTTCCAGGCATGTGTTCACGCTGGGTGTGCCCGGGCGACATAGCATGGTAAGATGCTGACTTTCTCCTCGAGCAGAGTGACTTCAGGTACGAAGGCCTCGAAGTATTCCAAGTACACTGTTCTCTCATGGCAGCTCACAAAAGGGCTATTGCAAAATTTTCCTGGGCACTTCGAACTCACCAGCAATGTTGTCGTTAGGCCGTTCGAGGACTGGAAATGTAGCTCTCCTCAAAGAACATTCAGTGTGTTGCCCATTACTCGGCCCGCAAAGAGTGCCCCCAAAGCATCCGCCAATGGGCCACAAAGCTGCTCAGCCAGCCCACAGGGGACTGGACGTACTCAGTGAACTTGGAGGGGAAATGTTGAATACCCGAGAGGCCCAGGTGTCCTCAGACGTGTACTTCCTATAAAATAAAGCATCTAAGCTATTACGAACTCATGGACACAGCTGCACACCTCCCTTTCTGCAGGCCGACTATGGGCATAACCGGGAGGCAAGTTTTCACGTTGAGATTCCCTTTAGCTCTAGAGCTTGTCAGGCTGACCTCGGCCATGCAAGCCCCTGGTTTAGACAGAGCGAACTCATTTTCTCCCCAGAAGCATTCTTACAGTGTTTACAGTCCTGTCAAGAGCAGGGAACGGCTGGCAGCTTCAACGCAGCGAGAACGCTGCCTTCAAAATGGGAAATCAAGGCTAGTTCCAGCAGGCCTCCTTTTCCATGGGCACACTCAGCATACACCCCTGTGGTTTCTAACAAGTCCAAAGAGACACAGGTTACCCTGTGTTTCCTTCCCGGACTCAACTTCTCGAAGTAGGGTGTTCTGCATCATGCGAACTGCCTCAACCAAGGAACGCCGAAAGCTGCTCCTCTGGGCCTGAGGACATTTAAAAGCCTGCAGTGCCACAGGACGTACAGGACTTAAACTGCAGTAAGAAGGCAAGCCGACTTCCTGTAGGAGGCACGGTGACTTCAGGCAGGACATGTTATATGGAATGCGAAGACGAGGGTTACGCTGAGTGCAGCTCAAACTAGGGCTGCACGTAAGATTTCTCCACCGTGTGGGACGTACCAGAACGGTGTTCGTGAACGTGTGCGAGGGCTGAGGAAATTAAGCTGCTCCAAAAGAGAGGGCAGTGCCTTTCCCTACACCCGGCATGCCCAGAGGGGCTCTAACGGGCTACGGGTCTGGACGTTGCTTAGGTGAACCTTGTGCGCCTGGGGGTACTCAAGTGTTCCTCCCGAGAACAGGGTGCCCAGGCTAGCCTCCTAGGTGTCCAGAAAACTGTGCTGCCGTTCTAGGAACGCAGAGCAGAGGCCACCGCCTCATGGAAACTGCTGCACGCCTCTGCTTCTGCACGGCACCTCAGGGCCTTACTTCCAGGCATGTGTTCACGCTGGGTGTGCCCGGAGCGACATAGCATGGTAAGATGCTGACTTTCTCCTCGAGCAGAGTGACTTCAGGTACGAAGGCCTCGAAGTATTCCAAGCACACTGTTGTCTCATGGCAGCCCATACAAGGGCTATTGCAAAATTTTCCTGGGCACTTCGCACTCACCAGCAATGTTGCCCTGAGGCCGTTCGAGGACTGGAAATGTAGCTCTCCTCAAAGAACCTTCAGTGTGTTGCCCATTACTCGGCCCGCACAGAGTGCCCCCAAAGCATCCGCCAATGGGCCACAAAGCTGCTCAACCAGCCCACAGGGGACTGGAGGTACTCAGTGAACTTGGAGGGGAAATGTTGAATACCCGAGAGGCCCAGGTGTCCTCAGACGTGTACTTCCTATAAAATAAAGCATCTAAGCTACTACGAACTCATGGACACTGCTGCACACCTCCCTTTCTGCAGGCCGACTATGGGCATAACCAGGAGGCAAGTTTTCACGTTTAGATTCCCTTTAGCTCTAGAGCTTGTCAGGCAGACAAGCAACTCGGCCATGCAAGCCCCTGGTTTAGACAGAGCGAACTCATTTTCTCCCCAGAAGCATTCTTACAGGTTTTACAGGCCTGTCAAGAGCAGGGAATGGCAGGCAGCTTCAACGCAGCGAGAACGCTGCCGTCAAAACGGGAAATCAAGGCTAGTTCCAGCAGGCCTCCTTTTCCATGGGCACACTCAGCATACACCCCTGTGGTTTCTAACAAGTCCAAAGAGACACAGGTTACCCTGTGTTTCCTTCCCTGACTCAACTTCTCGAAGTAGGGTGTTCTGCATCATGCGAACTGCCTCAACCAAGGAACGCCGAAAGCTGCTCCTCTGGGACTGAGGACATTCAAAAGCCTGCAGTGCCACAGGACGTACAGGACTTAAACTGCAGTAAGAAGGCAAGCCGACTTCCTCTAGGAGGCACGGTGACTTCAGGCAGGACGTGTTAGACGGAATGCGAAGACGAGGGTTACGCTGAGTGCAGCTCAAACTAGGGGTACACGTAAGATTTCTCCACCGTGTGGGACGTACCAGAACGGTGTTCGTGAACGTGTGCGAGGGCTGAGGAAATTAAGCTGCTCCAAAAGAGAGGGCAGTGCCTTTCCCTACACCCGGCATGCACAGAGGGGCTCTAACGGGCTACGGGTCTGGACGTTGCTTAGCTGAACCTTGTGCGCCTGGGGGTACTCAAGTGTTCCTGCCGAGAACAGGGTGCCCAGGCTAGCCACCTAGGTGTCCAGAAAACTGTGCTGCCGTTCTAAGAACGCAGAGCAGAGGCCACCGCCTCATGGAAACTGCTGCACGCCTCTGCTTCTGCACGGCAACTCAGGGCCTTACTTCCAGGCATGTGTTCACGCTGGGTGTGCCCGGAGCGACATAGCATGGTAAGATGCTGACTTTCTCCTCCAGCAGAGTGACTTCAGGTACGAAGGCCTCGAAGTATTCCAAGCACACTGTTCTCTCATGGCAGCTCACACAAGGGCTATTGCAAAATTTTCCTAGGCACTTCGCACTCACCAGAAATGTTGTACTGAGGCCGTTCGAGGACTGGAAATGTAGCTCTCCTCAAGGAACGTTCAGTGTGTTGCCAATTACTCGGCCCGCACAGAGTGCCTCCAAAGCATCCGCCAATGGGCCACAAAGCTGCTCAGCCAGCCCACAGGGTACTGGAGGTACTCAGTGAACTTGGAGGGGAAATGTTGAATACCCGAGAGGCCCAGGTGTCCTCAGACGTGTACTTCCTATAAAATAAAGCATCTAAGCTATTACGAACTCATGGACACAGCTGCACACCTCCCTTTCTGCAAGCCGACTAAGGGCATAACCAGGAGGCAAGTTTTCACGTTGAGATTCCCTTTAGCTCTAGAGCTTGTCAGGCTGACCACCACCTCGGCCATGCAAGCCCCTGGTTTAGACAGAGCGAACTCATTTTCTCCCCAGAAGCATTCTTACAGGGTTTACAGGCCTGTCAAGAGCAGGGAATGGCTGGCAGCTTCAACGCAGCGAGAACGCTGCCTTCAAAATGGGAAATCAAGGCTAGTTCCAGCAGGCCTCCTTTTCCATGGGCACACTCAGCATACACCCCTGTGGTTTCTAACAAGTCCAAAGAGACACAGGTTACCCTGTGTTTCCTTCCCTGACTCAACTTCTCGAAGTAGGGTGTTCTGCATCATGCGAACTGCCTCAACCAAGGAACGCCGAAAGCTGCTCCTCTGGGACTGAGGACATTTAAAAGCCTGCAGTGCCACAGGACGTACAGGACTTAAACTGCAGTAAGAATGCAAGCCGACTTCCTGTAGGAGGCACGGTGACTTCAGGCAGGACGTGTTAGATGGAATGCGAAGACGAGGGTTACGCTGAGTGCAGCTCAAACTAGGGCTACACGTAAGAGTTCTCCACCGTGTGGGACGTACCAGAACGGTGTTCGTGAACGTGTGCGAGGGCTGAGGAAATTAAGCTGCTCCAAAAGAGAGGGCAGTGCCTTTCCCTACACCCGGCATGCACAGAGGGGCTCTAACGGGCTACGGGTCTGGACGTTGCTTAGCTGAACCTTGTGCGCTTGGGGTACTCAAGTGTTCCTCCCGAGAACAGGGTGCCCAGGCTAGCCTCCTAGGTGTCCAGAAAACTGTGCTGCCGTTCTAGGAACGCAGAGCAGAGGCCACCGCCTCATGGAAACTGCTGCACGCCTCTGCTTCTGCACGGCAACTCAGGGCCTTATTTCCAGGCATGTGTTCACGCTGGGTGTGCCCGGAGCGACATAGCATGGTAAGATGCTGACTTTCTCCTCGAGCAGAGTGACTTCAGTACGAAGGCCTCGAAGTATTCCAAGCACACTGTTCTGTCATGGCAGCTCACACAAGGGCTATTGCAAAATTTTCCTGGGCACTTCGCACTCACCAGAAATGTTGTACTGAGGCCGTTCGAGGACTGGAAATGTAGCTCTCCTCAAAGAACCTTCAGTGTGTTGCCCATTACTCGGCCCGCACACAGTGCTTCCAAAGCATCCGCCAATGGGCCACAAAGCTGCTCAGGCGGCCAACAGGGGTCTGGAGGTACTCAGTGAACTTGGAGGGGAAATGTTGAATACCCGAGAGGCCTAGGTGTCCTCAGACGTGTACTTCCTATAAAATAAAGCATCTAAGCGACTACGAACTCATGGACACAGCTGCACACCTCCCTTTCTGCAGGCCGACTATGGGCATAACAAGGAGGCAAGTGTTCACGTTGAGATTCCCTTTAGCTCTAGAGCTTGTCAGGCAGACCACCAACTCGGCCATGCAAGCCCCTGGTTTAGACAGAGCAAACTCATTTTCTCCCCAGAAACATTCTTACAGGGTTTACAGACCTGTCAAGAGCACGGAATGGTAGGCAGTTTCAACGCAGCGAGAACGCTGCCTTCAAAACGGGAAATCAAGGCTAGTTCCAGCAGGCCTCCTTTTCCATGCGCACACTCAGCATACACCCCTGTATTTTCTAACAAGTCCAAAGAGACACAGGTTACCCTGTGTTTCCTTCCCTGACTAAACTTCTCGAAGTAGGGTGTTCTGCATCATGCGAACTGCCTCAACCAAGGAACGCCGAAAGCTGCTCCTCTGGCACTGAGGACATTCAAAAGCCTGCAATGCCACAGGATGTACAGGACTTAAACTGCAGTAAGAAGTCAAGCCGACTTCCTCTATGAGGCACGGTGATTTCAGGCAGGACGTGTTAGATGGAATGCGAAGACGAGGGTTACGCTGAGTTCAGCTCAAACTAGGGCAACACGTAAGACTTCTCCGCCGTGTGGGACGTACCAGAGCGGTGTTCGTGAACGTGTGTAAGGGCTGAGGAAATTAAGCTGCTCCAAAAGAGAGGGCAGTGCCTTTCCCTACACCCGGCATGCACAGAGGGGCTCTAACGGGCTACGGGTCTGGACGTTGCTTAGCTGAACCTTGTGCGCCTGGGGGTACTCAAGTGTTCCTCCCGAGAACAGGTTGCCCAGGCTAGCCTCCTAGGTGTCCAGAAAACTGTGCTGCCGTTCTAGGAACGCAGAGCAGAGGCCACCGCCTCATGGAAACTGCTGCACGCCTCTGCTTCTGCACGGCAACTCAGGGCCTTACTTCCAGGCATGTGTTCACGCTGGGTGTGCCCGGAGCGACATAGCATGGTAAGATGCTGACTTTCTCCTCGAGCAGAGTGACTTCAGGTACGAAGGCCTCGAAGTATTCCAAGCACACTGTTCTCTCATGGCAGCTCACACAAGGGCTATTGCAAAATTTTCCTGGGCACTTCGCACTCACCAGAAATGTTGTACTGAGGCCGTTCGAGGACTGGAAATGTAGCTCTCCTCAAGGAACGTTCAGTGTGTTGCCCATTACTCGGCCCGCACACAGTGCCTCCAAAGCATCCGCCAATGGGCCACAAAGCTGCTCAGCCAGCCCACAGGGGTCTGGAGGTACTCAGTGAACTTGGAGGGGAAATGTTGAATACCCGAGAGGCCCAGGTGTCCTCAGACGTGTACTTCCTATAAAATAAAGCATCTAAGCGACTACGAACTCATGGACACAGCTGCACACCTCCCTTTCTGCAGGACGACTATGGGCATAACCAGGAGGCAAGTTTTCACGTTGAGATTCCCTTTAGCTCTAGAGCTTGTCAGGCTGACCACCACCTCGGCCATGCAAGCCCCTGGTTTAGACAGAGCGAACTCATTTTCTCCCCAGAAGCATTCGTACAGGGTTTACAGACCTGTCAAGAGTATGGAATGGCAGGCAGCTTCAACGCAGCGAGAACGCTGCCTTCAAAATGGGAAATCAAGGCTAGTTCCAGCAGGACTCCTTTTCCATGGGCACACTCAGCATACACCCCTGTGGTTTCTAACAAGTCCAAAGAGACACAAGTTACCCTGTGTTTCCTTCCCTGACTCAACTTCTCGAAGTAGGGTGTTCTGCATCATGCGAACTGCCTCAACCAAGGAACGCCGAAAGCTGCTCCTCTGGGCCTGAGGACATTCAAAAGCCTGCAGTGCCACAGGACGAACAGGACTTAAACTGCAGTAAGAAGGCAAGCCGACTTCCTCTAGGAGGCACGGTGACTTCAGGCAGGACGTGTTAGATGGAATGCGAAGACGAGGGTTACGCTGAGTGCAGCTCAAACTAGGGCAACACGTAAGATTTCTCCGCCGTGTGGGACGTACCAGAACGGTGTTCGTGAACGTGTGCGAGGGCTGAGGAAATTAAGCTGCTCCAAAAGAGAGGGCTGTGCCTTTCCCTACACCCGGCATGCACAGAGGGGCTCTAACGGGCTACGGGTCTGGACGTTGCTTAGCTGAACCTTGTGCGCCTGGGGGTACTCAAGTGTTCCTGCCGGGAACAGGGTGCCCAGGCTAGCCTCCTAGGTGTCCAGAAAACTGTGCTGCCGGTCTAGGAACGCAGAGCAGACGCCACCGCCTCATGGACACTGCTGCACGCCTCTGCTTCTACACGGCAACTGAGGGCTTTACTTCCAGGCATGTGTTCACGCTGGGTGTGCCCGGAGCGACATAGCATTGTAAGATGCTGACTTTCTCCCCGAGCAGAGTGACTTCAGGTACGAAGGCCTCGAAGTATTCCAAGCACACTGTTCTCTCATGGCAGCTCACACAAGGGCTATTGCAAAATTTTCCTGCGCACTTCGAACTCACCAGCAATGTTGTCCTGAGGCCGTTCAAGGACTGGAAATGTAGCTCTCCTCAAAGAACCTTCAGTGTGTTACCCATTACTCGGCCCGCACAGAGTGCCCCCAAAGCATCCGCCAATGGGCCACAAAGCTACTCAGCCAGCCCACAGGGGACTGGAGGTACTCAGTGAACTTGGAGGGGAAATGTTGAATACCCGAGAGGCCCAGGTGTCCTCAGACGTGTACTTCCTATAAAATAAAGCATCTAAGCGACTACGAACTCATGGACACAGCTGCACACCTCCCTTTCTGCAGGCCGACTATGGGCATAACCAGGAGGCAAGTTCTCACGTTGAGATTCCCTTTAGCTCTAGAGCTTGTCAGGCTGACCACCACCTCGGCCATGTAAGCCCCTGGTTTAGACAGAGCGAACTCATTTTCTCCCCAGAAGCATTCTTACAGGGTTTACAGGCCTGTCAAGAGCAGGGAATGGCAGGCAGCTTCAACGCAGCGAGAACGCTGCCTTCAAAATGGGAAATCAAGGCTAGTTCCAGCAGGCCTCCTTTTCCATGGGCACACTCAGCATACACCCCTGTGGTTTCTAACAAGTCCAAAGAGACACAGGTTACCCTGTGTTTCCTTCCCTGACTCAACTTCTCGAAGTAGGGTGTTCTGCATCATGCGAACTGCCTCAACCAAGGAACGCCGAAAGCTGCTCCTCTGGGACTGAGGACATTTAAAAGCCTGCAGTGCCACAGGACGTACAGGACTTAAACTGCAGTAAGAAGGCAAGCCGACTTCCTCTAGGAGGCACGGTGACTTCAGGCAGGACGTGTTAGATTGAATGCGAAGACGAGGGTTACGCTGAGTGCAGCTCAAACTAGGGCTACACGTAAGAGTTCTCCACCGTGTGGGACGTACCAGAACGGTGTTCGTGAACGTGTGCGAGGGCTGAGGAAATTAAGCTGCTCCAAAAGAGAGGGCAGTGCCTTTCCCTACACCCGGCATGCACAGAGGGGCTCAAACGGGCTACGGGTCTGGACGTTGCTTAGCTGAACCTTGTGCGCTTGGTGTACTCAAGTGTTCCTCCCGAGAACAGGGTGCCCAGGCTAGCCTCCTAGGTGTCCAGAAAACTGTGCTGCCGTTCTAGGAACGCAGAGCAGAGGCCACCGCCTCATGGAAACTGCTGCACGCCTCTGCTTCTGCACGGCAACTCAGGGCCTTACTTCCAGGCATGTGTTCACGCTGGGTGTGCCCGGAGCGACATAGCATGGTAAGATGCTGACTTTCTCCTCGAGCAGAGTGACTTCAGTACGAAGGCCTCGAAGTATTCCAAGCACACTGTTCTGTCATGGCAGCTCACACAAGGGCTATTGCAAAATTTTCCTGGGCACTTCGCACTCACCAGAAATGTTGTACTGAGGCCGTTCGAGGACTGGAAATGTAGCTCTCCTCAAAGAACCTTCAGTGTGTTGCCCATTACTCGGCCCGCACACAGTGCTTCCAAAGCATCCGCCAATGGGCCACAAAGCTGCTCAGGCGGCCAACAGGTGTCTGGAGGTACTCATTGAACTTGGAGGGGAAATGTTGAATACCCGAGAGGCCTAGGTGTCCTCAGACGTGTACTTCCTATAAAATAAAGCATCTAAGCGACTACGAACTCATGGACACAGCTGCACACCTCCCTTTCTGCAGGCCGACTATGGGCATAACAAGGAGGCAAGTGTTCACGTTGAGATTCCCTTTAGCTCTAGAACTTGTCAGGCAGACCACCAACTCGGCCATGCAAGCCCCTGGTTTAGACAGAGCGAACTCATTTTCTCCCCAGAAACATTCTTACAGGGTTTACAGGCCTGTCAAGAGCAGGGAATGGTAGGCAGTTTCAACGCAGCGAGAACGCTGCCTTCAAAACGGGAAATCAAGGCTAGTTCCAGCAGGCCTCCTTTTCCATGCGCACACTCAGCATACACCCCTGTATTTTCTAACAAATCCAAAGAGACACAGGTTACCCTGTGTTTCCTTCCCTGACTAAACTTCTCGAAGTAGGGTGTTCTGCATCATGCGAACTGCCTCAACCAAGGAACGCCGAAAGCTGCTCCTCTGGGACTGAGGACATTCAAAAGCCTGCAATGCCACAGGATGTACAGGACTTAAACTGCAGTAAGAAGTCAAGCCGACTTCCTCTATGAGGCACGGTGATTTCAGGCAGGACGTGTTAGATGGAATGCGAAGACGAGGGTTACGCTGAGTTCAGCTCAAACTAGGGCAACACGTAAGACTTCTCCGCCGTGTGGGACGTACCAGAGCGGTGTTCGTGAACGTGTGTAAGGGCTGAGGAAATTAAGCTGCTCCAAAAGAGAGGGCAGTGCCTTTCCCTACACCCGGCATGCACAGAGGGGCTCTAACGGGCTACGGGTCTGGACGTTGCTTAGCTGAACCTTGTGCGCCTGGGGGTACTCAAGTGTTCCTCCCGAGAACAGGGTGCCCAGGCTAGCCTCCTAGGTGTCCAGAAAACTGTGCTGCCGTTCTAGGAACGCAGAGCAGAGGCCACCGCCTCATGGAAACTGCTGCACGCCTCTGCTTCTGCACGGCAACTCAGGGCCTTACTTCTAGGCATGTGTTCACGCTGGGTGTGCCCGGAGCGACATAGCATTGTAAGATGCTGACTTTCTCCCCGAGCAGAGTGACTTCAGGTACGAAGGCCTCGAAGTATTCCAAGCACACTGTTCTCTCATGGCAGCTCACACAAGGGCTATTGCAAAATTTTCCTGCGCACTTCGAACTCACCAGCAATGTTGTCCTGAGGCCGTTCAAGGACTGGAAATGTAGCTCTCCTCAAAGAACCTTCAGTGTGTTACCCATTACTCGGCCCGCACAGAGTGCCCCCAAAGCATCCGCCAATGGGCCACAAAGCTACTCAGCCAGCCCACAGGGGACTGGAGGTACTCAGTGAACTTGGAGGGGAAATGTTGAATACCCGAGAGGCCCAGGTGTCCTCAGACGTGTACTTCCTATAAAATAAAGCATCTAAGCGACTACGAACTCATGGACACAGCTGCACACCTCCCTTTCTGCAGGCCGACTATGGGCATAACCAGGAGGCAAGTTCTCACGTTGAGATTCCCTTTAGCTCTAGAGCTTGTCAGGCTGACCACCACCTCGGCCATGTAAGCCCCTGGTTTAGACAGAGCGAACTCATTTTCTCCCCAGAAGCATTCTTACAGGGTTTACAGGCCTGTCAAGAGCAGGGAATGGCAGGCAGCTTCAACGCAGCGAGAACGCTGCCTTCAAAATGGGAAATCAAGGCTAGTTCCAGCAGGCCTCCTTTTCCATGGGCACACTCAGCATACACCCCTGTGGTTTCTAACAAGTCCAAAGAGACACAGGTTACCCTGTGTTTCCTTCCCTGACTCAACTTCTCGAAGTAGGGTGTTCTGCATCATGCGAACTGCCTCAACCAAGGAACGCCGAAAGCTGCTCCTCTGGGACTGAGGACATTTAAAAGCCTGCAGTGCCACAGGACGTACAGGACTTAAACTGCAGTAAGAAGGCAAGCCGACTTCCTCTAGGAGGCACGGTGACTTCAGGCAGGACGTGTTAGATGGAATGCGAAGACGAGGGTTACGCTGAGTGCAGCTCAAACTAGGGCTACACGTAAGAGTTCTCCACCGTGTGGGACGTACCAGAACGGTGTTCGTGAACGTGTGCGAGGGCTGAGGAAATTAAGCTGCTCCAAAAGAGAGGGCAGTGCCTTTCCCTACACCCGGCATGCACAGAGGGGCTCAAACGGGCTACGGGTCTGGACGTTGCTTAGCTGAACCTTGTGCGCTTGGTGTACTCAAGTGTTCCTCCCGAGAACAGGGTGCCCAGGCTAGCCTCCTAGGTGTCCAGAAAACTGTGCTGCCGTTCTAGGAACGCAGAGCAGAGGCCACCGCCTCATGGAAACTGCTGCACGCCTCTGCTTCTGCACGGCAACTCAGGGCCTTACTTCCAGGCATGTGTTCACGCTGGGTGTGCCCGGAGCGACATAGCATGGTAAGATGCTGACTTTCTCCTCGAGCAGAGTGACTTCAGTACGAAGGCCTCGAAGTATTCCAAGCACACTGTTCTGTCATGGCAGCTCACACAAGGGCTATTGCAAAATTTTCCTGGGCACTTCGCACTCACCAGAAATGTTGTACTGAGGCCGTTCGAGGACTGGAAATGTAGCTCTCCTCAAAGAACCTTCAGTGTGTTGCCCATTACTCGGCCCGCACACAGTGCTTCCAAAGCATCCGCCAATGGGCCACAAAGCTGCTCAGGCGGCCAACAGGTGTCTGGAGGTACTCATTGAACTTGGAGGGGAAATGTTGAATACCCGAGAGGCCTAGGTGTCCTCAGACGTGTACTTCCTATAAAATAAAGCATCTAAGCGACTACGAACTCATGGACACAGCTGCACACCTCCCTTTCTGCAGGCCGACTATGGGCATAACAAGGAGGCAAGTGTTCACGTTGAGATTCCCTTTAGCTCTAGAGCTTGTCAGGCAGACCACCAACTCGGCCATGCAAGCCCCTGGTTTAGACAGAGCGAACTCATTTTCTCCCCAGAAACATTCTTACAGGGTTTACAGGCCTGTCAAGAGCAGGGAATGGTAGGCAGTTTCAACGCAGCGAGAACGCTGCCTTCAAAACGGGAAATCAAGGCTAGTTCCAGCAGGCCTCCTTTTCCATGCGCACACTCAGCATACACCCCTGTATTTTCTAACAAATCCAAAGAGACACAGGTTACCCTGTGTTTCCTTCCCTGACTAAACTTCTCGAAGTAGGGTGTTCTGCATCATGCGAACTGCCTCAACCAAGGAACGCCGAAAGCTGCTCCTCTGGGACTGAGGACATTCAAAAGCCTGCAATGCCACAGGATGTACAGGACTTAAACTGCAGTAAGAAGTCAAGCCGACTTCCTCTATGAGGCACGGTGATTTCAGGCAGGACGTGTTAGATGGAATGCGAAGACGAGGGTTACGCTGAGTTCAGCTCAAACTAGGGCAACACGTAAGACTTCTCCGCCGTGTGGGACGTACCAGAGCGGTGTTCGTGAACGTGTGTAAGGGCTGAGGAAATTAAGCTGCTCCAAAAGAGAGGGCAGTGCCTTTCCCTACACCCGGCATGCACAGAGGGGCTCTAACGGGCTACGGGTCTGGACGTTGCTTAGCTGAACCTTGTGCGCCTGGGGGTACTCAAGTGTTCCTCCCGAGAACAGGGTGCCCAGGCTAGCCTCCTAGGTGTCCAGAAAACTGTGCTGCCGTTCTAGGAACGCAGAGCAGAGGCCACCGCCTCATGGAAACTGCTGCACGCCTCTGCTTCTGCACGGCAACTCAGGGCCTTACTTCTAGGCATGTGTTCACGCTGGGTGTGCCCGGAGCGACATAGCATGGTAAGATGCTGACTTTCTCCTCGAGCAGAGTGACTTCAGGTACGAAGGCCTCGAAGTATTCCAAGCACACTGTTCTCTCATGGCAGCTCACACAAGGGCTATTGCAAAATTTTCCTGGGCACTTCGCACTCACCAGAAATGTTGTACTGAGGCCGTTCGAGGACTGGAAATGTAGCTCTCCTCAAGGAACGTTCAGTGTGTTGCCAATTACTCGGCCCGCTCAGAGTGCCTCCAAAGCATCCGCCAATGGGCCACAAAGTTGCTCAGCCAGCCCACAGGGGACTGGAGGTACTCAGTGAACTTGGAGGGGAAATGTTGAATACCCGAGAGGCCCAGGTGTCCTCAGACGTGTACTTCCTATAAAATAAAGCATCTAAGCTATTACGAACTCATGGACACAGCTGCACACCTCCCTTTCTGCAGGCCGACTATTGGCATAACCAGGAGGCAAGTTTTCACGTTGAGATTCCCTTTAGCTCTAGCGCTTGTCAGGCTGACCACCACCTCGGCCATGCAAGCCCCTGGTTTAGACAGAGCGAACTCATTTTCTCCCCAGAAGCATTCTTACAGGGTTTACAGGCCTGTCAAGAGCAGGGAATGGCAGGCAGCTTCAACGCAGCGAGAACGCTGCCTTCAAAACGGGAAATCAAGGCTAGTTCCACCAGGCCTCCTTTTCCATGCGCACACTCAGCATACACCCCTGTGGTTTCTAACAAGTCCAAAGAGACACAGGTTACCCTGTGTTTCCTTCCCTGACTCAACTTCTCGAAGTAGGGTGTTCTGCATCATGCGAACTGCCTCAACCAAGGAACGCCGAAAGCTGCTCCTCTGGGCCTGAGGACATTCAAAAGCCTGCAGTGCCACAGGACGTCCAGGACTTAAACTGCAGTAAGAAGGCAAGCCGACTTCCTCTAGGAGGCACGGTGACTTCAGGCAGGACGTGTTAGATGGAATGCGAAGACGAGGGTTTCGCTGAGTGCACCTCAAACTAGGGCAACACGTAAGACTTCTCCGCCGTGTGGGACGTACCAGAGCGGTGTTCGTGAACGTGTGCGAAGGCTGAGGAAATTAAGCTGCTCCAAAAGAGAGGGCAGTGCCTTTCCCTACACCCGGCATGCACAGAGGGGCTCTAACGGGCTATGGGTCTGGACGTTGCTTAGCTGAACCTTGTGCGCCTGGGGGTACTCAAGTGTTCCTGCCGGGAACAGGGTGCCCAGGCTAGCCTCCTAGGTGTCCAGAAAACTGTGCTGCCGTTCTAGGAACGCAGAGCAGAGGCCACCGCCTCATGGAAACTGCTGCACGCCTCTGCTTCTGCACGGCAACTCAGGGCCTTACTTCCAGGCATGTGTTCACGCTGGGTGTGCCCGGAGCGACATAGTATTGTAAGATGCTGACTTTCTCCTCGAGCACAGTGACTTCAGGTACGGAGACCTCGAAGTATTCCAAGCACACTGTTCTCTCATGGCAGCTCACACAAGGGCTATTGCAAAATTTTCCTGGGCACTTCGAACTCACCAGCAATGTTGTCCTGAGGCCGTTCGACTACCGGAAATGTAGCTCTCCTCAAAGAACCTTCAGTGTGTTGCCCATTACTCGGCCCGCACAGAGTGCCCCCAAAGCATCCGCCAATGGGCCACAAAGCTGCTCAGCCAGCCCACAGGGGACTGGAGGTACTCAGAGAACTTGGAGGGGAAATGTTGAATACCCGAGAGGCCCAGGTGTCCTCAGACGTGTACTTCCTATAAAATAAAGCATCTAAGCTATTACGAACTCATGGACACAGCTGCACACCTCCCTTTCTGCAAGCCGACTAAGGGCATAACCAGGAGGCAAGTTTTCACGTTGAGATTCCCTTTAGCTCTAGAGCTTGTCAGGCTGACCACCACCTCGGCCATGCAAGCCCCTGGTTTAGACAGAGCGAACACATTTTCTCCCCAGAAGCATTCTTACAGGGTTTACAGGCCTGTCAAGAGCAGGGAATGGCAGGCAGCTTCAACACAGCGAGAACGCTGCCTTCAAATGGGAAATCAAGGCTAGTTCCAGCAGGCCTCCTTTTCCATGGGCACACTCAGCATACACCCCTGTGGTTTCTAACAAGTCCAAAGAGACACAGGTTACCCTGTGTTTCCTTCCCTGACTCAACTTCTCGAAGTAGGGTGTTCTGCATCATGCGAACTGCCTCAACCAAGGAACGCCGAAAGCTGCTCCTCTGGGACTTAGGACATTTAAAAGCCTGCAGTGCCACAGGACGTACAGGACTTAAACTGCAGTAAGAAGGCAAGCCGACTTCCTCTAGGAGGCACGGTGACTTCAGGCAGGACGTGTTAGATGGAATGCGAAGACGAGGGTTACGCTGAGTGCAGCTCAAACTAGGGCTACACGTAAGAGTTCTCCACCGCGTGGGACGTAACAGAACGGTGTTCGTGAACGTGTGCGAGGGCTGAGGAAATTAAGCTGCTCCAAAAGAGAGGGCAGTGCCTTTCCCTACACCCGGCATGCACAGAGGGGCTCTAACGGGCTACGGGTCTGGACGTTGCTTAGCTGAACCTTGTGCGCTTGGGGTACTCAAGTGTTCCTCCCGAGAACAGGGTGCCCAGGCTAGCCTCCTAGGTGTCCAGAAAACTGTGGTGCCGTTCTAGGAACGCAGAGCAGAGGCCACCGCCTCATGGAAACTGCTGCACGCCTCTGCTTCTGCACGGCAACTCAGGGCCTTACTTCCAGGCATGTGTTCACGCTGGGTGTGCCCGGAGCGACATAGCATGGTAAGATGCTGACTTTCTCCTCGAGCAGAGTGACTTCAGTACGAAGGCCTCGAAGTATTCCAAGCACACTGTTCTGTCATGGCAACTCACACAAGGGCTATTGCAAAATTTTCCTGGGCACTTCGCACTCACCAGAAATGTTGTACTGAGGCCGTTCGAGGACTGGAAATGTAGCTCTCCTCAAGGAACGTTCAGTGTGTTGCCCATTACTCGGCCCGCACACAGTGCCTCCAAAGCATCCGCCAATGGGCCACAAAGCTGCTCAGCCAGCCCACAGGGGTCTGGAGTTACTCAGTGAACTTGGAGGGGAAATGTTGAATACCCGAGAAGCCCAGGTGTCCTCAGACGTTTACTTCCTATAAAATAAAGCATCTAAGCGACTACAAACTCAAGAACACAGCTGCATACCTCCCTTTCTGCAGGCCGACTATGGGAATAAAAAGGAGGCAAGTTTTCACGTTGAGATTCAATTTAGCTCTAGAGCTTGTCAGGCTGACCACCACCTCGGCCATGAAAGCCCCTGGTTTAGACAGAGCGAATTCATTTTCTCCCCAGAAGCATTCGTACAGGGTTTACAGACCTGTCAAGAGTAGGGAATGGCAGGCAGCTTCAACGCAGCGAGAACGCTGCCTTCAAAATGGGAAATCAAAGCTAGTTCCAGCAGTCCTCCTTTTCCATGGGCACACTTAGCATACACCCCTGTGGTTTCTAACAAGTCCAAAGAGACACAGGTTACCCTGTGTTTCCTTCCCTGACTCAACTTCTCGAAGTAGGGTGTTCTGCATCATGCGAAGTGCCTCAACCAAGGAACGCCGAAAGCTGCTCCTCTGGGCCTGAGGACATTCAAAAGCCTGCAGTGCCACAGGACAAACAGGACTTAAACTGCAGTAAGAAGGCAAGCCGACTTCCTGTAGGAGGCACGGTGACTTCAGGCAGGACGTGTTAGATGGAATGCGAAGACGAGGGTTACGCTGAGTGCAGCTCAAACTAGGGCTACACGTAAGACTTCTCCGCCGTGTGGGACGTACCAGAACGGTGTTCGTGAACGTGTGCGAGGGCTGAGGAAATTAAGCTGCTCCAAAACAGAGGGCAGTGCCTTTCCCTACACCCGGCATGCACAGAGGGGCTCTAACGGGCTACGGGTCTGGACGTTGCTTAGCTGAACCTTGTGCGCCTTGGGGTACTCAAGTGTTCCTGCCGGGAACAGGGTGCCCAGGTTAGCCTCCTAGGTGTCCAGAAAACTGTGCTGCCCGTCTAGGAACGCAGAGCAGAGGCCACTGCCTCATGGAAACTGCTGCACGCCTCTGCTTCTGCACGGCAACTCAGGGCCTTACTTCCAGGCATGTGTTCACGCTGGGTGTGCCCGGAGCGACATAGCATGGTAAGATGCTGACTTTCTCCTCGAGCAGAGTGACTTCAGGTACGAAGGCCTCGAAGTATTCCAAGCACACTGTTCTCTCATGGCAGCTCACACAAGGGCTATTGCAAAATTTTCCTGGGCACTTCGCACTCACCAGCAATGTTGTACTGAGGCCGTTAGAGGACTGGAAATGTAGCTCTCCTCAAAGAACCTTCAGTGTGTTGCCCAATACTTGGCCCGCACAGAGTGCCCCCAAAGCATCCGCCAATGTGCCACAAAGCTGCTCAGCCAGCCCACAGGGGACTGGAGGTACTCAGTGAACTTGGAGGGGAAATGTTGAATACCCGAGAGGCCCAGGTGTCCTCAGACGTGTACTTCCTATAAAATAAAGCATCTAAGCGACTACAAACTCAAGGACACAGCTGCATACCTCCCTTTCTGCAGGCCGACTATGGGAATAAAAAGGAGGCAAGTTTTCACGTTGAGATTCCCTTTAGCTCTAGAGCTTGTCAGGCTGACCACCACCTCGGTCATGCAAGCCCCTGGTTTAGACAGAGCGAACTCATTTTCTCCCCAGAAGCATTCGTACAGGGTTTACTGACCTGTCAAGAGTAGGGAATGGCAGGCAGCTTCAACGCAGCGAGAACGCTGCCTTCAAAATGGGAAATCAAGGCTAGTTCCAGCAGTCCTCCTTTTCCATGGGCACACTCAGCATACACCCCTGTGGTTTCTAACAAGTCCAAAGAGACACAGGTTACCCTGTGTTTCCTTCCCTGGCTCAACTTCTCGAAGTAGGGTGTTCTGCATCATGCGAACTGCCTCAACCAAGGAACGCCGAAAGCTGCTCCTCTGGGACTGAGGACATTCAAAAGCCTGCAGTGCCACAGGACGTACAGGATTTAAACTGCAGTAAGAAGGCAAGCCGACTTCCTCTAGGAGGCACGGTGACTTCAGGCAGGACGTGTTAGATGGAATGCGAAGACGAGGGTTACGCTGAGTGCAGCTCAAACTAGGGCTACACGTAAGATTTCTCTACCGTGTGGGACGTACCAGAACGGTGTTCGTGAACGTGTGCGAGGGCTGAGGAAATTAAGCTGCCCCAAAAGAAAGGGCAGTGCCTTTCCCTACACCCGGCATGCACAGAGGGGCTCTAACGGGCTACGGGTCTGGACGTTGCTTAGCTGAACCTTGTGCGCCTTGGGGTACTCAAGTGTTCCTGCCGGGAACAGCGTGCCCAGGCTAGCCTCCTAGGTGTCCAGAAAACTGTGCTGCCGGTCTAGGAACGCAGAGCAGAGGCCACTGCCTCATGGAAACTGCTGCACGCCTCTGCTTCTGCACGGCAACTCAGGGCCTTACTTCCAGGCATGTGTTCACGCTGGGTGTGCCCGGAGCGACATAGCATGGTAAGATGCTGACTTTCTCCGCGAGCAGAGTGACTTCAGGTACGAAGGCCTCGAAGTATTCCAAGCACACTGTTCTCTCATGGCAGCTCACACAAGGGCTATTGCAAAATTTTCCTGGGCACTTCGCACTCACCAGCAATGTTGTACTGAGGCCGTTAGAGGACTGGAAATGTAGCTCTCCTCAAAGAACCTTCAGTGTGTTGCCCAATACTTGGCCCGCACAGAGTGCCCCCAAAGCATCCGCCAATGGGCCACAAAGCTGCTCAGCCAGCCCACAGGGGACTGGAGGTACTCAGTGAACTTGGAGGGGAAATGTTGAATACCCGAGAGGCCCAGGTGTCCTCAGACGTGTACTTCCTTTAAAATAAAGCATCTAAGCTATTACGAACTCATGGACACAGCTGAACACCTCCCTTTCTGCAGGCCGACTATGGGCATAACCAGGAGGCAAGTTTTCACGTTGAGATTCCCTTTAGCTCTAGAGCTTGTCAGGCTGACCACCACCTCGGCCATGCAAGCCCCTGGTTTAGACAGAGCAAACTCATTTTCTCCCCAGAAGCATTCTTGCAGGGTTTACAGTCCTGTCAAGAGCAGGGAATCCTGGCAGCTTCAACGCAGCGAGAACGCTGCCTTCAAAATGGGAAATCAAGGCTAGTTCCAGCAGGCCTCCTTTTCCATGGGCACACTCAGCATACACCCCTGTGGTTTCTAACAAGTCCAAAGAGACACAGGTTACCCTGTGTTTCCTTCCCTGGCTCAACTTCTCGAAGTAGGGTGTTCTGCATCATGCGAACTGCCTCAACCAAGGAACGCCGAAAGCTGCTCCTCTGGGCCTGAGGACATTCAAAAGCCTGCAGTGCCACAGGACGAACAGGACTTAAACTGCAGTAAGAAGGCAAGCCGACTTTCTGTAGGAGGCACGGTGACTTCAGGCAGGACGTGTTAGATGGAATGCGATGACGAGGGTTACGCTGAGTGTAGCTCAAACTAGGGCTACACGTAAGATTTCTCCACCGTGTGGGACGTACCAGAACGGTGTTCGTGAACGTGTGCGAGGGCTGAGGAAATTAAGCTGCTCCAAAAGAGAGGGCAGTGCCTTTCCCTACACCCGGCATGCACACAGGGGCTCTAACGGGCTACGGGTCTGGACGTTGCTTAGCTGAACCTTGTGCGCCTGGGGGTACTCAAGTGTTCCTCCCGAGAACAGGGTGCCCAGGCTAGCCTCCTAGGTGTCCAGAACACTGTGCTGCCATTCTAGGAACGCAGAGCATAGGCCACCGCCTCATGGAAACTGCTGCAGGCCTCTGCTTCTGCACAGCACTCAGGGCCTTACTTCCAGGCATGTGTTCACGGTGGGTGTGCCCGGAGCGACATAGCATGGTAAGATGCTGACTTTCTCCTCGAGCAGAGTGACTTCAGGTACGAAGGCCTCGAAGTATTCCAAGCACACTGTTCTCTCATGGCAGCTCACAAAAGGGCTATTGCAAAATTTTCCTGGGCACTTCGCACTCACCAGCAATGTTGTACTGAGGCCGTTCGAGGAGTGGAAATGTAGCTCTCCTCAAGGAACGTTCAGTGTGTTGCCCATTACTCGGCCCGCACTCAGTGCCTACAAAGCAACCGCGAAAGGGCCACAAAGCTGCTCAGCCAGCCCACAGGGCTCTGGAGGTACTCAGTGAACTTGGAGGGGAAATGTTGAATACCCGAGAGGCCCAGGTGTCCTCAGACATGTACTTCCTATAAAATAAAGCATCTAAGCGACTCGGAACTCATGGACACAGCTGCACACCTCCCTTTCTGCAGGCCGACTATGGGCATAACCAGGAGGCAAGTTTTCACGTTGAGATTCCCTTTAGCTCTAGAGCTTGTCAGGCTGACCACCACCTCGGCCATGCAAGCCCCTGGTTTAGACTGAGCGAACTCATTTTCTCCCCAGAAGCATTCTTACAGGGTTTACAGGCCTGTCAAGAGCAGGGAATGGCAGGCAGCTTCAACGCAGCGAGAACGCTGCCTTCAAAATGGGAAATCAAGGCTAGTTCCAGCAGGCCTCCTTTTCCATGGGCACACTCAGCATACACCCCTGTGGTTTATAACAAGTCCAAAGAGACACAGGTTACCCTGTGTTTCCTTCCCTGACTCAACTTCTCGAAGTAGGGTGTTCTGCATCATGCGAAGTGCCTCAACCAAGGAACGCCGAAAGCTGCTCCTCTGGGCCTGAGGACATTCAAAAGCCTGCAGTGCCACAGGACGAACAGGACTTAAGCTCCAGTAAGAAGGCAAGCCGACTTCCTCTAGGAGGCACGGTGACTTCAGGCAGGACGTGTTAGATGGAATGCGAAGACGAGGGTTACGCTGAGTGCAGCTCAAACTAGGGCTACACGTAAGATTTCTCCACCGTGTGGGACGTACCAGAACGGTGTTCGTGAACGTGTGCGAGGGCTGAGGAAATTAAGCTGCTCCAAAAGAGAGGGCAGTGCCTTTCCCTACACCCGGCATGCACAGAGGGGCTCTAACGGGCTACGGGTCTGGACGTTGCTTAGCTGAACGTTGTGCGCCTGGGGGTACTCAAGTGTTCCTGCCGGAAACAGGGTGCCCAGGCTAGCCTCCTAGGTGTCCAGAAAACTGTGCTGCCGTTCTAGGAACGCAGAGCAGAGGCCACCGCCTCATGGAAACTGCTGCACGCCTCTGCTTCTGCACGGCAACTCAGGGCCTTACTTCCAGGCATGTGTTCACGCTGGGTGTGCCCGGAGCGACATAGCATGGTAAGATGCTGACTTTCTCCTCGAGCAGACTGACTTCAGGTACGAAGGCCTCGAAGTATTCCAAGCACACTGTTCTCTCATGGCAGCTCACACAAGGGCTATTGCAAAAATTTCCTGGGCACTTCGCACTCACCAGCAATGTTGTACTGAGGCCGTTCGAGGACTGGAAATGTAGCTCTCCTCAAGGAACGTTCAGTGTGTTGCCCATTACTCGGCCCGCACACAGTGCCTCCAAAGCATCCGCCAATGGGCCACAAAGCTGCTCAGCCAGCCCACAGGGGTCTGGAGGTACTCAGTGAACTGGGAGGGGAAATGTTGAATACCCGCGAGGCCCAGGTGTCCTCAGACGTGTACTTCCTATAAAATAAAGCATCTAAGCGCCTACGAACTCATGGAAACAGCTGCACACCTCCCTTTCTGCAGGCCGACTATGGGCATAAAAAGGAGGCAAGTTTTCACGTTGAGATTCCCTTTAGCTCTAGAGCTTGTCAGGCTGACCACCACCTCGGCCATGCAAGTCCCTGGTTTAGACAGAGCGAACTCATTTTCTCCCCAGAAGCATTCGTACAGGGTTTACTGACCTGTCAAGAGTAGGGAATGGCAGGCAGCTTCAACGCAGCGAGAACGCTGCCTTCAAAATGGGAAATCAAGGCTAGTTCCAGCAGGCCTCCTTTTCCATGGGCACACTCAGCATACACCCCTGTGGTTTCTAACAAGTCCAAAGAGACACAGGTTACCCTGTGTTTCCTTCCCTGACTCAACTTCTCGAAGTAGGGTGTTCTGCATCATGCGAACTGCCTTAACCAAGGAACGCCGAAAGCTGCTCCTCTGGGACTGAGGACATTTAAAAGCCTGCAGTGCCACAGGACGTAAAGGACTTAAACTGCAGTAAGAAGGCAAGCCGACTTCCTGTAGGAGGCACGGTGACTTCAGGCAGAACGTGTTAGATGGAATGCGAAGACGAGGGTTACGCTGAGTGCAGCTCAAATTAGGGCTACACGTAAGATTTCTCCACCGTGTGGGACGTACCAGAACGGTGTTCGTGAACGTGTGCGAGGGCTGAGGAAATTAAGCTGTTCCAAAAGAGAGGGCAGTGCCTTTCCCTACACCCGGCATGCCCAGAGGGGCTCTAACGGGCTATGGGTCTGGACGTTGCTTAGCTGAACCTTGTGCGCCTGGGGGTACTCAAGTGTTCCTGCCGAGAACAGGGTGCCCAGGCTAGCCTCCTAGGTGTCCAGAAAACTGTGCTGCCGTTCTAGGAACGCAGAGCAGAGGCCACCGCCTCATGGAAACTGCTGCACGCCTCTGCTTCTGCACGGCACCTCAGGGCCTTACTTCCAGGCATGTGTTCACGCTGGGTGTGCCCGGAGCGACATAGCATGGTAAGATGCTGACTTTCTCCTCGAGCAGAGTGACTTCAGGTACGAAGGCCTCGAAGTATTCCAAGCACACTGTTCTCTCATGGCAGCTCACACAAGGGCTATTGCAAAATTTTCCTGGGCACTTCGTACTCACAAGCAATGTTGTCCTGAGGCCGTTCGAGGACTGGAAATGTAGCTCTCCTCAAGGAACGTTCAGTGTGTTGCTCATTACACGGCCCGCACACAGTGCCTCCAAAGCATCCGCCAATGGGCCACAAAGCTGCTCAGCCAGCCCACAGGGGTCTGGAGGTACTCAGTGAACTTGCAGGGGAAATGTTGAATACCCGAGAGGCCCAGGTGTCCTCAGACGTGTACTTCCTATAAAATAAAGCATCTAAGCGCCTACGAACTCATGGACACAGCTGCACACCTCCCTTTCTGCAGGCCGACTATTGGCATAACCAGGAGGCAAGTTTTCACGTTGAGATTCCCTTTAGCTCTAGAGCTTGTCAGGCTGACCACCACCTCGGCCATGCAAGCCCCTGGTTTAGACAGAGCGAACTCATTTTCTCCCCAGAAGCATTCTTACAGGGTTTACAGGCCTGTCAAGAGCAGGGAATGGCAGGCAGCTTCAACGCAGCGAGAACGCTGCCTTCAAAACGGGAAATCAAGGCTAGTTCCAGCAGGCCTCCTTTTCCATGGGCACACTCAGCATACACCCCTGTGGTTTCTAACAAGTCCAAAGAGACACAGGTTACCCTGTGTTTCCTTCCCTGACTCAACTTCTCGAAGTAGGGTGTTCTGCATCATGCGAACTGCCTCAACCAAGGAACGCCGAAAGCTGCTCCTCTGGGCCTGAGGACATTCAAAAGCCTGCAGTGCCACAGGACGTACAGGACTTAAACTGCAGTAAGAAGGCAAGCCGACTTCCTGTAGGAGGCACGGTGACTTCAGGCAGGACGTGTTAGATGGAATGCGAAGACGAGGGTTACGCTGAGTGCAGCTCAAACTAGGGCAACACGTAAGACTTCTCCGCCGTGTGGGACGTACCAGAGCGGTGTTCGTGAACGTGTGTGAAGGCTGAGGAAATTAAGCTGCTGCAAAAGAGAGGGCAGTGCCTTTCCCTACACCCGGCATGCACAGAGGGGCTCTAACGGGCTATGGGTCTGGACGTTGCTTAGCTGAACCTTGTGCGCCTGGGGGTACTCAAGTGTTCCTGCCGGGAACAGGGTGCCCAGGCTAGCCTCCTAGGTGTCCAGAAAACTGTGCTGCCGTTCTAGGAACGCAGATCAGAGGCCACCGCCTCATGGAAACTGCTGCACGCCTCTGCTTCTGCACGGCAACTCAGGGCCTTACTTCCAGGCATGTGTTCACGCTGGGTGTGCCCGGAGCGACATAGTATTGTAAGATGCTGACTTTCTCCTCGAGCACAGTGACTTCAGGTACGAAGACCTCGAAGTATTCCAAGCACACTCTTCTCTCATGGCAGCTCACACAAGGGCTATTGAAAATTTTCCTGGGCACTTCGAACTCACCAGCAATGTTGTCCTGAGGCCGTTCGACTACTGGAAATGTAGCTCTCCTCAAAGAACCTTCAGTGTGTTGCCCATTACTCGGCCCGCACACAGTGCCCCCAAAGCATCCGCCAATGGGCCACAAAGCTGCTCAGCCAGCCCACAGGGGACTGGAGGTACTCAGTGAACTTGGAGGGGAAATGTTGAATACCCGAGAGGCCCAGGTGTCCTCAGACGTGTACTTCCTATAAAATAAAGCATCTAAGCGACTACAAACTCAAGGACACAGCTGCATACCTCCCTTTCTGCAGGCCGACTATGGGAATAAAAAGGAGGCAAGTTTTCACGTTGAGATTCCCTTTAGCTCTAGAGCTTGTCAGGCTGACCACCACCTCGGCCATGCAAGCCCCTGGTTTAGACAGAGCGAACTCATTTTCTCCCCAGAAGCATTCGTACAGGGTTTACAGACCTGTCAAGAGTAGGGAATGGCAGGCAGCTTCAACGCAGCGAGAACGCTGCCTTCAAAATGGGAAATCAAGGCTAGTTCCAGCAGTCCTCCTTTTCCATGGGCACACTCAGCATACACCCCTGTGGTTTCTAACAAGTCCAAAGAGACACAGGTTACCCTGTGTTTCCTTCCCTGGCTCAACTTCTCGAAGTAGGGTGTTCTGCATCATGCGAACTGCCTCAACCAAGGAACGCCGAAAGCTGCTCCTCTGGGACTGAGGACATTCAAAAGCCTGCAGTGCCACAGGACGTACAGGATTTAAACTGCAGTAAGAAGGCAAGCCGACTTCCTCTAGGAGGCACGGTGACTTCAGGCAGGACGTGTTAGATGGAATGCGAAGACGAGGGTTACGCTGAGTGCAGCTCAAACTAGGGCTACACGTAAGATTTCTCTACCGTGTGGGACGTACCAGAACGGTGTTCGTGAACGTGTGCGAGGGCTGAGGAAATTAAGCTGCTCCAAAAGAGAGGGCAGTGCCTTTCCCTACACCCGGCATGCACAGAGGGGCTCTAACGGGCTACGGGTCTGGACGTTGCTTAGCTGAACCTTGTGCGCCTGGGGGTACTCAAGTGTTCCTGCCGGGAACAGCGTGCCCAGGCTAGCCTCCTAGGTGTCCAGAAAACTGTGCTGCCGTTCTAGGAACGCAGAGCAGAGGCCACCGCCTCATGGAAACTGCTGCATGCCTCTGCTTCTGCACGGCAACTCAGGACCTTACTTCCAGGCATGTGTTCACGCTGGGTGTGCCCGGAGCGACATAGCATGGTAAGATGCTGAGTTTCTCCTCGAGCAGAGTGATTTCAGGTACAAAGGCCTCGAAGTATTCCAAGCACACTGTTCTCTCATGGCAGCTCACACAAGAGCTATTGCAAAATTTTCCTGGGCAGTACGAACTCACCAGCAATGCTCTCCTGAGGCCGTTCGAGGACTGGAAATGTAGCTCTCCTCAAGGAACGTTCAGTGTGTTGCCCATTACTCGGCCCGCACACAGTGCCTCCAAAGCATCCGCCAATGGGCCACAAAGCTGCTCAGCCAGCCCACAGGGCTCTGGAGGTACTCAGTGAACTTGGAGGGGAAATGTTGAATACCCGAGAGGCCCAGGTGTCCTCAGACATGTACTTCCTATAAAATAAAGCATCTAAGCGACTCGGAACTCATGGACACAGCTGCACACCTCCCTTTCTGCAGGCCGACTATGGGCATAACCAGGAGGCAAGTTTTCACGTTGAGATTCCCTTTAGCTCTAGAGCTTGTCAGGCTGACCACCACCTCGGCCATGCAAGCCCCTGGTTTAGACTGAGCGAACTCATTTTCTCCCCAGAAGCATTCTTACAGGGTTTACAGGCCTGTCAAGAGCAGGGAATGGCAGGCAGCTTCAACGCAGCGAGAACGCTGCCTTCAAAATGGGAAATCAAGGCTAGTTCCAGCAGGCCTCCTTTTCCATGGGCACACTCAGCATACACCCCTGTGGTTTCTAACAAGTCCAAAGAGACACAGGTTACCCTGTGTTTCCTTCCCTGACTCAACTTCTCGAAGTAGGGTGTTCTGCATCATGCGAAGTGCCTCAACCAAGGAACGCCGAAAGCTGCTCCTCTGGGCCTGAGGACATTCAAAAGCCTGCAGTGCCACAGGACGAACAGGACTTAAACTCCAGTAAGAAGGCAAGCCGACTTCCTCTAGGAGGCACGGTGACTTCAGGCAGGACGTGTTAGATGGAATGCGAAGACGAGGGTTACGCTGAGTGCAGCTCAAACTAGGGCTACACGTAAGATTTCTCCACCGTGTGGGACGTACCAGAACGGTGTTCGTGAACGTGTGCGAGGGCTGAGGAAATTAAGCTGCTCCAAAAGAGAGGGCAGTGCCTTTCCCTACACCCGGCATGCACAGAGGGGCTCTAACGGGCTATGGGTCTGGACGTTGCTTAGCTGAACGTTGTGCGCCTGGGGGTACTCAAGTGTTCCTGCCGGGAACAGCGTGCCCAGGCTAGCCTCCTAGGTGTCCAGAAAACTGTGCTGCCGTTCTAGGAACGCAGAGCAGAGGCCACCGCCTCATGGAAACTGCTGCACGCCTCTGCTTCTGCTCGGCAACTCAGGGCCTTACTTCCAGGCATGTGTTCACGCTGGGTGTGCCCGGAGCGACATAGCATGGTAAGATGCTGACTTTCTCCTCGAGCAGACTGACTTCAGGTACGAAGGCCTCGAAGTATTCCAAGCACACTGTTCTCTCATGGCAGCTCACACAAGGGCTATTGCAAAAATTTCCTGGGCACTTCGCACTCACCAGCAATGTTGTACTGAGGCCGTTCGAGGACTGGAAATGTAGCTCTCCTCAAGGAACGTTCAGTGTGTTGCCCATTACTCGGCCCGCACACAGTGCCTCCAAAGCATCCACCAATGAGCCACAAAGCTGCTCAGCCAGCCCACAGGGGTCTGGAGGTACTCAGTGAACTGGGAGGGGAAATGTTGAATACCCGCGAGGCCCAGGTGTCCTCAGACGTGTACTTCCTATAAAATAAAGCATCTAAGCGCCTACGAACTCATGGAAACAGCTGCACACCTCCCTTTCTGCAGGCCGACTATGGGCATAAAAAGGAGGCAAGTTTTCACGTTGAGATTCCCTTTAGCTCTAGAGCTTGTCAGGCTGACCACCACCTCGGCCATGCAAGTCCCTGGTTTAGACAGAGCGAACTCATTTTCTCCCCAGAAGCATTCGTACAGGGTTTACAGACCTGTCAAGAGTAGGGAATGGCAGGCAGCTTCAACGCAGCGAGAACGCTGCCTTCAAAATGGGAAATCAAGGCTAGTTCCAGCAGTCCTCCTTTTCCATGGGCACACTCAGCATACACCCCTGTGGTTTCTAACAAGTCCAAAGAGACACAGGTTACCCTGTGTTTCCTTCCCTGGCTCAACTTCTCGAAGTAGGGTGTTCTGCATCATGCGAACTGCCTCAACCAAGGAACGCCGAAAGCTGCTCCTCTGGGACTGAGGACATTCAAAAGCCTGCAGTGCCACAGGACGTACAGGATTTAAACTGCAGTAAGAAGGCAAGCCGACTTCCTCTAGGAGGCACGGTGACTTCAGGCAGGACGTGTTAGATGGAATGCGAAGACGAGGGTTACGCTGAGTGCAGCTCAAACTAGGGCTACACGTAAGATTTCTCTACCGTGTGGGACGTACCAGAACGGTGTTCGTGAACGTGTGCGAGGGCTGAGGAAATTAAGCTGCTCCAAAAGAGAGGGCAGTGCCTTTCCCTACACCCGGCATGCACAGAGGGGCTCTAACGGGCTACGGGTCTGGACGTTGCTTAGCTGAACCTTGTGCGCCTGGGGGTACTCAAGTGTTCCTGCCGGGAACAGCGTGCCCAGGCTAGCCTCCTAGGTGTCCAGAAAACTGTGCTGCCGTTCTAGGAACGCAGAGCAGAGGCCACCGCCTCATGGAAACTGCTGCATGCCTCTGCTTCTGCACGGCAACTCAGGACCTTACTTCCAGGCATGTGTTCACGCTGGGTGTGCCCGGAGCGACATAGCATGGTAAGATGCTGAGTTTCTCCTCGAGCAGAGTGATTTCAGGTACAAAGGCCTCGAAGTATTCCAAGCACACTGTTCTCTCATGGCAGCTCACACAAGAGCTATTGCAAAATTTTCCTGGGCAGTACGAACTCACCAGCAATGCTCTCCTGAGGCCGTTCGAGGACTGGAAATGTAGCTCTCCTCAAGGAACGTTCAGTGTGTTGCCCATTACTCGGCCCGCACACAGTGCCTCCAAAGCATCCGCCAATGGGCCACAAAGCTGCTCAGCCAGCCCACAGGGCTCTGGAGGTACTCAGTGAACTTGGAGGGGAAATGTTGAATACCCGAGAGGCCCAGGTGTCCTCAGACATGTACTTCCTATAAAATAAAGCATCTAAGCGACTCGGAACTCATGGACACAGCTGCACACCTCCCTTTCTGCAGGCCGACTATGGGCATAACCAGGAGGCAAGTTTTCACGTTGAGATTCCCTTTAGCTCTAGAGCTTGTCAGGCTGACCACCACCTCGGCCATGCAAGCCCCTGGTTTAGACTGAGCGAACTCATTTTCTCCCCAGAAGCATTCTTACAGGGTTTACAGGCCTGTCAAGAGCAGGGAATGGCAGGCAGCTTCAACGCAGCGAGAACGCTGCCTTCAAAATGGGAAATCAAGGCTAGTTCCAGCAGGCCTCCTTTTCCATGGGCACACTCAGCATACACCCCTGTGGTTTCTAACAAGTCCAAAGAGACACAGGTTACCCTGTGTTTCCTTCCCTGACTCAACTTCTCGAAGTAGGGTGTTCTGCATCATGCGAAGTGCCTCAACCAAGGAACGCCGAAAGCTGCTCCTCTGGGCCTGAGGACATTCAAAAGCCTGCAGTGCCACAGGACGAACAGGACTTAAACTCCAGTAAGAAGGCAAGCCGACTTCCTCTAGGAGGCACGGTGACTTCAGGCAGGACGTGTTAGATGGAATGCGAAGACGAGGGTTACGCTGAGTGCAGCTCAAACTAGGGCTACACGTAAGATTTCTCCACCGTGTGGGACGTACCAGAACGGTGTTCGTGAACGTGTGCGAGGGCTGAGGAAATTAAGCTGCTCCAAAAGAGAGGGCAGTGCCTTTCCCTACACCCGGCATGCACAGAGGGGCTCTAACGGGCTATGGGTCTGGACGTTGCTTAGCTGAACGTTGTGCGCCTGGGGGTACTCAAGTGTTCCTGCCGGGAACAGCGTGCCCAGGCTAGCCTCCTAGGTGTCCAGAAAACTGTGCTGCCGTTCTAGGAACGCAGAGCAGAGGCCACCGCCTCATGGAAACTGCTGCACGCCTCTGCTTCTGCTCGGCAACTCAGGGCCTTACTTCCAGGCATGTGTTCACGCTGGGTGTGCCCGGAGCGACATAGCATGGTAAGATGCTGACTTTCTCCTCGAGCAGACTGACTTCAGGTACGAAGGCCTCGAAGTATTCCAAGCACACTGTTCTCTCATGGCAGCTCACACAAGGGCTATTGCAAAAATTTCCTGGGCACTTCGCACTCACCAGCAATGTTGTACTGAGGCCGTTCGAGGACTGGAAATGTAGCTCTCCTCAAGGAACGTTCAGTGTGTTGCCCATTACTCGGCCCGCACACAGTGCCTCCAAAGCATCCACCAATGAGCCACAAAGCTGCTCAGCCAGCCCACAGGGGTCTGGAGGTACTCAGTGAACTGGGAGGGGAAATGTTGAATACCCGCGAGGCCCAGGTGTCCTCAGACGTGTACTTCCTATAAAATAAAGCATCTAAGCGCCTACGAACTCATGGAAACAGCTGCACACCTCCCTTTCTGCAGGCCGACTATGGGCATAAAAAGGAGGCAAGTTTTCACGTTGAGATTCCCTTTAGCTCTAGAGCTTGTCAGGCTGACCACCACCTCGGCCATGCAAGTCCCTGGTTTAGACAGAGCGAACTCATTTTCTCCCCAGAAGCATTCGTACAGGGTTTACAGACCTGTCAAGAGTAGGGAATGGCAGGCAGCTTCAACGCAGCGAGAACGCTGCCTTCAAAATGGGAAATCAAGGCTAGTTCCAGCAGGCCTCCTTTTCCATGGGCACACTCAGCATACACCCCTGTGGTTTCTAACAAGTCCAAAGAGACACAGGTTACCCTGTGTTTCCTTCCCTGACTCAACTTCTCGAAGTAGGGTGTTCTGCATCATGCGAAGTGCCTCAACCAAGGAACGCCGAAAGCTGCTCCTCTGGGCCTGAGGACATTCAAAAGCCTGCAGTGCCACAGGACGAACAGGACTTAAACTCCAGTAAGAAGGCAAGCCGACTTCCTCTAGGAGGCACGGTGACTTCAGGCAGGACGTGTTAGATGGAATGCGAAGACGAGGGTTACGCTGAGTGCAGCTCAAACTAGGGCTACACGTAAGATTTCTCCACCGTGTGGGACGTACCAGAACGTTGTTCGTGAACGTGTGCGAGGGCTGAGGAAATTAAGCTGCTCCAAAAGAGAGGGCAGTGCCTTTCCCTACACCCGGCATGCCCAGAGGGGCTCTAACGGGCTATGGGTCTGGACGTTGCTTAGCTGAACGTTGTGCGCCTGGGGGTACTCAAGTGTTCCTGCCGGGAACAGCGTGCCCAGGCTAGCCTCCTAGGTGTCCAGAAAACTGTGCTGCCGTTCTAGGAACGCAGAGCAGAGGCCACCGCCTCATGGAAACTGCTGCACGCCTCTGCTTCTGCACGGCAACTCAGGGCCTTACTTCCAGGCATGTGTTCACGCTGGGTGTGCCCGGAGCGACATAGCATGGTAAGATGCTGACTTTCTCCTCGAGCAGACTGACTTCAGGTACGAAGGCCTCGAAGTATTCCAAGCACACTGTTCTCTCATGGCAGCTCACACAAGGGCTATTGCAAAAATTTCCTGGGCACTTTGCACTCACCAGCAATGTTGTACTGAGGCCGTTCGAGGACTGGAAATGTAGCTCTCCTCAAGGAACGTTCAGTGTGTTGCCCATTACTCGGCCCGCACACAGTGCCTCCAAAGCATCCGCCAATGGGCCACAAAGCTGCTCAGCCAGCCCAGAGGGGTCTGGAGGTACTCAGTGAACTGGGAGGGGAAATGTTGAATACCCGCGAGGCCCAGGTGTCCTCAGACGTGTACTTCCTATAAAATAAAGCATCTAAGCGCCTACGAACTCATGGAAACAGCTGCACACCTCCCTTTCTGCAGGCCGACTATTGGCATAACCAGGAGGCAAGTTTTCACGTTGAGATTCCCTTTAGCTCTAGAGCTTGTCAGGCTGACCACCACCTCGGCCATGCAAGCCCCTGGTTTAGACAGAGCGAACTCATTTTCTCCACAGAAGCATTCTTACAGGGTTTACAGGCCTGTCAAGAGCAGGGAATGGCAGGCAGCTTCAACGCAGCGAGAACGCTGCCTTCAAAATGGGAAATCAAGGCTAGTTCCAGCAGGCCTCCTTTTCCATGGGCACACTCAGCATACACCCCTGTGGTTTCTAACAAGTCCAAAGAGACACAGGTTACCCTGTGTTTCCTTCCCTGACTCAACTTCTCGAAGTAGGGTGTTCTGCATCATGCGAACTGCCTCAACCAAGGAACGCCGAAAGCTGCTCCTCTGGGCCTGAGGACATTCAAAAGCCTGCAGTGCCACAGGACGTACAGGACTTAAACTGCAGTAAGAAGGCAAGCCGACTTCCTCTAGGAGGCACGGTGACTTCAGGCAGGACGTGTTAGATGGAATGCGAAGACGAGGGTTTCGCTGAGTGCACCTCAAACTAGGGCAACACGTAAGACTTCTCCGCCGTGTGGGACGTACCAGAGTGGTGTTCGTGAACGTGTGCGAAGGCTGAGGAAATTAAGCTGCTCCAAAAGAGAGGGCAGTGCCTTTCCCTACACCCGGCATGCACAGAGGGGCTCTAACGGGCTACGGGTCTGGACGTTGCTTAGCTGAACCTTGTGCGCCTGGGGGTACTCAAGTGTTCCTGCCGGGAACAGGGTGCCCAGGCTAGCCTCCTAGGTGTCCAGAAAACTGTGCTGCCGTTCTAGGAACGCAGAGCAGAGGCCACCGCCTCATGGAAACTGCTGCACGCCTCTGCTTCTGCACGGCAACTCAGGGCCTTACTTCCAGGCATGTGTTCACGCTGGGTGTGCCCGGAGCGACATAGTATTGTAAGATGCTGACTTTCTCCTCGAGCACAGTGACTTCAGGTACGGGGACCTCGAAGTATTCCAAGCACACTGTTCTCTCATGGCAGCTCACACAAGGGCTATTGCAAAATTTTCCTGGGCACTTCGAACTCACCAGCAATGTTGTCCTGAGGCCGTTCGACTACCGGAAATGTAGCTCTCCTCAAAGAACCTTCAGTGTGTTGCCCATTACTCGGCCCGCACAGAGTGCCCCCAAAGCATCCGCCAATGGGCCACAAAGCTGCTCAGCCAGCCCACAGGGGACTGGAGGTACTCAGTGAACTTGGAGGGGAAATGTTGAATACCCGAGAGGCCCAGGTGTCCTCAGACGTGTACTTCCTATAAAATAAAGCATCTAAGCGACTACGAACTCATGGACACAGCTGCACACCTCCCTTTCTGCAGGCCGACTATTGGCATAACCAGGAGGCAAGTTTTCACGTTGAGATTCCCTTTAGCTCTAGAGCTTGTCAGGCTGACCACCACCTCGGCCATGCAAGCCCCTGGTTTAGACAGAGCGAACTCATTTTCTCCCCAGAAGCATTCTTACAGGGTTTACAGGCCTGTCAAGAGCAGGGAATGGCTGGCAGCTTCAACGCAGCGAGAACGCTGATTTCAAAACGGGAAATCAAGGCTAGTTCCAGCAGGCCTCCTTTTCCATGGGCACACTCAGCATACACCCCTGTGGTTTCTAACAAGTCCAAAGAGACACAGGTTACCCTTTGTTTCCTTCCCTGACTCAACTTCTCGAAGTAGGGTGTTCTGCATCATGCGAACTGCCTCAACCAAGGAACGCCGAAAGCTGCTCCTCTTGGCCTGAGGACATTCAAAAGCCTGCAGTGCCACAGGACGTACAGGACTTAAACTGCAGTAAGAAGGCAAGCCGACTTCCTCTAGGAGGCACGGTGACTTCAGGCAGGACGTGTTAGATGGAATGCGAAGACGAGGGTTACGCTGAGTGCAGCTCAAACTAGGGCAACACGTAAGACTTCTCCGCCGTGTGGGACGTACCAGAGCGGTGTTCGTGAACGTGTGCGAAGGCTGAGGAAATTAAGCTGCTCCAAAAGAGAGGGCAGTGCCTTTCCCTACACCCGGCATGCACAGAGGGGCTCTAACGGGCTATGGGTCTGGACGTTGCTTAGCTGAACCTTGTGCGCCTGGGGGTACTCAAGTGTTCCTGCCGGGAACAGGGTGCCCAGGCTAGCCTCCTAGGTGTCCAGAAAACTGTGCTGCCGTTCTAGGAACGCAGAGCAGAGGCCACCGCCTCATGGAAACTGCTGCACGCCTCTGCTTCTGCACGGCAACTCAGGGCCTTACTTCCAGGCATGTGTTCACGCTGGGTGTGCCCGGAGCGACATAGCATTGTAAGATGCTGACTTTCTCCTCGAGCACAGTGACTTCAGGTACGAAGACCTCGAAGTATTCCAAGCACACTCTTCTCTCATGGCAGCTCACACAAGGGCTATTGCAAAATTTTCCTGGGCACTTCGAACTCACCAGCAATGTTGTCCTGAGGCCGTTCGACTACTGGAAATGTAGCTCTCCTCAAAGAACCTTCAGTGTGTTGCCCATTACTCGGCCCGCACAGAGTGCCCCCAAAGCATCCGCCAATGGGCCACAAAGCTGCTCAGCCAGCCCACAGGCGACTGGAGGTACTCAGTGAACTTGGAAGGGAAATGTTGAATACCCGAGAGGCCCAGGTGTCCTCAGACGTGTACTTCCTATAAAATAAAGCATATAAGCGACTACAAACTCAAGGACACAGCTGCATACCTCCCTTTCTGCAGGCCGACTATGGGAATAAAAAGGAGGCAAGTTTTCACGTTGAGATTCCCTTTAGCTCTAGAGCTTGTCAGGCTGACCACCACCTCGGCCATGCAAGCCCCTGGTTTAGACAGAGCGAACTCATTTTCTCCCCAGAAGCATTCGTACAGGGTTTACAGACCTGTAAAGAGTAGGGAATGGCAGGCAGCTTCAACGCAGCGAGAACGCTACCTTCAAAATGGGAAATCAAGGCTAGTTCCAGCAGTCCTCCTTTTCCATGGGCACACTCAGCATACACCCCTGTGGTTTCTAACAAGTCCAAAGAGACAAAAGTTACCCTGTGTTTCCTTCCCTAACTCAACTTCTCGAAGTAGGGTGTTCTGCATCATGCGAACTGCCTCAACCAAGGAACGCCAAAAGCTGCTCCTCTGGGACTGAGGACATTCAAAAGCCTGCAGTGCCACAGGACGAACAGGACTTAAACTGCAGTAAGAAGGCAAGCCGACTTCCTCTAGGAGGCACGGTGACTTCAGGCAGGACGTGTTAGATGGAATGCGAAGACGAGGGTTACGCTGAGTGCAGCTCAAAGTAGGGCTACACGTAAGACTTCTCCGCCGTGTGGGACGTACCAGAACGGTGTTCGTGAACGTGTGCGAGGGCTGAGGAAATTAAGCTGCTCCAAAAGAGAGGGCAGTGCCTTTCCCTACACCCGGCATGCACAGAGGGGCTCTAACGGGCTACGGGTCTGGACGTTGCTTAGCTGAACCTTGTGCGCCTGGGGATACTCAAGTGTTCCTGCCGGGAACAGGGTGCCCAGTCTAGCCTCCTAGGTGTCCAGAAAACTGTGCTGCCGTTCTAGGAACGCAGAGCAGAGGCCACCGCCTCATGGAAACTGCTGCACGCCTCTGCTTCTGCACGGCAACTCAGGGCCTTACTTCCAGGCATGTGTTCACGCTGGGTGTGCCCGGAGCGACATAGCATGGTAAGATGCTGACTTTCTCCTCGAGCAGAGTGACTTTAGGTACGAAGGCCTCGAAGTATTCAGAGCACACTGTTCTCTCATGGCAGCTCACACAAGCGCTATTGCAAAATTTTCCTGGGCCCTTCGCACTCACCAGCAATGTTGTCCTGAGGCCGTTCGAGGACTGGAAATGTAGCTCTCCTCAAGGACGTTCAGTGTGTTGTCCATTACTCGGCCCGCACACAGTGCCTCCAAAGCATCCGCCAACGGGCCACAAAGCTGCTCAGCCAGCCCACAGGGGTCTGGAGGTACTCAGTGAACTTGGAGGGGAAATGTTGAATACCCGAGAGGCCCAGGTGTCCTCAGACGTGTACTTCCTATAAAATAAAGCATCTAAGCGACTACGAACTCATGGACACAGCTGCACACCTCCCTTTCTGCAGGCCGACTATGGGCATAAGCAGGAGGCAAGTTTTCACGTTGAGATTCCCTTTAGCTCTAGAGCTTGTCAGGCTGACCACCACCTCGGCCATGCAAGCCCCTGGTTTAGACAGAGCGAACTCATTTTCTCCCCAGAAGCATTCTTACAGGGTTTACAGGCCTGTCAAGAGTAGGGAATGGCAGGCAGCTTCAACGCAGCGAGAACGCTGCCTTCAAAATGGGAAAACAAGGCTAGTTCCAGCAGGACTCCTTTTCCATGGGCACACTCAGCATACACCCCTGTGGTTTCTAACAAGTCCAAAGAGACACAAGATACCCTGTTTTTCCTTCCCTGACTCAACTTCTCGAAGTAGGGTGTTCTGCATCATGCGAACTGCCTCAACCAAGGAACGCCGAAAGCTGCTCCTCTGGGACTGAGGACATTCAAAAGCCTGCAGTGCCACAGGACGTACAGGACTTAAACTGCAGTAAGAAGGCAAGCCGACTTCCTCTAGGAGGCACGGTGACTTCAGGCAGGACGTGTTAGATGGAATGCGAAGACGAGGGTTACGCTGAGTGCAGCTGAAACTAGGGCAACACGTAAGATTTCTCCACCGTGTGGGACGTACCAGAACGGTGTTCGTGAACGTGTGCGAGGGCTGAGGAAATTAAGCTGCTCCAAAAGAGAGGGCAGTGCCTTTCCCTACACCTGGCATGCACAGAGGGGCTCTAACGGGCTACGGGTCTGGACGTTGCTTAGCTGAACCTTGTGCGCCTGGGGGTACTCAAGTGTTCCTGCCGGGAACAGCGTGCCCAGGCTAGCCTCCTAGGTGTCCAGAAAACTGTGCTGCTGTTCTAGGAACGCAGAGCAGAGGCCACGGCTTCATGGAAACTGCTGCATGCCTCTGCTTCTGCACGGCAACTCAGGACCTTACTTCCAGGCATGTGTTCACGCTGGTTGTGCCCGGAGCGACATAGCATGGTAAGATGCTGACTTTCTCCTCGAGCAGAGTGACTTCAGGTACGAAGGCCTCGAAGTATTCCAAGCACACTGTTCTCTCATGGCAGCTCACACAAGGGCTATTGCAAAATTTTCCTGGGCACTTCGCACTCACCAGCAATGTTGTCCTGAGGCCGTTCGACTACTGGAAATGTAGCTCTCCTCAAGGAACGTTCAGTGTGTTGCCCATTACTCGGCCCGCACACAGTGCCTCCAAAGCATCCGCCAATGGGCCACAAAGCTGCTCAGCCAGCCCAGAGGGGTCTGGAGGTACTCAGTGAACTTGGAGGGGAAATGTTGAATACCCGAGAGGCCCAGGTGTCCTCAGACGTGTACTTCCTATAAAATAAAGCATCTAAGCGACTACAAACTCAAGGACACAGCTGCATACCTCCCTTTCTGCAGGCCGACTATGGGAATAAAAAGGAGGCAAGTTTTCACGTTGAGATTCCCTTTAGCTCTAGAGCTTGTCAGGCTGACCACCACCTCGGCCATTCAAGCCCCTGGTTTAGACAGAGCGAACTCATTTTCTCCCCAGAAGCATTCGTACAGGGTTTACAGACCTGTCAAGAGTAGGGAATGGCAGGCAGCTTCAACGCAGCGAGAACGCTGCCTTCAAAATGGGAAATCAAGGCTAGTTCCAGCAGTTCTCCTTTTCCATGGGCACACTCAGCATACACCCCTGTGGTTTCTAACAAGTCCAAAGAGACACAAGTTACCCTGTGTTTCCTTCCCTGACTCAACTTCTCGAAGTAGGGTGTTCTGCATCATGCGAAGTGCCTCAACCAAGGAACGCCGAAAGCTGCTCCTCTGGGCCTGAGGACATTCAAAAGCCTGCAGTGCCACAGGACGAACAGGACTTAAACTGCAGTAAGAAGGCAAGCCGACTTCCTGTAGGAGGCACGGTGACTTCAGGCAGGACGTGTTAGATGGAATGCGAAGACGAGGGTTACGCTGAGTGCAGCTCAAACTAGGGCTACACGTAAGATTTCTCTACCGTGTGGGACGTACCAGAACGGTGTTCGTGAACGTGTGCGAGGGCTGAGGAAATTAAGCTGCTCCAAAAGAGAGGGCAGTGCCTTTCCCTACACCCGGCATGCACAGAGGGGCTCTAACGGGCTACGGGTCTGGACGTTGCTTAGCTGAACCTTGTGCGCCTGGGGGTACTCAAGTGTTCCTGCCGGGAACAGCGTGCCCAGGCTAGCCTCCTAGGTGTCCAGAAAACTGTGCTGCCGTTCTAGGAACGCAGAGCAGAGGCCACCGCCTCATGGAAACTGCTGCATGCCTCTGCTTCTGCACGGCAACTCAGGACCTTACTTCCAGGCATGTGTTCACGCTGGGTGTGCCCGGAGCGACATAGCATGGTAAGATGCTGAGTTTCTCCTCGAGCAGAGTGATTTCAGGTACAAAGGCCTCGAAGTATTCCAAGCACACTGTTCTCTCATGGCAGCTCACACAAGAGCTATTGCAAAATTTTCCTGGGCAGTACGAACTCACCAGCAATGCTCTCCTGAGGCCGTTCGAGGACTGGAAATGTTGCTCTCCTCAAGGAACGTTCAGTGTGTTGCCCATTACTCGGCCCGCACACAGTGCCTCCAAAGCATCCGCCAATGGGCCACAAAGCTGCTCAGCCAGCCCACAGGGGTCTGGAGTTACTCAGTGAACTTGGAGGGGAAATGTTGAATACCCGAGGAGCCCAGGTGTCCTCAGACGTGTACTTCCTATAAAATAAAGCATCTAAGCGACTACAAACTCAAGAACACAGCTGCATACCTCCCTTTCTGCAGGCCGACTATGGGAATAAAAAGGAGGCAAGTTTTCACGTTGAGATTCAATTTAGCTCTAGAGCTTGTCAGGCTGACCACCACCTCGGCCATGAAAGCCCCTGGTTTAGACAGAGCGAACTCATTTTCTCCCCAGAAGCATTCGTACAGGGTTTACAGACCTGTCAAGAGTAGGGAATGGCAGGCAGCTTCAACGCAGCGAGAACGCTGCCTTCAAAATGGGAAATCAAAGCTAGTTCCAGCAGTCCTCCTTTTCCATGGGCACACTTAGCATACACCCCTGTGGTTTCTAACAAGTCCAAAGAGACACAGGTTACCCTGTGTTTCCTTCCCTGACTCAACTTCTCGAAGTAGGGTGTTCTGCATCATGCGAAGTGCCTCAACCAAGGAACGCCGAAAGCTGCTCCTCTGGGCCTGAGGACATTCAAAAGCCTGCAGTGCCACAGGACAAACAGGACTTAAACTGCAGTAAGAAGGCAAGCCGACTTCCTCTAGGAGGCACGGTGACTTCAGGCAGGACGTGTTAGATGGAATGCGAAGACGAGGGTTACGCTGAGTGCAGCTCAAACTAGGGCTACACGTAAGACTTCTCCGCCGTGTGGGACGTACCAGAACGGTGTTCGTGAACGTGTGCGAGGGCTGAGGAAATTAAGCTGCTCCAAAAGAGAGGGCAGTGCCTTTCCCTACACCCGGCATGCACAGAGGGGCTCTAACGGGCTACGGGTCTGGACGTTGCTTAGCTGAACCTTGTGCGCCTGGGGGTACTCAAGTGTTCCTGCCGGCAACAGGGTGCCCAGGCTAGCCTCCTAGGTGTCCAGAAAACTGTGCTGCCGGTGTAGGAACGCAGAGCAGAGGCCACCGCCTCATGGAAACTGCTGCACGCCTCTGCTTCTGCACGGCAACTCAGGGCCTTACTTCCAGGCATGTGTTCACGCTGGGTGTGCCCGGAGCGACATAGCATTGTAAGATGCTGACTTTCTCCTCGAGCAGAGTGACTTCAGGTACGAAGGCCTCGAAGTATTCCAAGCACACTGTTCTCTCATGGCAGCTCACACCAGGGCTATTGCAAAATTTTCCTGGGCACTTCGAACTCACCAGCAATGTTGTCCTGAGGCCATTCGAGGACTGGAAATGTAGCTCTCCTCAAAGAACCTTCAGTGTGTTGCCCATTACTCGGCACGCACACAGTGCCTCCAAAGCATCCGCCAATGGGCCACAAAGCTGCTCAGCCAGCCCACAGGGGACTGGAGGTACTCAGCGAACTTGGAGGGGAAATGTTGAATACCCGAGAGGCCCAGGTGTCCTCAGACGTGTACTTCCTATAAAATAAAGCATCTAAGCGACTACAAACTCAAGGACACAGCTGCATACCTCCCTTTCTGCAGGCCGACTATGGGAATAAAAAGGAGGCAAGTTTTCACGTTGAGATTCCCTTTAGCTCTAGAGCTTGTCAGGCTGACCACCACCTCGGCCATGCAAGCCCCTTGTTTAGACAGAGCGAACTCATTTTCTCCCCAGAAGCATTCGTACAGGGTTTACTGACCTGTCAAGAGTAGGGAATGGCAGGCAGCTTCAACGCAGCGAGAACGCTGCCTTCAAAATGGGAAATCAAGGCTAGTTCCAGCAGTCCTCCTTTTCCATGGGCACACTCAGCATACACCCCTGTGGTTTCTAACAAGTCCAAAGAGACACAGGTTACCCTGTGTTTCCTTCCCTGGCTCAACTTCTCGAAGTAGGGTGTTCTGCATCATGAGAACTGCCTCAACCAAGGAACGCCGAAAGCTGCTCCTCTGGGACTGAGGACATTCAAACGCCTGCAGTGCCACAGGACGTACAGGATTTAAACTGCAGTAAGAAGGCAAGCCGACTTCCTCTAGGAGGCACGGTGACTTCAGGCAGGACGTGTTAGATGGAATGCGAAGACGAGGGTTACGCTGAGTGCAGCTCAAACTAGGGCTACACGTAAGATTTCTCTACCGTGTGGGACGTACCAGAACGGTGTTCGTGAACGTGTGCGAGGGCTGAGGAAATTAAGCTGCTCCAAAAGAGAGGGCAGTGCCTTTCCCTACACCCGGCATGCACAGAGGGGCTCTAACGGGCTACGGGTCTGGACGTTGCTTAGCTGAACCTTGTGCGCCTGGGGGTACTCAAGTGTTCCTGCCGGGAATAGCGTGCCCAGGCTAGCCTCCTAGGTGTCCAGAAAACTGTGCTGCCGTTCTAGGAACGCAGAGCAGAGGCCACCGCCTCATGGAAACTGCTGCATGCCTCTGCTTCTGCACGGCAACTCAGGACCTTACTTCCAGGCATGTGTTCACGCTGGGTGTGCCCCGAGCGACATAGCATGGTAAGATGCTGAGTTTCTCCTCGAGCAGAGTGATTTCAGGTACAAAGGCCTCGAAGTATTCCAAGCACACTGTTCTCTCATGGCAGCTCACACAAGAGCTATTGCAAAATTTTCCTGGGCAGTACGAACTCACCAGCAATGCTCTCCTGAGGCCGTTCGAGGACTGGAAATGTAGCTCTCCTCAAGGAACGTTCAGTGTGTTGCCCATTACTCGGCCCGCACACAGTGCCTCCAAAGCATCCGCCAATGGGCCACAAAGCTGCTCAGCCAGCCCACAGGGGTCTGGAGTTACTCAGTGAACTTGGAGGGGAAATGTTGAATACCCGAGAAGCCCAGTTGTCCTCAGACGTGTACTTCCTTTAAAATAAAGCATCTAAGCTATTACGAACTCATGGACACAGCTGCACACCTCCCTTTCTGCAGGCCGACTATGGGCATAACCAGGAGGCAAGTTTTCACGTTGAGATTCCCTTTAGCTCTAGAGCTTGTCAGGCTGACCACCACCTCGGCCATGCAAGCCCCTGGTTTAGACAGAGCAAACTCATTTGCTCCCCAGAAGCATTCTTACAGGGTTTACAGTCCTGTCAAGAGCAGGGAATGGCTGGCAGCTTCAACGCAGCGAGAACGCTGCCTTCAAAATGGGAAATCAAGGCTAGTTCCAGCAGGCCTCCTTTTCCATGGGCACACTCAGCATACACCCCTGTGTTTTCTAACAAGTCCAAAGAGACCCAGGTTACCCTGTGTTTCCTTCCCTGGCTCAACTTCTCGAAGTAGGGTGTTCTGCATCATGCGAACTGCCTCAACCAAGGAACGCCGAAAGCTGCTCCTCTGAGCCTGAGGACATTCAAAAGCCTGCAGTGCCACAGGACGAACAGGACTTAAACTGCAGTAAGAAGGCAAGCCGACTTTCTGTAGGAGGCACGGTGACTTCAGGCAGGACGTGTTAGATGGAATGCGAAGACGAGGGTTACGCTGAGTGTAGCTCAAACTAGGGCTACACGTAAGATTTCTCCACCGTGTGGGACGTACCAGAACGGTGTTCGTGAACGTGTGCGAGGGCTGAGGAAATTAAGCTGCTCCAAAAGAGAGGGCAGTGCCTTTCCCTACACCCGGCATGCACAGAGGGGCTCTAACGGGCTACGGGTCTGGACGTTGCTTAGCTGAACCTTGTGCGCCTGGGGGTACTCAAGTGTTCCTCCCGAGAACAGGGTGCCTAGGCTAGCCTCCTAGGTGTCCAGAACACTGTGCTGCCATTCTAGGAATGCAGAGCATAGGCCACCGCCTCATGGAAACTGCTGCACGCCTCTGCTTCTGCACAGCACTCAGGGCCTTACTTCCAGGCATGTGTTCACGGTGGGTGTGCCCGGAGCGACATAGCATGGTAAGATGCTGACTTTCTCCTCGAGCAGAGTGACTTCAGGTACGAAGTCCTCGAAGTATTCCAAGCACACTGTTCTCTCATGGCAGCTCACACAAGGGATATTGCAAAATTTTCCTGGGCACTTCGCACTCACCAGCAATGTTGTACTGAGGCCGTTCGAGGAGTGGAAATGTAGCTCTCCTCAAGGAACGTTCAGTGTGTTGCCCATTACTCGGCCCGCACTCAGTGCCTACAAAGCAACCGCGAAAGGGCCACAAAGATGCTCAGCCAGCCCACAGGGGTCTGGAGGTACTCAGTGAACTTGGAGGGGAAATGTTGAATACCCGAGAGGCCCAGGTGTCCTCAGACATGTACTTCCTATAAAATAAAGCATCTAAGCGACTCGGAACTCATGGACACAGCTGCACACCTCCCTTTCTGCAGGCCGACTATGGGCATAACGAGGAGGCAAGTTTTCACGTTGAGATTCCCTTTAGCTCTAGAGCTTGTCAGGCTGACCACCACCTCGGCCATGCAAGCCCCTGGTTTAGACAGAGCGAACTCATTTTCTCCCCAGAAGCATTCTTACAGGGTTTACAGGCCTGTCAAGAGCAGGGAATGGCTGGCAGCTTCAACGCAGCGAGAACGCTGCCTTCAAAATGGGAAATCAAGGCTAGTTCCAGCAGGCCTCCTTTTCCATGGGCACACTCAGCATACACCCCTTTGGTTTCTAACAAGTCCAAAGACACACAGGTTACCCTGTGTTTCCTATCCTGACTCAACTTCTCGAAGTAGGGTGTTCTGCATCATGCGAACTGCCTCAACCAAGGAACGCCGAAAGCTGCTCCTCTGGGACTGAGGACATTTAAAAGCCTGCAGTGCCACAGGACGTACAGGACTTAAACTGCAGTAAGAAGGCAAGCCGACTTCCTGTAGGAGGCACGGTGACTTCAGGCAGGACGTGTTAAATGGAATGCGAAGACGAGGGTTACGCTGAGTGCAGCTCAAACTAGGGCTACACGTAAGAATTCTCCACCGTGTGGGACGTACCAGAACGGTGTTCGTGAACGTGTGCGAGGGCTGAGGAAATTAAGCTGCTACAAAAGAGAGGACAGTGCCTATCCCTACACGTGGCATGCACAGAGGGGCTCTAACGGGCTACGGGTCTGGATGTTGCTTAGCTGAACCTTGTGCGCCTGGGGGTACTCAAGTGTTCCTGCCGGGAACAGGGTGCCCAGGCTAGCCTCCTAGGTGTCCAGAAAACTGTGCTGCCGTTCTAGGAACGCAGAGCAGAGGCCACCGCCTCATGGAAACTGCTGCACGCCTCTGCTTCGGCACGGCAACTCCGGGCCTTACTTCCAGGCATGTGTTCACGCTGGGTGTGCCCGGAGCGACATAGCATGGTAAGATGCTGACTTTCTCCTCGAGCAGAGTGACTTCAGGTACGAAGGCCTCGAAGTATTCCAAGCACACTGTTCTCTCATGGCAGCTCACACAAGGGCTATTGCAAAATTTTCCTGGGCACTTCGTACTCACCAGCAATGTTGTCCTGAGGCCGTTCGAGGACTGGAAATGTAGCTCTCCTCAAGGAACGTTCAGTGTGTTGCCCATTACTCGGCCCGCACACAGTGCCTCCAAAGCATCCGCCAATGGGCCACAAAGCTGCTCAGCCAGCCCACAGGGGTCTGGAGGTACTCAGTGAACTTGGAGGGGAAATGTTGAATACCCGAGAGGCCCTGGTGTCCTCAGACGTGTACTTCCTATAAAATAAATCATCTAAGCGACTACGAACTCATGGACACAGCTGCACACCTCCCTTTCTGCAGGCCGACTATGGGCATAACAAGGAGGCAAGTTTACACGTTGAGATTCCCTTTAGCTCTAGAGCTTGTCAGGCTGACCACCACCTCGGCCATGCAATCCCCTGGTTTAGACAGAGCGAACTCATTTTCTCCCCAGAAGCATTGTTACAGGGTTTACAGGCCTGTCAAGAGCAGGGAATGGCAGGCAGCTTCAACGCAGCGAGAACGCTGCCTTCAAAATGGGAAATCAAGGCTAGTTCCAGCAGGCCTCCTTTTCCATGGGCACACTCAGCATACAACCCTGTGGTTTCTTACAAGTCGAAAGAGACACAGGTTACCCTGTTTTTCGTTCCCTGACTCAACTTCTCGAAGTAGGGTGTTCTGCATCATGCGAACTGCCTCAACCAAGGAACGCCGAAAGCTGCTCCTCTGGGACTGAGGACATTTAAAAGCCTGCAGTGCCACAGGACGTACAGGACTTAAACTGCAGTAAGAAGGCAAGCCGACTTCCTCTAGGAGGCACGGTGACTTCAGGCAGGACGTGTTAGATGGAATGCGAAGACGAGGGTTACGCTGAGTGCAGCTCAAACTAGGGCTACATGTAAGACTTCTCCGCCGTGTGGGACGTACCAGAACGGTGTTCGTGAACGTGTGCGAGGGCTGAGAACTTAAGCTGCTCCAAAAGAGAGGGCAGTGCCTTTCCCTACACCCGGCATGCACAGAGGGGCTCTAACGGGCTACGGGTCTGGACGTTGCTTAGCTGAACCTTGTGCGCCTGGGGCTACTCAAGTGTTCCTGCCGGGAACAGGGTGCCCAGGCTAGCCTCCTAGGTGTCCAAAAAACTGTGCTGCCGTTCTAGGAACGCAGAGCAGAGGCCACCGCCTCATGGAAACTGCTGCACGCCTCTGCTTCTGCACGGTAACTCAGGGCCTTACTTCCAGGCATGTGTTCACGCTGGGTGTGCCCGGAGCGACATAGCATGGTAAGATGCTGACTTTCTCCTCGAGCAGAGTGACTTCAGGTACGAAGGCCTCGAAGTATTCCAAGCACACTGTTCTCTCATGGCAGCTCACACAAGGGCTATTGCAAAATTTTCCTGGGCACTTCGCACTCACCAGCAATGTTGTCCTGAGGCCGTTCGAGGACTGGAAATGTAGCTCTCCTCAAGGAACGTTCAGTGTGTTGCCCATTACTCGGCCCGCACACAGTGCCTCCAAAGCATCCGCCAATGGGCCACAAAGCTGCTCAGCCAGCCCACAGGGGTCTGGAGGTACTCAGTGAACTTGGAGGGGAAATGTTGAATACCCGAGAGGCCCAGGTGTCCTCAGACGTGTACTTCCTATAAAATAAAGCATCTAAGCTATAACGAACTCATGGACACAGCTGCACACCTCCCTTTCTGCAGGCCGACTATGGGCATAACAAGGAGGCAAGTTTTCACGTTGCGATTCCCTTTAGCTCTAGAGCTTGTCAGGCTGACCACCACCTCGGCCGTGCAAGCCCCTGGTTTAGACAGAGCGAACTCATTTTCTCCCCAGAAGCATTCTTAGAGGGTTTACAGTCCTGTCAAGAGCAGGGACTGGCTGGCAGCTTCAACGCAGCGAGAACGCTGCCTTCAAAATGGGAAATGAAGGCTAGTTCCAGCAGGCCTCCTTTTCCATGGGCACACTCAGCATACACCCCTGCGGTTTCTAACAAGTCCAAAGAGACACAGGTTACCCTGTGTTTCCTTCCCTGACTCAACTTCTCGAAGTAGGGTGTTCTGCATCATGCGAACTGCCTCAACCAAGGAACGCCGAAAGATGCTCCTCTGGGCCTGAGGACATTCAAAAGCCTGCAGTGCCACAGGACGAACAGGACTTAAACTGCAGTAAGAAGGCAAGCCGACTTCCTGTAGGAGGCACGGTGACTTCAGGCAGGACGTGTTAGATGGAATGCGAAGACGAGGGTTACGCTGAGTGCAGCTGAAACTAGGGCAACACGTAAGATTTCTCCACCGTGTGGGACGTACCAGAACGGTGTTCGTGAACGTGTGCGAGGGCTGAGGAAATTAAGCTGCTCCAAAAGAGAGGGCAGTGCCTTTCCCTACACCCGGCATGCACAGAGGGGCTCTAACGGGCTACGGGTCTGGACGTTGCTTAGCTGAACCTTGTGCGCCTGGGGCTACTCAAGTGTTCCTGCCGGGAACAGGGTGCCCAGGCTAGCCTCCTAGGTGTCCAAAAAACTGTGCTGCCGTTCTAGGAACGCAGAGCAGAGGCCACCGCCTCATGGAAACTGCTGCACGCCTCTGCTTCTGCACGGTAACTCAGGGCCTTACTTCCAGGCATGTGTTCACGCTGGGTGTGCCCGGAGCGACATAGCATGGTAAGATGCTGACTTTCTCCTCGAGCAGAGTGACTTCAGGTACGAAGGCCTCGAAGTATTCCAAGCACACTGTTCTCTCATGGCAGCTCACACAAGGGCTATTGCAAAATTTTCCTGGGCACTTCGCACTCACCAGCAATGTTGTCCTGAGGCCGTTCGAGGACTGGAAATGTAGCTCTCCTCAAGGAACGTTCAGTGTGTTGCCCATTACTCGGCCCGCACACAGTGCCTCCAAAGCATCCGCCAATGGGCCACAAAGCTGCTCAGCCAGCCCACAGGGGTCTGGAGGTACTCAGTGAACTTGGAGGGGAAATGTTGAATACCCGAGAGGCCCAGGTGTCCTCAGACGTGTACTTCCTATAAAATAAAGCATCTAAGCTATAACGAACTCATGGACACAGCTGCACACCTCCCTTTCTGCAGGCCGACTATGGGCATAACAAGGAGGCAAGTTTTCACGTTGCGATTCCCTTTAGCTCTAGAGCTTGTCAGGCTGACCACCACCTCGGCCGTGCAAGCCCCTGGTTTAGACAGAGCGAACTCATTTTCTCCCCAGAAGCATTCTTACAGGGTTTACAGTCCTGTCAAGAGCAGGGACTGGCTGGCAGCTTCAACGCAGCGAGAACGCTGCCTTCACAATGGGAAATGAAGGCTAGTTCCAGCAGGCCTCTTTTTCCATGGGCACACTCAGCATACACCCCTGTGGTTTATAACAAGTCCAAAGAGACACAGGTTACCCTGTGTTTCCTTCCCTGACTCAACTTCTCGAAGTAGGGTGTTCTGCATCATGCGAACTGCCTCAACCAAGGAACGCCGAAAGCTGCTCCTCTGGGCCTGAGGACATTCAAAAGCCTGCAGTGCCACAGGACGAACAGGACTTAAACTGCAGTAAGAAGGCAAGCCGACTTCCTATAGGAGGCACGGTGACTTCAGGCAGGACGTGTTAGATGGAATGCGAAGACGAGGGTTACGCTGAGTGCAGCTCAGACTAGGGCAACACGTAAGATTTCTCCACCGTGTGGGACGTACCAGAACGGTGTTCGTGAACGTGTGCGAGGGCTGAGGAAATTAAGCTGCTCCAAAAGAGAGGGCAGTGCCTTTCCCTACACCCGGCATGCACAGAGGGGCTCTAACGGGCTACGGGTCTGGACGTTGCTTAGCTGAACCTTGTGCGCCTGGGGCTACTCAAGTGTTCCTGCCGGGAACAGGGTGCCCAGGCTAGCCTCCTAGGTGTCCAAAAAACTGTGCTGCCGTTCTAGGAACGCAGAGCAGAGGCCACCGCCTCATGGAAACTGCTGCACGCCTCTGCTTCTGCACGGTAACTCAGGGCCTTACTTCCAGGCATGTGTTCACGCTGGGTGTGCCCGGAGCGACATAGCATGGTAAGATGCTGACTTTCTCCTCGAGCAGAGTGACTTCAGGTACGAAGGCCTCGAAGTATTCCAAGCACACTGTTCTCTCATGGCAGCTCACACAAGGGCTATTGCAAAATTTTCCTGGGCACTTCGCACTCACCAGCAATGTTGTCCTGAGGCCGTTCGAGGACTGGAAATGTAGCTCTCCTCAAGGAACGTTCAGTGTGTTGCCCATTACTCGGCCCGCACACAGTGCCTCCAAAGCATCCGCCAATGGGCCACAAAGCTGCTCAGCCAGCCCACAGGGGTCTGGAGGTACTCAGTGAACTTGGAGGGGAAATGTTGAATACCCGAGAGGCCCAGGTGTCCTCAGACGTGTACTTCCTATAAAATAAAGCATCTAAGCTATAACGAACTCATGGACACAGCTGCACACCTCCCTTTCTGCAGGCCGACTATGGGCATAACAAGGAGGCAAGTTTTCACGTTGCGATTCCCTTTAGCTCTAGAGCTTGTCAGGCTGACCACCACCTCGGCCGTGCAAGCCCCTGGTTTAGACAGAGCGAACTCATTTTCTCCCCAGAAGCATTCTTAGAGGGTTTACAGTCCTGTCAAGAGCAGGGACTGGCTGGCAGCTTCAACGCAGCGAGAACGCTGCCTTCAAAATGGGAAATGAAGGCTAGTTCCAGCAGGCCTCCTTTTCCATGGGCACACTCAGCATACACCCCTGCGGTTTCTAACAAGTCCAAAGAGACACAGGTTACCCTGTGTTTCCTTCCCTGACTCAACTTCTCGAAGTAGGGTGTTCTGCATCATGCGAACTGCCTCAACCAAGGAACGCCGAAAGATGCTCCTCTGGGCCTGAGGACATTCAAAAGCCTGCAGTGCCACAGGACGAACAGGACTTAAACTGCAGTAAGAAGGCAAGCCGACTTCCTGTAGGAGGCACGGTGACTTCAGGCAGGACGTGTTAGATGGAATGCGAAGACGAGGGTTACGCTGAGTGCAGCTGAAACTAGGGCAACACGTAAGATTTCTCCACCGTGTGGGACGTACCAGAACGGTGTTCGTGAACGTGTGCGAGGGCTGAGGAAATTAAGCTGCTCCAAAAGAGAGGGCAGTGCCTTTCCCTACACCCGGCATGCACAGAGGGGCTCTAACGGGCTACGGGTCTGGACGTTGCTTAGCTGAACCTTGTGCGCCTGGGGCTACTCAAGTGTTCCTGCCGGGAACAGGGTGCCCAGGCTAGCCTCCTAGGTGTCCAAAAAACTGTGCTGCCGTTCTAGGAACGCAGAGCAGAGGCCACCGCCTCATGGAAACTGCTGCACGCCTCTGCTTCTGCACGGTAACTCAGGGCCTTACTTCCAGGCATGTGTTCACGCTGGGTGTGCCCGGAGCGACATAGCATGGTAAGATGCTGACTTTCTCCTCGAGCAGAGTGACTTCAGGTACGAAGGCCTCGAAGTATTCCAAGCACACTGTTCTCTCATGGCAGCTCACACAAGGGCTATTGCAAAATTTTCCTGGGCACTTCGCACTCACCAGCAATGTTGTCCTGAGGCCGTTCGAGGACTGGAAATGTAGCTCTCCTCAAGGAACGTTCAGTGTGTTGCCCATTACTCGGCCCGCACACAGTGCCTCCAAAGCATCCGCCAATGGGCCACAAAGCTGCTCAGCCAGCCCACAGGGGTCTGGAGGTACTCAGTGAACTTGGAGGGGAAATGTTGAATACCCGAGAGGCCCAGGTGTCCTCAGACGTGTACTTCCTATAAAATAAAGCATCTAAGCTATAACGAACTCATGGACACAGCTGCACACCTCCCTTTCTGCAGGCCGACTATGGGCATAACAAGGAGGCAAGTTTTCACGTTGCGATTCCCTTTAGCTCTAGAGCTTGTCAGGCTGACCACCACCTCGGCCGTGCAAGCCCCTGGTTTAGACAGAGCGAACTCATTTTCTCCCCAGAAGCATTCTTAGAGGGTTTACAGTCCTGTCAAGAGCAGGGACTGGCTGGCAGCTTCAACGCAGCGAGAACGCTGCCTTCAAAATGGGAAATGAAGGCTAGTTCCAGCAGGCCTCCTTTTCCATGGGCACACTCAGCATACACCCCTGCGGTTTCTAACAAGTCCAAAGAGACACAGGTTACCCTGTGTTTCCTTCCCTGACTCAACTTCTCGAAGTAGGGTGTTCTGCATCATGCGAACTGCCTCAACCAAGGAACGCCGAAAGATGCTCCTCTGGGCCTGAGGACATTCAAAAGCCTGCAGTGCCACAGGACGAACAGGACTTAAACTGCAGTAAGAAGGCAAGCCGACTTCCTGTAGGAGGCACGGTGACTTCAGGCAGGACGTGTTAGATGGAATGCGAAGACGAGGGTTACGCTGAGTGCAGCTGAAACTAGGGCAACACGTTAGCCTTCTCCGCCGTGTGGGACGTACAGGAACGGTGTTCGTGAACGTGTGCGAGGGCTGAGGAAATTAAGCTGCTCCAAAAGAGAGGGCAGTGCCTTTCCCTACACCCGGCATGCACAGAGGGGCTCTAACGGGCTACGGGTCTGGACGTTGCTTAGCTGAACCTTGTGCGCCTGGGGCTACTCAAGTGTTCCTGCCGGGAACAGGGTGCCCAGGCTAGCCTCCTAGGTGTCCAAAAAACTGTGCTGCCGTTCTAGGAACGCAGAGCAGAGGCCACCGCCTCATGGAAACTGCTGCACGCCTCTGCTTCTGCACGGTAACTCAGGGCCTTACTTCCAGGCATGTGTTCACGCTGGGTGTGCCCGGAGCGACATAGCATGGTAAGATGCTGACTTTCTCCTCGAGCAGAGTGACTTCAGGTACGAAGGCCTCGAAGTATTCCAAGCACACTGTTCTCTCATGGCAGCTCACACAAGGGCTATTGCAAAATTTTCCTGGGCACTTCGCACTCACCAGCAATGTTGTACTGATGCCGTTCGAGGACTGGAAATGTAGCTCTCCTCAAGGAACGTTCAGTGTGTTGCCCATTACTCGGCCCGCACACAGTGCCTCCAAAGCATCCGCCAATGGGCCACAAAGCTGCTCAGCCAGCCCACAGGGGTCTGGAGGTACTCAGTGAACTTGGAGGGGAAATGTTGAATACCCGAGAGGCCCAGGTGTCCTCAGACGTGTACTTCCTATAAAATAAAGCATCTAAGCTATAACGAACTCATGGACACAGCTGCACACCTCCCTTTCTGCAGGCCGACTATGGGCATAACAAGGAGGCAAGTTTTCACGTTGAGATTCCCTTTAGCTCTAGAGCTTGTCAGGCTGACCAGCACCTCGGCAGTGCAAGCCCCTGGTTTAGACAGAGCGAAATCATTTTCTCCCCAGAAGCATTCTTACAGGGTTTACAGTCCTGTCAAGAGCAGGGACTGGCTGGCAGCTTCAACGCAGCGAGAACGCTGCCTTCAAAATGGGAAATCAAGGCTAGTTCCAGCAGGCCTCCTTTTCCATGGGCACACTCAGCATACACCCCTGTGGTTTCTAACAAGTCCAAAGAGACACAGGTTACCCTGTGTTTCCTTCCCGGACTCAACTTCTCGAAGTAGGGTGTTCTGCATCATGCGAACTGCCTCAACCAAGGAACGCCGAAAGCTGCTCCTCTGGGACTGAGGACATTTAAAAGCCTGCAGTGCCACAGGACGTACAGGACTTAAACTGCAGTAAGAAGGCAAGCCGACTTCCTGTAGGAGGCACGGTGACTTCAGGCAGGACGTGTTAGATGGAATGCGAAGACGAGGGTTACGCTGAGTGCAGCTCAAACTAGGGCTACACGTAAGATTTCTCCACCGTGTGGGACGTACCAGAACGGTGTTCGTGAACGTGTGCGAGGGCTGAGGAAATTAAGCTGCTCCAAAAGAGAGGGCAGTGCCTATCCCTACACCTGGCATGCACAGAGGGGCTCTAACGGGCTACGGGTCTGGATGTTGCGTAGCTGAACCTTGTGCGCCTGGGGGTACTCAAGTGTTCCTGCCGGGAACAGGGTGCCCAGGATAGCCTCCTAGGTGTCCAGAAAACTGTGCTGCCGTTCTAGGAACGCAGAGCAGAGGCCACCGCCTCATGGAAACTGCTGCACGCCTCTGCTTCTGCACGGTAACTCAGGGCCTTACTTCCAGGCATGTGTTCACGCTGGGTGTGCCCGGAGCGACATAGCATGGTAAGATGCTGACTTTCTCCTCGAGCAGAGTGACTTCAGGTACGAAGGCCTCGAAGTATTCCAAGCACACTGTTGTCTCATGGCAGCTCACACAAGGGCCATTGCAAAATTTTCCTGGGCACTTCGCACTCTCCAGCAATGTTGTACTGAGGCCGTTCGAGGACTGGAAATGTAGCTCTCCTCAAGGAACGTTCAGTGTGTTGCCCATTACTCGGCCCGCACAGAGTGCCTCCAAAGCATCCGCCAATGGGCCACAAAGCTGCTCAGCCAGCCCAGAGGGGTCTGGAGGTACTCAGTGAACTTGGAGGGGAAATGTTGAATACCCGAGAGGCCCAGGTGTCCTCAGACGTGTACTTCCTATAAAATAAAGCATCTAAGCGACTACAAACTCAAGGACACAGCTGCATACCTCCCTTTCTGCAGGCCGACTATGGGAATAAAAAGGAGGCAAGTTTTCACGTTGAGATTCCCTTTAGCTCTAGAGCTTGTCAGGCTGACCACCACCTCGGCCATTCAAGCCCCTGGTTTAGACAGAGCGAACTCATTTTCTCCCCAGAAGCATTCGTACAGGGTTTACAGACCTGTCAAGAGTAGGGAATGGCAGGCAGCTTCAACGCAGCGAGAACGCTGCCTTCAAAATGGGAAATCAAGGCTAGTTCCAGCAGGCCTCCTTTTCCATGGGCACACTCAGCATACACCCCTGTGGTTTAAAACAAGGCCAAAGAGACACAGGTTACCCTGTGTTTCCTTCCCTGACTCAACTTCTCGAAGTAGGGTGTTCTGCATCATGCGAAGTGCCTCAACCAAGGAACGCCGAAAGCTGCTCCTCTGGGCCTGAGGACATTCAAAAGCCTGCAGTGCCACAGGACGAACAGGACTTAAACTGCAGTAAGAAGGCAAGCCGACTTCCTGTAGGAGGCACGGTGACTTCAGGCAGGACGTGTTAGATGGAATGCGAAGACGAGGGTTACGCTGAGTGCAGCTCAAACTAGGGCAACACGTAAGATTTCTCCGCCGTGTGAGACGTACCAGAACGGTGTTCGTGAACGTGTGCGAGGGCTGAGGAAATTAAGCTGCTCCAAAAGAGAGGGCAGTGCCTTTCCCTACACCCGGCATGCACAGAGGGGCTCTAACGGGCTACGGGTCTGGACGTTGCTTAGCTGAACCTTGTGCGCCTGGGGCTACTCAAGTGTTCCTGCCGGGAACAGGGTGCCCAGGCTAGCCTCCTAGGTGTCCAAAAAACTGTGCTGCCGTTCTAGGAACGCAGAGCAGAGGCCACCGCCTCATGGAAACTGCTGCACGCCTCTGCTTCTGCACGGCAACTCAGGGCCTTACTTCCAGGCATGTTTTCACGCTGGGTGTGCCCGGAGCGACATAGCATGGTAAGATGCTGACTTTCTCCTCGAGCAGAGTGACTTCAGGTACGAAGGCCTCGAAGTATTCCAAGCACACTGTTCTCTCATGGCAGCTCACACAAGGGCTATTGCAAAATTTTCCTGGGCACTTCGCACTCACCAGCAATGTTGTCCTGAGGCCGTTCGAGGACTGGAAATGTAGCTCTCCTCAAGGAACGTTCAGTGTGTTGCCCATTACTCGGCCCGCACACAGTGCCTCCAAAGCATCCGCCAATGGGCCACAAAGCTGCTCAGCCAGCCCACAGGGGTCTGGAGGTACTCAGTGAACTTGGAGGGGAAATGTTGAATACCCGAGAGGCCCAGGTGTCCTCAGACGTGTACTTCCTATAAAATAAAGCATCTAAGCTATAACGAACTCATGGACACAGCTGCACACCTCCCTTTCTGCAGGCCGACTATGGGCATAACCAGGAGGCAAGTTCTCACGTTGAGATTCCCTTTAGCTCTAGAGCTTGTCAGGCTGACCACCACCTCGGCCGTGCAAGCCCCTGGTTTAGACAGAGCGAACTCATTTTCTCCCCAGAAGCATTCTTACAGGGTTTACAGTCCTGTCAAGAGCAGGGACTGGCTGGCAGCTTCAACGCAGCGAGAACGCTGCCTTCAAAATGGGAAATCAAGGCTAGTTCCAGCAGGCCTCCTTTTCCATGGGCACACTCAGCATACACCCCTGTGGTTTATAACAAGTCCAAAGAGACACAGGTTACCCTGTGTTTCCTTCCCTGACTCAACTTCTCGAAGTAGGGTGTTCTGCATCATGCGAACTGCCTCAACCAAGGAACGCCGAAAGATACTCCTCTGGGCCTGAGGACATTCAAAAGCCTGCAGTGCCACAGGACGAACAGGACTTAAACTGCAGTAAGAAGGCAAGCCGACTTCCTGTAGGAGGCACGGTGACTTCAGGCAGGACGTGTTAGATGGAATGCGAAGACGAGGGTTACGCTGAGTGCAGCTGAAACTAGGGCAACACGTAAGACTTCTCCGCCGTGTGGGACGTACCAGAACGGTGTTCGTGAACGTGTGCGAGGGCTGAGGAAATTAAGCTGCTCCAAAAGAGAGGGCAGTGCCTTTCCCTACACTCGGCATGCACAGAGGGGCTCTAACGGGCTACGGGTCTGGACGTTGCTTAGCCGAACCTTGTGCGCCTGGGGGTACTCAAGTGTTCCTGCCGGGAACAGGGTGCCCAGGCTAGCCTCTTAGGTGTCCAGAAAACTGTGCTGCCGGTCTAGGAACGCAGAGCAGAGGCCACCGCCTCATGGAAACTGCTGCACGCCTCTGCTTCTGCACGGCAACTCAGGGCCTTACTTCCAGGCATGTGTTCACGCTGGGTGTGCCCGGAGCGACATAGCATGGTAAGATGCTGACTTTCTCCTCGAGCAGAGTGACTTCAGGTACGAAGGCCTCGAAGTATTCCAAGCACACTGTTCTCTCATGGCAGCTCACACAAGGGCTATTGCAAAATTTTCCTGGGCACTTCGCACTCACCAGCAATGTTGTACTGATGCCGTTCGAGGACTGGAAATGTAGCTCTCCTCAAGGAACGTTCAGTGTGTTGCCCATTACTCGGCCCGCACACAGTGCCTCCAAAGCATCCGCCAATGGGCCACAAAGCTGCTCAGCCAGCCCACAGGGGTCTGGAGGTACTCAGTGAACTTGGAGGGGAAATGTTGAATACCCGAGAGGCCCAGGTGTCCTCAGACGTGTACTTCCTATAAAATAAAGCATCTAAGCTATAACGAACTCATGGACACAGCTGCACACCTCCCTTTCTGAAGGCCGACTATGGGCATAACAAGGAGGCAAGTTTTCACGTTGCGATTCCCTTTAGCTCTAGAGCTTGTCAGGCTGACCACCACCTCGGCCGTGCAAGCCCCTGGTTTAGACAGAGCGAACTCATTTTCTCCCCTGAAGCATTCTTACAGGGTTTACAGTCCTGTCAAGAGCAGGGACTGGCTGGCAGCTTCAACGCAGCGAGAACGCTGCCTTCAAAATGGGAAATGAAGGCTAGTTCCAGCAGGCCTCCTTTTCCATGGGCACACTCAGCATACACCCCTGTGGTTTATAACAAGTCCAAAGAGACACAGGTTACCCTGTGTTTCCTTCCCTGACTCAACTTCTCGAAGTAGGGTGTTCTGCATCATGCGAACTGCCTCAACCAAGGAACGCCGAAAGCTGCTCCTCTGGGACTGAGGACATTTAAAAGCCTGCAGTGCCACAGGACGTACAGGACTTAAACTGCAGTAAGAAGGCAAGCCGACTTCCTCTAGGAGGCACGGTGAATTCAGGCAGGACGTGTTAGATGGAATGCGAAGACGAGGGTTACGCTGAGTGCAGCTCAAACTAGGGCTACACGTAAGATTTCTCCACCGTGTGGGACGTACCAGAACGGTGTTCGTGAACGTGTGCGAGGGCTGAGGAAATTAAGCTGCTCCAAAAGAGAGGGCAGTGCCTATCCCTACACCTGGCATGCACAGAGGGGCTCTAACGGGCTACGGGTCTGGATGTTGCGTAGCTGAACCTTGTGCGCCTGGGGGTACTCAAGTGTTCCTGCCGGGAACAGGGTGCCCAGGATAGCCTCCTAGGTGTCCAGAAAACTGTGCTGCCGTTCTAGGAACGCAGAGCAGAGGCCACCGCCTCATGGAAACTGCTGCACGCCTCTGCTTCTGCACGGCACCTCAGGGCCTTACTTCCAGGCATGTGTTCACGCTGGGTGTGCCCGGAGCGACATAGCATGGTAAGATGCTGACTTTCTCCTCGAGCAGAGTGACTTCAGGTACGAAGGCCTCGAAGTATTCCAAGCACACTGTTGTCTAATGGCAGCTCACACAAGGGCTATTGCAAAATTTTCCTGGGCACTTCGCACTCTCCAGCAATGTTGTACTGAGGCCGTTCGAGGACTGGAAATGTAGCTCTCCTCAAGGAACGTTCAGTGTGTTGCCCATTACTCGGCCCGCACAGAGTGCCTCCAAAGCATCCGCCAATGGGCCACAAAGCTGCTCAGCCAGCCCAGAGGGGTCTGGAGGTACTCAGTGAACTTGGAGGGGAAATGTTGAATACCCGAGAGGCCCAGGTGTCCTCAGACGTGTACTTCCTATAAAATAAAGCATCTAAGCGACTACAAACTCAAGGACACAGCTGCATACCTCCCTTTCTGCAGGCCGACTATGGGAATAAAAAGGAGGCAAGTTTTCACGTTGAGATTCCCTTTAGCTCTAGAGCTTGTCAGGCTGACCACCACCTCGGCCATTCAAGCCCCTGGTTTAGACAGAGCGAACTCATTTTCTCCCCAGAAGCATTCGTACAGGGTTTACAGACCTGTCAAGAGTAGGGAATGGCAGGCAGCTTCAACGCAGCGAGAACGCTGCCTTCAAAATGGGAAATCAAGGCTAGTTCCAGCAGTCCTCCTTTTCCATGGGCACACTCAGCATACACCCCTGTGGTTTCTAACAAGTCCAAAGAGACACAAGTTACCCTGTGTTTCCTTCCCTGACTCAACTTCTCGAAGTAGGGTGTTCTGCATCATGCGAAGTGCCTCAACCAAGGAACGCCGAAAGCTGCTCCTCTGGGCCTGAGGACATTCAAAATCCTGCAGTGCCACAGGACGAACAGGACTTAAACTGCAGTAAGAAGGCAAGCCGACTTCCTGTAGGAGGCACGGTGACTTCAGGCAGGACGTGTTAGATGGAATGCGAAGACGAGGGTTACGCTGAGTGCAGCTCAAACTAGGGCAACACGTAAGATTTCTCCGCCGTGTGAGACGTACCAGAACGGTGTTCGTGAACGTGTGCGAGGGCTGAGGAAATTAAGCTGCTCCAAAAGAGAGGGCAGTGCCTTTCCCTACACCCGGCATGCACAGAGGGGCTCTAACGGGCTACGGGTCTGGACGTTGCTTAGCTGAACCTTGTGCGCCTGGGGGTACTCAAGTGTTCCTCCCGAGAACAGGGTGCCCAGGCTAGCCTCCTAGGTGTCCAGAACACTGTGCTGCCATTCTAGAAACGCAGAGCATAGGCCACCGCCGCATGGAAACTGCTGCACGCCTCTGCTTCTGCACAGCACTCAGGGCCTTACTTCCAGGCATGTGTTCACGGTGGGTGTGCCCGGAGCGACATAGCATGGTAAGATGCTGACTTTCTCCTCGAGCAGAGTGACTTCAGGTACGAAGTCCTCGAAGTATTCCAAGCACACTGTTCTCTCATGGCAGCTCACACAAGGGCTATTGCAAAATTTTCCTGGGCACTTCGCACTCACCAGCAATGTTGTACTGAGGCCGTTCGAGGACTGGAAATGTAGCTCTCCTCAAGGAACGTTCAGTGTGTTGCCCATTACTCGGCCCGCACACAGTGCCTCCAAAGCATCCGCCAATGGGCCACAAAGCTGCTCAGCCAGCCCACAGGGGTCTGGAGGTACTCAGTGAACTGGGAGGGGAAATGTTGAATACCCGCGAGGCCCAGGTGTCCTCAGACGTGTACTTCCTATAAAATAAAGCATCTAAGCGCCTACGAACTCATGGACACAGCTGCACACCTCCCTTTATGCAGGCCGACTATTGGCATAACCAGGAGGCAAGTTTTCACGTTGAGATTCCCTTTAGCTCTAGAGCTTGTCAGGCTGACCACCACCTCGGCCATGCAAGCCCCTGGTTTAGACAGAGCGAACTCATTTTCTCCCCAGAAGCATTCTTACAGGGTTTACAGGCCTGTCAAGAGCAGGGAATGGCAGGCAGCTTCAACGCAGCGAGAACGCTGCCTTCAAAACGGGAAATCAAGGCTAGTTCCAGCAGGCCTCCTTTTCCATGCGCACACTCAGCATACACCCCTGTGGTTTCTAACAAGTCCAAAGAGACACAGGTTACCCTGTGTTTCCTTCCCTGACTCAACTTCTCGAAGTAGGGTGTTCTGCATCATGCGAACTGCCTCAACCAAGGAACGCCGAAAGCTGCTCCTCTGGGCCTGAGGACATTCAAAAGCCTGCAGTGCCACAGGACGTACAGGACTTAAACTGCAGTAAGAAGGCAAGCCGACTTCCTCTAGGAGGCACGGTGACTTCAGGCAGGACGTGTTAGATGGAATGCGAAGACGAGGGTTTCGCTGAGTGCACCTCAAACTAGGGCAACACGTAAGACTTCTCCGCCGTGTGGGACGTACGAGAGTGGTGTTCGTGTACGTGTGCGAAGGCTGAGGAAATTAAGCTGCTCCAAAAGAGAGGGCAGCGCCTTTCCCTACACCCGGCATGCACAGAGGGGCTCTAACGGGCTACGGGTCTGGACGTTGCTTAGCTGAACCTTGTGCGCCTGGGGGTACTCAAGTGTTCCTGCCGGGAACAGGGTGCCCAGGCTAGCCTCCTAGGTGTCCAGAAAACTGTGCTGCCGTTCTAGGAACGCAGAGCAGAGGCCACCGCCTCATGGAAACTGCTGCACGCCTCTGCTTCTGCACGGCAACTCAGGGCCTTACTTCCAGGCATGTGTTCACGCTGGGTGTGCCCGGAGCGACATAGTATTGTAAGATGCTGACTTTCTCCTCGAGCACAGTGACTTCAGGTACGGAGACCTCGAAGTATTCCAAGCACACTGTTCTCTCATGGCAGCTCACACAAGGGCTATTGCAAAATTTTCCTGGGCACTTCGTACTCACCAGCAATGTTGTCCTGAGGCCGTTCGAGGACTGGAAATGTAGCTCTCCTCAAGGAACGTTCAGTGAATTGCCCATTACTCGGCCCGCACACAGTGCCTCCAAAGCATCCGCCAATGGGCCACAAAGCTGCTCAGCCAGCCCACAGGGGTCTGGAGGTACTCAGTGAACTTGGAGGGGAAATGTTGAATACCCGAGAGGCCCTGGTGTCCTCAAACGTGTACTTCCTATAAAATAAAGCATCTAAGCGACTACGAACTCATGGACACAGCTGCACACCTCCCTTTCTGCAGGCCGACTATTGGCATAACCAGGAGGCAAGTTTTCACGTTGAGATTCCCTTTAGCTCTAGAGCTTGTCAGGCTGACCACCACCTCGGCCATGCAAGCCCCTGGTTTAGACAGAGCGAACTCATTTTCTCCCCAGAAGCATTCTTACAGGGTTTACAGGCCTGTCAAGAGCAGGGAATGGCTGGCAGCTTCAACGCAGCGAGAACGCTGATTTCAAAACGGGAAACCAAGGCTAGTTCCAGCAGGCCTCCTTTTCCATGGGCACACTCAGCATACACCCCTGTGGTTTCTAACAAGTCCAAAGAGACAAAAGTTACCCTGTGTTTCCTTCCCTAACTCAACTTCTCGAAGTAGGGTGTTCTGCATCATGCGAAGTGCCTCAACCAAGGAACGCCAAAAGCTGCTCCTCTGGGACTGAGGACATTCAAAAGCCTACAGTGCCACAGGACGAACAGGACTTAAACTGCAGTAAGAAGGCAAGCCGACTTCCTCTAGGAGGCACGGTGACTTCAGGCAGGACGTGTTAGATGGAATGCGAAGACGAGGGTTACGCTGAGTGCAGCTCAAAATAGGGCTACACGTAAGACTTCTCCGCCGTGTGGGACGTACCAGAACGGTGTTCGTGAACGTGTGCGAGGGCTGAGGAAATTAAGCTGCTCCAAAAGAGAGGGCAGTGCCTTTCCCTACACCCGGCATGCACAGAGGGGCTCTAACGGGCTACGGGTCTGGACGTTGCTTAGCTGAACCTTGTGCGCCTGGGGATACTCAAGTGTTCCTGCCGGGAACAGGGTGCCCAGGCTAGCCTCCTAGGTGTCCAGAAAACTGTGCTGCCGGTCTAGGAACGCAGAGCAGAGGCCACCGCCTCATGGAAACTGCTGCACGCCTCTGCTTCTGCACGGCAACTCAGGGCCTTACTTCCAGGCATGTGTTCACGTTGGGTGTGCCCGGAGCGACATAGCATGGTAAGATGCTGACTTTCTCCTCGAGCAGAGTGACTTTAGGTACGAAGGCCTCGAAGTATTCCAAGCACACTGTTCTCTCATGGCAGCTCACACAAGCGCTATTGCAAAATTTTCCTGGGCCCTTCGCACTCACCAGCAATGTTGTCCTGAGGCCGTTCGAGGACTGGAAATGTAGCTCTCCTCAAGGACGTTCAGTGTGTTGTCCATTACTCGGCCCGCACACAGTGCCTCCAAAGCATCCGCCAACGGGCCACAAAGCTGCTCAGCCAGCCCACAGGGGTCTGGAGGTACTCAGTGAACTTGGAGGGGAAATGTTGAATACCCGAGAGGCCCAGGTGTCCTCAGACGTGTACTTCCTATAAAATAAAGCATCTAAGCGACTACGAACTCATGGACACAGCTGCACACCTCCCTTTCTGCAGGCCGACTATGGGCATAAGCAGGAGGCAAGTTTTCACGTTGAGATTCCCTTTAGCTCTAGAGCTTGTCAGGCTGACCACCACCTCGGCCATGCAAGCCCCTGGTTTAGACAGAGCGAACTCATTTTCTCCCCAGAAGCATTCTTACAGGGTTTACAGGCCTGTCAAGAGCAGGGAATGGCAGACAGCTTCAACGCAGCGAGAACGCTGCCTTCAAAAAGGAAAATCAAAGCTAGTTCCAGCAGGCCTCCTTTTCCATGGGCACACTCAGCATACACCCCTGTGGTTTCTAACAAGTCCAAAGAGACACAGGTTACCCTGTGTTTCCTTCCCTGACTCAACTTCTCGAAGTAGGGTGTTCTGCATCATGCGAACTGCCTCAACCAAGGAACGCCGGAAGCTGCTCCTCTGGGTCTGAGGACATTCAAAAGCCTGCAGTGCCACATGACGTACAGGACTTAAACTGCAGTAAGAAGGCAAGCCGACTTCCTCTAGGAGGCACGGTGACTTCAGGCAGGACGTGTTCGATGGAATGCGAAGACGAGGGTTACGCTGAGTGCAGCTCAAACTAGGGCAACACGTAAGACTTCTCCGCCGTGTGGGACGTACCAGAACGGTGTTCGTGAACGTGTGCGAGGGCTGAGGAAATTAAGCTGCTCCAAAAGAGAGGGCAGTGCCTTTCCCTACACCCGGCATGCACAGAGGGGCTCTAACGGGCTACGGGTCTGGACGTTGCTTAGCTGAACCTTGTGCGCCTGGGGGTACTCAAGTGTTCCTGCCGGGAACAGGGTGCCCAGGCTAGCCTCCTAGGTGTCCAGAAAACTGTGCTGCCGTTCTAGGAACGCAGAGCAGAGGCCACCGCCTCATGGAAACTGCTGCACGTCTCTGCTTCTGCACGGCAACTCAGGGCCTTACTTCCAGGCATGTGTTCACGCTGGGTGTGCCCGGAGCGACATAGCATGGTAAGATGCTGACTTTCTCCTCGAGCAGAGTGACTTCAGGTACGAAGGCCTCGAAGTATTCCAAGCACACTGTTCTCTCATGGCAGCTCACACAAGGGCTATTGCAAAATTTTCCTGGGCACTTCGCACTCACCAGCAATGTTGTCCTGAGGCCGTTCGAGGACTGGAAATGTAGCTCTCCTCAAGGAACGTTCAGTGTGTTGCCCATTACTCGGCCCGCACACAGTGCCTCCAAAGCATCCGCCAATGGGCCACAAAGCTGCTCAGCCAGCCCACAGGGGTCTGGAGGTACTCAGTGAACTTGGAGGGGAAATGTTGAATACCCGAGAGGCCCAGGTGTCCTCAGACGTGTACTTCCTATAAAATAAAGCATCTAAGCGACTACGAACTCATGGACACAGCTGCACACCTCCCTTTCTGCAGGCCGACTATGGCCATAACCAGGAGGCAAGTTTTCACGTTGAGATTCCCTTTAGCTCTAGAGCTTGTCAGGCTGACCACCACCTCGGCCATGCAAGCCCCTGGTTTAGACAGAGCGAACTCATTTTCTCCCCAGAAGCATTCGTACAGGGTTTACAGACCTGTCAAGAGTAGGGAATGGCAGGCAGCTTCAACGCAGCGAGAACGCTGCCTTCAAAATGGGAAATCAAGGCTAGTTCCAGCAGGCCTCCTTTTCCATGGGCACACTCAGCATACACCCCTGTGGTTTCTAACAAGTCCAAAGAGACACAGGTTACCCTGTGTTTCCTTCCCTGACTCAACTTCTCGAAGTAGGGTGTTCTGCATCATGCGAAGTGCCTCAACCAAGGAACGCCGAAAGCTGCTCCTCTTGGCGTGAGGACATTCAAAAGCCTGCAGTGCCACAGGACGAACAGGACTTAAACTGCAGTAAGAAGGCAAGCCGACTTCCTCTAGGAGGCACGGTGACTTCAGGCAGGACGTGTTAGATGGAATGCGAAGACGAGTGTTACGCTGAGTGCAGCTCAAACTAGGGCAACACGTAAGATTTCTCCGCCGTGTGGGACGTACCAGAACGGTGTTCGTGAACGTGTGCGAGGGCTGAGGAAATTAAGCTGCTCCAAAAGAGAGGGCAGTGCCTTTCCCTACACCCGGCATGCACAGAGGGGCTCTAACGGGCTACGGGTCTGGACGTTGCTTAGCTGAACCTTGTGCGCCTGGGGGTACTCAAGTGTTCCTGCCGGGAACAGGGTGCCCAGGCTAGCCTCCTAGGTGTCCAGAAAACTGTGCTGCCGGTCTAGGAACGCAGAGCAGAGGCCACCGCCTCATGGAAACTGCTGCACGCCTCTGCTTCTACACGGCAACTCAGGTCTTTACTTCCAGGCATGTGTTCACGCTGGGTGTGCCCGGAGCGACATAGCATTGTAAGATGCTGACTTTCTCCCCGAGCAGAGTGACTTCAGGTACGAAGGCCTCGAAGTATTCCAAGCACACTGTTCTCTCATGGCAGCTCACACAAGGGCTATTGCAAAATTTTCCTGCGCACTTCGAACTCACCAGCAATGTTGTCCTGAGGCCGTTCAAGGACTGGAAATGTAGCTCTCCTCAAAGAACCTTCAGTGTGTTACCCATTACTCGGCCCGCACAGAGTGCCCCCAAAGCATCCGCCAATGGGCCACAAAGCTGCTCAGCCAGCCCACAGGGGACTGGAGGTACTCAGTGAACTTGGAGGGGAAATGTTGAATAACCGAGAGGCCCAGGTGTCCTCAGACATGTACTTCCTATAAAATAAAGCATCTAAGCGACTCGGAACTCATGGACACAGCTGCACACCTCCCTTTCTGCAGGCCGACTATGGGCATAACGAGGAGGTAAGTTTTCACGTTGAGATTCCCTTTAGCTCTAGAGCTTGTCAGGCTGACCACCACCTCGGCCATGCAAGCCCCTGGTTTAGACAGAGCGAACTCATTTTCTCCCCAGGAGCATTCTTACAGGGTTTACAGTCCTGTCAAGAGCAGGGAATGGCTGGCAGCTTCAACGCAGCGAGAACGCTGCCTTCAAAATGGGAAATCAAGGCTAGTTCCAGCAGGCCTCCTTTTCCATGGGCACACTCAGCATACACCCTTGTGGTTTCTAACAAGTCCAAGGAGACACAGGTTACCCTGTGTTTCCTTCCCTGACTCAACTTCTCGAAGTAGGGTGTTCTGCATCATGCGAACTGCCTCAACGAAGGAACGCCGAAAGCTGCTCCTCTGGGACTGAGGACATTTAAAAGCCTGCAGTGCCACAGGACGTACAGGACTTAAACTGCAGTAAGAAGGCAAGCCGACTTCCTGTAGGAGGCACGGTGACTTCAGGCAGGACGTGTTAGATGGAATGCGAAGACGAGGGTTACGCTGAGTGCAGCTCAAACTAGGGCTACACGTAAGAATTTTCCACCGTGTGGGACGTACCAGAACGGTGTTCGTGAACGTGTGCGAGGGCTGAGGAAATTAAGCTGCTCCAAAAGAGAGGACAGTGCCTATCCCTACACGTGGCATGCACAGAGGGGCTCTAACGGGCTACGGGTCTGGAAGTTGCTTAGCTGAACCTTGTGCGCCTGGGGGTACTCAAGTGTTCCTGCCGGGAACAGGGTGCCCAGGCTAGCCTCCTAGGTGTCCAGAAAACTGTGCTGCCGTTCTAGGAACGCAGAGCAGAGGCCACCGCCTCATGGAAACTGCTGCACGCCTCTGCTTCGGCACGGCAACTCCGGGCCTTATCTCCAGGCATGTGTTCACGCTGGGTGTGCCCGGAGCGACATAGCATGGTAAGATGCTGACTTTCTCCTCGAGCAGAGTGACTTCAGGTACGAAGGCCTCGAAGTATTCCAAGCACACTGTTCTCTCATGGCAGCTCACACAAGGGCTATTGCAAAATTTTCCTGGGCACTTCGTACTCACCAGCAATGTTGTCCTGAGGCCGTTCGAGGACTGGAAATGTAGCTCTCCTCAAGGAACGTTCAGTGTATTGCCCATTACTCGGCCCGCACACAGTGCCTCCAAAGCATCCGCCAATGGGCCACAAAGCTGCTCAGCCAGCCCACAGGGGTCTGGAGGTACTCAGTGAACTTGGAGGGGAAATGTTGAATACCCGAGAGGCCCTGGTGTCCTCAGACGTGTACTTCCTATAAAATAAAGCATCTAAGCGACTACGAACTCATGGACACAGCTGCACACCTCCCTTTCTGCAGGCCGACTATGGGCATAACAAGGAGGCAAGTTTACACGTTGAGATTCCCTTTAGCTCTAGAGCTTGTCAGGCTGACCACCACCTCGGCCATGCAATCCCCTGGTTTAGACAGAGCGAACTCATTTTCTCCCCAGAAGCATTGTTACAGGGTTTACAGGCCTGTCAAGAGCAGGGAATGGCAGGCAGCTTCAACGCAGCGAGAACGCTGCCTTCAAAATGGGAAATCAAGGCTAGTTCCAGCAGGCCTCCTTTTCCATGGGCACACTCAGCATACAACCCTGTGGTTTCTTACAAGTCGAAAGAGACACAGGTTACCCTGTTTTTCGTTCCCTGACTCAACTTCTCGAAGTAGGGTGTTCTGCATCATGCGAACTGCCTCAACCAAGGAACGCCGAAAGCTGCTCCTCTGGGACTGAGGACATTTAAAAGCCTGCAGTGCCACAGGACGTACAGGACTTAAACTGCAGTAAGAAGGCAAGCCGACTTCCTGTAGGAGGCACGGTGACTTCAGGCAGGACGTGTTAGATGGAATGCGAAGACGAGGGTTACGCTGAGTGCAGCTCAAACTAGGGCTACATGTAAGACTTCTCCGCCGTGTGGGACGTACCAGAACGGTGTTCGTGAACGTGTGCGAGGGCTGAGAACTTAAGCTGCTCCAAAAGAGAGGGCAGTGCCTTTCCCTACACCCGGCATACACAGAGGGGTTCTAACGGGCTACGGGTCTGGACGTTGCTTAGCTGAACCTTGTGCGCCTAGGGGTACTCAAGTGTTCCTCCCGAGAACAGGGTGCCCAGGCTAGCCTCCTAGGTGTCCAGAAAACTGTGCTGCCCGTCTAGGAACGTAGAGCAGAGGCTACCGCCTCATGTAAACTGCTGCACGCCTCTGCTTCTGCACGGCAACTCAGGGCCTTACTTCCAGGCATGTGTTCACGCTGGGTGTGCCCGGAGCGACATAGCATGGTAAGATGCTGACTTTCTCCTTGAGCAGTGTGACTTCAGGTACGAAGGCCTCGAAGTATTCCAAGCACACTGTTCTCTCATGGCAGCTCACACAAGGGCTATTGCAAAATTTTCCTGGGCAGTTCGCACACACCAGCAATGTTGTCCTGAGGCCGTTCGAGGACTGGAAATGTAGCTCTCCTCAAGGAACGTTCAGTGTGTTGCCCATTACTCGGCCCGCACACAGTGCCTCCAAAGCATCTGCCAATGGGCCACAAAGATGCTCAGCCAGCCCACAGGGGTCTGGAGGTACTCAGTGAACTTGGAGGGGAAATGTTGAATACCCGAGAGGCCCAGGTGTCCTCAGACGTGTACTTCCTATAAAATAAAGCATCAAAGCTATAACGAACGCATGGACACAGCTGCACACCTCCCTTTCTGCAGGCCGACTATGGGCATAACAAGGAGGCAAGTTTTCACGTTGCGATTCCCTTTAGCTCTAGAGCTTGTCAGGCTGACCACCACCTCGGCCGTGCAAGCCCCTGGTTTAGACAGAGCGAACTCATTTTCTCCCCAGAAGCATTCTTACAGGGTTTACAGTCCTGTCAAGAGCAGGGACTGGCTGGCAGCTTCAACGCAGCGAGAACGCTGCCTTCAAAATGGGAAATGAAGGCTAGTTCCAGCAGGCCTCCTTTTCCATGGGCACACTCAGCATACACCCCTGTGGTTTATAACAAGTCCAAAGAGACACAGGTTACCCTGTGTTTCCTTCCCTGACTCAACTTCTCGAAGTAGGGTGTTCTGCATCATGCGAACTGCCTCAACCAAGGAACGCCGAAAGCTGCTCCTCTGGGCCTGAGGACATTCAAAAGCCTGCAGTGCCACAGGACGAACAGGACTTAAACTGCAGTAAGAAGGAAAGCCGACTTCCTGTAGGAGGCACGGTGACTTCAGGCAGGACGTGTTAGATGGAATGCGAAGAAGAGGGTTACGCTGAGTGCAGCTGAAACTAGGGCAACACGTAAGACTTCTCCGCCGTGTGGGACGTACCAGAACGGTGTTCGTGAACGTGTGCGAGGGCTGAGGAAATTAAGCTGCTCCAAAAGAGAGGGCAGTGCCTTTCCCTACACTCGGCATGCACAGAGGGGCTCTAACGGGCTACGGGTCTGGACGTTGCTTAGCTGAACCTTGTGCGCCTGGGGGTACTCAAGTGTTCCTGCCGGGAACAGGGTGCCCAGGCTAGCCTCCTAGGTGTCCAGAACACTGTGCTGCCGGTCTAGGAACGCAGAGCAGAGGCCACAGCCTCATGGAAACTGCTGCACGCCTCTGCTTCTGCACGGCAACTCAGGGCTTTACTTCCAGGCATGTGTTCATGCTGGGTGTGCCCGGAGCGACATAGCATGGTAAGATGCTGACTTTCTCCTCGAGCAGAGTGACTTCAGGTACGAAGGCCTCGAAGTATTCCAAGCACACTGTTCTCTCATGGCATCTCACACAAGGGCTATTGCAAAATTTTCCTGGGCACTTCGCACTCACCAGCAATGTTGTACTGAGGCCGTTCGAGGACTGGAAATGTAACTCTCCTCAAGGAACGTTCAGTGTGTTGCCCATTACTCGGCCCGCACACAGTGCCTCCAAAGCATCCGCCAATGGGCCACAAAGCTGCTCAGCCAGCCCAGAGGGGTCTGGAGGTACTCAGTGAACTTGGAGGGGAAATATTGAATACCCGAGAGGCCCAGGTGTCCTCAGACGTGTACTTCCTATAAAATAAAGCATCTAAGCTATAACGAACTCATGGACACAGCTGCACACCTCCCTTTCTGCAGGCCGACTATGGGCATAACAAGGCGGCAAGTTTTCACGTTGCGATTCCCTTTAGCTCTAGAGCTTGTCAGGCTGACCACCACCTCGGCCGTGCAAGCCCCTGGTTTAGACAGAGCGAACTCATTTTCTCCCCAGAAGCATTCTTACAGGGTTTACAGTCCTGTCAAGAGCAGGGACTGGCTGGCAGCTTCAACGCAGCGAGAACGCTGCCTTCAAAATGGGAAATCAAGGCTAGTTCCAGCAGGCCTCCTTTTCCATGGGCATACTCAGCATACACCCCTGTGGTTTCTAACAAGTCCAAAGAGACACAGGTTACCCTGTGTTTCCTTCCCGGACTCAACTTCTCGAAGTAGGGTGTTCTGCATCATGCGAACTGCCTCAACCAAGGAACGCCGAAAGCTGCTCCTCTGGGACTGAGGACATTTAAAAGCCTGCAGTGCCACAGGACGTACAGGACTTAAACTGCAGTAAGAAGGCAAGCCGACTTCCTCTAGGAGGCACGGTGACTTCAGGCAGGACGTGTTAGATGGAATGCGAAGACGAGGGTTACGCTGAGTGCAGCTCAAACTAGGGCTACACGTAAGATTTCTCCACCGTGTGGGACGTACCAGAACGGTGTTCGTGAACGTGTGCGAGGGCTGAGGAAATTAAGCTGCTCCAAAAGAGAGGGCAGTGCCTATCCCTACACCTGGCATGCACAGAGGGGCTCTAACGGGCTACGGGTCTGGATGTTGCCTAGCTGAACCTTGTGCGCCTGGGGGTACTCAAGTGTTCCTGCCGGGAACAGGGTGCCCAGGCTAGCCTCCTAGGTGTCCAGAAAACTGTGCTGCCGTTCTAGGAACGCAGAGCAGAGGCCACCGCCTCATGGAAACTGCTGCACGCCTCTGCTTCTGCACGGCACCTCAGGGCCTTACTTCCAGGCATGTGTTCACGCTGGGTATGCCCGGAGCGACATAGCATGGTAAGATGCTGACTTTCTCCTCGAGCAGAGTGACTTCAGGTACGAAGGCCTCGAAGTATTCCAAGCACACTGTTCTCTCATGGCATCTCACACAAGGGCTATTGCAAAGTTTTCCTGGGCACTTCGAACTCATCAGCAATGTTGTCCTGAGGCCGTTCGAGGACTGGAAATGTAGCTCTCCTCAAGGAACGTTCAGTGTGTTGCCCATTACTCGGCCCGCACACAGTGCCTCCAAAGCATCCGCCAATGGGCCACAAAGCTGCTCAGCCAGCCCACAGGGGTCTGGAGGTACTCAGTGAACTTGGAGGGGAAATGTTGAATACCCGAGAGGCCCAGGTGTCCTCAGACGTGTACTTCCTATAAAATAAAGCATCTAAGCCACTACGAACTCATGGACACACCTGCACACCTCCCTTTCTGCAGGCCGACTATGGGCATAACAAGGAGGCAAGTTTACACGTTGAGATTCCCTTTAGCTCTAGAGCTTGTCAGGCTGACCACCACCTCGGCCATGCAAGCCCCTGGTTTAGACAGAGCGAACTCATTTTCTCCCCAGAAGCATTGTTACAGGGTTTACAAGCCTGTCAAGAGCAGGGAATGGCAGGCAGCTTCAACGCAGCGAGAACGCTGCCTTCAAAATGGGAAATCAAGGCTAGTTCCAGCAGGCCTCCTTTTCCATGGGCACACTCAGCGTACAACCCTGTGGTTTCTTACAAGTCGAAAGAGACACAGGTTACCTTGTTTTTCGTTCCCTGACTCAACTTCTCGAAGTAGGGTGTTCTGCATCATGCGAACTGCCTCAACCAAGGAACGCCGAAAGCTGCTCCTCTGGGACTGAGGGCATTTAAAAGACTGCAGTGCCACAGGACATACAGGACTTAAACTGCAGTAAGAAGGCAAGCCGACTTCCTGTAGGAGGCACGGTGACTTCAGGCAGGACGTGTTAGATGGAATGCGAAGACGAGGGTTACGCTGAGTGCAGCTCAAACTAGGGCTACACGTAAGACTTCTCCGCCATGTGGGACGTACCAGAACGGTGTTCGTGAACGTGTGCGAGGGCTGAGGAAATTAAGCTGCTCCAAAAGAGAGGGCAGTGCCTTTCCCTACACCCGGCATGCACAGAGGGGCTCTAACGGGCTACGGGTCTGGACGTTGCTTAGCTGAACCTTGTGCGCCTGGGGGTACTCAAGTGTTCCTGCCGGGAACAGGGTGCCCAGGCTAGCCTCCTAGGTGTCCAGAAAACTGTGCTGCCGTTCTAGGAACGCAGAGCAGAGGCCACCGCCTCATGGAAACTGCTGCACGCCTCTGCTTCTTCACGGTAACTCAGGGCCTTACTTCCAGGCATGTGTTCACGCTGGGGGTGCCCGGAGCGACATAGCATGGTAAGATGCTGACTTTCTCCTCGAGCAGAGTGACTTCAGGTACGAAGGCCTCGAAGTATTCCAAGCACACTGTTCTCTCATGGCAGCTCACACAAGGGCTATTGCAAAATTTTCCTGGGCACTTCGCACTCACCAGAAATGTTGTACTGAGGCCGTTCGAGGACTGGAAATGTAGCTCTCCTCAAGGAACGTTCAGTGTGTTGCCCATTATTCGGCCCGCACACAGTGCCTCCAAAGCATCCGCCAATGGGCCACAAAGCTGCTCAGCCAGCCCACAGGGGTCTGGAGGTACTCAGTGAACTTGGAGGGGAAATGTTGAATACCCGAGAGGCCCAGGTGTCCTCAGACGTGTACTTCCTATAAAATAAAGCATCTAAGCTATAACGAACTCATGGACACAGCTGCACACCTCCCTTTCTGCAGGCCGACTATGGGCATAACAAGGAGGCAAGTTTTCACGTTGCGATTCCCTTTAGCTCTAGAGCTTGTCAGGCTGACCACCACCTCGGCCGTGCAAGCCCCTGGTTTAGACAGAGCGAACTCATTTTCTCCCCAGAAGCATTCTTACAGGGTTTACAGTCCTGTCAAGAGCAGGGAATGGCTGGCAGCTTCAACGCAGCGAGAACGCTGCCTTCAAAATGGGAAATCAAGGCTAGTTCCAGCAGGCCTCCTTTTCCATGGGCACACTCAGCATACACCCCTGTGGTTTCTAACAAGTCCAAAGAGACACAGGTTACCCTGTGTTTCCTTCCCGGACTCAACTTCTCGAAGTAGGGTGTTCTGCATCATGCGAACTGCCTCAACCAAGGAACGCCGAGAGCTGCTCCATTGGGACTGAGGACATTTAAAAGCCTGCAGTGCCACAGGACGTACAGGACTTAAACTGCAGTAAGAAGGCAAGCCGACTTCCTCTAGGAGGCACGGTGACTTCAGGTAGGACGTGTTAGATGGAATGCGAAGACGAGAGTTACGCTGAGTGCAGCTCAAACTAGGGCTACACGTAAGATTTCTCCACCGTGTGGGACGTACCAGAACGGTGTTCGTGAACGTGTGCGAGGGCTGAGGAAATTAAGCTGCTCCAAAAGAGAGGGCAGTGCCTATCCCTACACCTGGCATGCACAGAGGGGCTCTAACGGGCTACGGGTCTGGATGTTGCCTAGCTGAACCTTGTGCGCCTGGGGGTACTCAAGTGTTCCTGCCGGGAACAGGGTGCCCAGGCTAGCCTCCTAGGTGTCCAGAAAACTGTGCTGCCGTTCTAGGAACGCAGAGCAGAGGCCACCGCCTCATGGAAACTGCTGCACGCCTCTGCTTCTGCACGGCAACTCAGGTCCTTACTTCCAGGCATGTGTTCACGCTGGGTGTGCCCGGAGCGACAGAGCATGGTAAGATGCTAACTTTCTCCTCGAGCAGAGTGACTTCAGGTACGAAGGCCTCGAAGTATTCCAAGCACACTGTTCTCTCATGGCAGCTCACACAAGGGCTATTGCAAAATTTTCCTGGGCACTTCGAACTCATCAGCAATGTTGTCCTGAGGCCGTTCGAGGACTGGAAATGTAGCTCTCCTCAAGGAACGTTCAGTGTGTTGCCCATTACTCGGCCCGCACACAGTGCCTGCAAAGCATCCGCCAATGGGCCACAAAGCTGCTCAGCCAGCCCAGAGGGGTCTGGAGGTACTCAGTGAACTTGGAGGGGAAATGTTGAATACCCGAGAGGCCCAGGTGTCCTCAGACGTGTACTTCCTATAAAATAAAGCCTCTAAGCGACTACGAACTCATGGACACAGCTGCACACCTCCCTTTCTGCAGGCCGACTATGGGCATAACAATGAGGCAAGTTTACACGTTGAGATTCCCTTTAGCTCTAGAGCTTGTCAGGCTGACCACCACCTCGGCCATGCAAGCCCCTGGTTTAGACAGAGCGAACTCATTTTCTCCCCAGAAGCATTCTTACAGGGCTTACAGGCCTGTCAAGAGCAGGGAATGGCAGGCAGCTTCAACGCAGCGAGAACGCTGCCTTCAAAATGGGAAATCAAGGCTAGTTCCAGCAGGCCTCCTTTTCCATGGGCACACTCAGCATACAACCCTGTGGTTTCTTACAAGTCGAAAGAGACACAGGTTACCTTGTTTTTCGTTCCCTGACTCAACTTCTCGAAGTAGGGTGTTCTTCATCATGCAAACTGCCTCAACCAAGGAACGCCGAAAGCTGCTCCTCTGGGACTGAGGGCATTTAAAAGACTGCAGTGCCACAGGACATACAGGACTTAAACTGCAGTAAGAAGGCAAGCCGACTTCCTGTAGGAGGCACGGTGACTTCAGGCAGGACGTGTTAGATGGAATGCGAAGACGAGGGTTACGCTGAGTGCAGCTCAAACTAGGGCTACACGTAAGATTTCTCCGCCATGTGGGACGTACCAGAACGGTGTTCGTGAACGTGTGCGTGGGCTGAGGAACTTAAGCTGCTCCAAAAGAGAGGGCAGTGCCTTTCCCTACACCCGGCATGCACAGAGGGGCTCTACGGGCTACGGGTCTGGACGTTGCTTAGCTGAACCTTGTGCGCCTGGGGGTACTCAAGTGTTCCTCCCGAAAACAGGGTGCCCAGGCTAGCCTCCTAGGTGTTCAGAAAACTGTGCTGCCGGTCTAGGAACGCAGAGCAGAGGCCACCGCCTCATGGAAACTGCTGCACGCCTCTGCTTCTGCACGGCAACTCAGGGCCTTACTTCCAGGCATGTGTTCACGCTGGGTGTGCCCGGAGCGACATAGCATGGTAAGATGCTGACTTTCTCCTCGAGCAGAGTGACTTCAGGTACGAAGGCCTCGAAGTATTCCAAGCACACTGTTCTCTCATGGCAGCTCACACAAGGGCTATTGCAAAATGTTCCTGGGCAATTCGCACACACCAGCAATGTTGTCCTGAGGCCGTTCGAGGACTGGAAATGTAGCTCTCCTCAAGGAACGTTCAGTGTGTTGCCCATTACTCGGCCCGCAGACAGTGCCTCCAAAACATCCGCCAATGGGCCACAAAGCTGCTCAGCCAGCCCACAGGGGTCTGGAGGTACTCAGTGAACTTGGAGGGGAAATGTTGAATACCCGAGAGGCCCAGGTGTCCTCAGACGAGTACTTCCTATAAAATAAAGCATCTAAGCTATAACGAACTCATGGACACAGCTGCACACCTACCTTTCTGCAGGCCGACTATGGGCATAACAAGGAGGCAAGTTTTCACGTTGAGATTCCCTTTAGCTCTAGAGCTTTTCAGGCTGACAACCACCTCGGCCGTGCAAGCCCCTGGTTTAGACAGAGCGAACTCATTTTCTCCCCAGAAGCATTCTTAGAGGGTTTACAGTCCTGTCAAGAGCAGGGACTGGCTGGCAGCTTCAACGCAGCGAGAACGCTGCCTTCAAAATGGGAAATGAAGGTTAGTTCCAGCAGGCCTCCTTTTCCATGGGCACACTCAGCATACACCCCTGTGGTTTATAACAAGTCCAAAGAGACACAGGTTACCCTGTGTTTCCTTCCCTGACTCAACTTCTCGAAGTAGGGTGTTCTGCATCATGCGAACTGCCTCAACCAAGGAACGCCGAAAGCTGCTCCTCTGGGACTGAGGACATTTAAAAGCCTGCAGTGCCACAGGACGTACAGGACTTAAACTGCAGTAAGAAGGCAAGCCGACTTCCTGTAGGAGGCACGGTGACTTCAGGCAGGACGTGTTAGATGGAATGCGAAGACGAGGGTTACGCTGAGTGCAGCTCAAACTAGGGCTACATGTAAGACTTCTCCGCCGTGTGGGACGTACCAGAACGGTGTTCGTGAACGTGTGCGAGGGCTGAGGAACTTAAGCTGCTCCAAAAGAGAGGGCAGTGCCTTTCCCTACACCCGGCATGCACAGAGGGGCTCTAACGGGCTACAGGTCTGGACGTTGCTTAGCTGAACCTTGTGCGCCTGGGGGTACTCAAGTGTTCCTCCCGAGAACAGGGTGCCCAGGCTAGCCTCCTAGGTGTCCAGAAAACTGTGCTGCCGTTCTAGGAACGCAGAGCAGAGGCCACCGCCTCATGGAAACTGCTGCACGCCTCTGCTTCTGCACGGCACCTCAGGACCTTACTTCCAGGCATGTGTTCACGCTGGGTGTGCCCGGAGCGACATAGCATGTTAAGATGCTGACTTTCTCCTCGAGCAGAGTGACTTCAGGTACGAAGGCCTCGAAGTATTCCAAGCACACTGTTCTCTCATGGCAGCTCACACAAGGGCTATTGCAAAATTTTCCTGGGCACTTCGCACTCACCAGCAATGTTGTACTGAGGCCGTTCGAGGACTGGAAATGTAGCTCTCCTCAAGGAACGTTCAGTGTGTTGCCCATTACTCGGCCCGCACACAGTGCCTCCAAAGCATCCGCCAATGGGCCACAAAGCTGCTCAGCCAGCCCACAGGGGTCTGGAGGTACTCAGTGAACTTGGAGGGGAAATGTTGAATACCCGAGAGGCCCAGGTGTCCTCAGACGTGTACTTCCTATAAAATAAAGCATCTAAGCTATAACGAACTCATGGACACAGCTGCACACCTCCCTTTCTGCAGGCCGACTATGGGCATAACAAGGAGGCAAGTTTTCACGTTGCGATTCCCTTTAGCTCTAGGGCTTGTCAGGCTGACCACCACCTCGGCCGTGCAAGCCCCTGGTTTAGACAGAGCGAACTCATTTTCTCCCCAGAAGCATTCTTACAGGGTTTACAGTCCTGTCAAGAGCAGGGACTGGCTGGCAGCTTCAACGCAGCGAGAACGCTGCCTTCAAAATGGGAAATCAAGGCTAGTTCCAGCAGGCCTCCTTTTCCATGGGCACACTCAGCATACACCCCTGTGGTTTCTAACAAGTCCAAAGAGACACAGGTTACCCTGTGTTTCCTTCCCTGACTCAACTTCTCGAAGTAGGGTGTTCTGCATCATGCGAACTGCCTCAACCAAGGAACGCCGAAAGCTGCTCCTCTGGGCCTGAGGACATTCAAAAGCCTGCAGTGCCACAGGACGAACAGGACTTAAACTGCAGTAAGAAGGCAAGCCGACTTCCTATAGGAGGCACGGTGACTTCAGGCAGGACGTGTTAGATGGAATGCGAAGACGAGGGTTACGCTGAGTGCAGCTCAGACTAGGGCAACACGTAAGATTTCTCCACCGTGTGGGACGTACCAGAACGGTGTTCGTGAACGTGTGCGAGGGCTCAGGAAATTAAGCTGCTCCAAAAGAGAGGGCAGTGCCTTTCCCTACACCCGGCATGCACAGAGGGGCTCTAACGGGCTACGGGTCTGGACGTTGCTTAGCTGAACCTTGTGCGCCTGGGGCTACTCAAGTGTTCCTGCCGGGAACAGGGTGCCCAGGCTAGCCTCCTAGGTGTCCAAAAAACTGTGCTGCCGTTCTAGGAACGCAGAGCAGAGGCCACCGCCTCATGGAAACTGCTGCACGCCTCTGCTTCTGCACGGCAACTCAGGGCCTTACTTCCAGGCATGTGTTCACGCTGGGTGTGCCCGGAGCGACATATCATGGTAAGATGCTGACTTTCTCCTCGAGCAGAGTGACTTCAGGTACGAAGGCCTCGAAGTATTCCAAGCACACTGTTCTCTCATGGCAGCTCACACAAGGGCTATTGCAAAATTTTCCTGGGCACTTCGCACTCACCAGCAATGTTGTACTGAGGCCGTTCGAGAACTGGAAATGTAGCTCTCCTCAAGGAACGTTCAGTGTGTTGCCCATTACTCGGCCCGCACACAGTGCCTCCAAAGCATCCGCCAATGGGCCACAAAGCTGCTCAGCCAGCCCACAGGGGTCTGGAGGTACTCAGTGAACTTGCAGGGGAAATGTTGAATACCCGAAAGGCCCAGGTGTCCTCAGACGTGTACTTCCTATAAAATAAAGCATCTAAGCTATAACGAACTCATGGACACAGCTGCACACCTCCCTTTCTGCAGGCCGACTATGGGCATAACAAGGAGGCAAGTTTTCACGTTGCGATTCCCTTTAGCTCTAGAGCTTGTCAGGCTGACCACCACCTCGGCCTTGCAAGCCCCTGGTTTAGACAGAGCGAACTCATTTTCTCCCCAGAAGCATTCTTACAGGGTTTACAGTCCTGTCAAGAGCAGGGACTGGCTGGCAGCTTCAACGCAGCGAGAACGCTGCCTTCAAAATGGGAAATGAAGGCTAGTTCCAGCAGGCCTCCTTTTCCATGGGCACACTCAGCATACACCCCTGTGGTTTATAACAAGTCCAAAGAGACACAGGTTACCCTGTGTTTCCTTCCCTGACTCAACTTCTCGAAGTAGGGTGTTCTGCATCATGCGAACTGCCTCAACCAAGGAACGCCGAAAGCTGCTCCTCTGGGCCTGAGGACATTCAAAAGCCTGCAGTGCCACAGGACGTACAGGACTTAAACTGCAGTAAGAAGGCAAGCCGACTTCCTCTAGGAGGCACGGTGACTTCAGGCAGGACGTGTTAGATGGAATGCGAAGACGAGGGTTACGCTGAGTGCAGCTGAAACTAGGGCAACACGTAAGACTTCTCCGCCGTGTGGGACGTACCAGAACGGTGTTCGTGAACGTGTGCGAGGGCTGAGGAAATTAAGCTGCTCCAAAAGAGAGGGCAGTGCCTTTCCCTACACCCGGCATGCACAGAGGGGCTCTAACGGGCTACGGGTCTGGACGTTGCTTAGCTGAACCTTGTGCGCCTGGGGGTACTCAAGTGTTCCTGCCGGGAACAGGGTGCCCAGGCTAGCCTCCTAGGTGTCCAGAAAACTGTGCTGCCGTTCTAGGAACGCAGAGCAGAGGCCACCGCCTCATGGAAACTGCTGCACGCCTCTGTTTCTGCACGGTAACTCAGGGCCTTACTTCCAGGCATGTGTTCACGCTGGGGGTGCCCGGAGCGACATAGCATGGTAAGATGCTGACTTTCTCCTCGAGCAGAGTGACTTCAGGTACGAAGGCCTCGAAGTATTCCAAGCACACTGTTCTCTCATGGCAGCTCACACAAGGGCTATTGCAAAATTTTCCTGGGCACTTCGCACTCACCAGCAATGTTGTACTGAGGCCGTTCGAGGACTGGAAATGTAGCTCTCCTCAAGGAACGTTCAGTGTGTTGCCCATTACTCGGCCCGCACACAGTGCCTCCAAAGCATCCGCCAATGGGCCACAAAGCTGCTCAGCCAGCCCACAGGGGTCTGGAGGTACTCAGTGAACTTGCAGGGGAAATGTTGAATACCCGAGAGGCACAGGTGTCCTCAGACGTGTACTTCCTATAAAATAAAGCATCTAAGCGCCTACGAACTCATGGACACAGCTGCACACCTCCCTTTCTGCAGGACGACTATGGGCATAACAAGGAGGCAAGTTTACACGTTGAGATTACCTTTAGCTCTAGAGCTTGTCAGGCTGACCACCACCTCGGCCATGCTAGCCCCTGGTTTAGACAGAGCGAACTCATTTTCTCCCCAGGAGCATTCTTACAGGGTTTACAGTCCTGTCAAGAGCAGGGAATGGCTGTCAGCTTCAACGCAGCGAGAACGCTGCCTTCAAAATGGGAAATCAAGGCTAGTTCCAGCAGGCCTCCTTTTCCATGGGCGCACTCAGCATACACCCCTGTGGTTTCTAACAAGTCCAAAGAGACACAGGTTACCCTGTGTTTCCTTCCCTGACTCAACTTCTCGAAGTAGGGTGTTCTGCATCATGCGAACTGCCTTAACCAAGGAACGCCGAAAGCTGCTCCTCTGGGACTGAGGACATTTAAAAGCCTGCAGTGCCACAGGACGTAAAGGACTTAAACTGCAGTAAGAAGGCAAGCCGACTTCCTGTAGGAGGCACGGTGACTTCAGGCAGAACGTGTTAGATGGAATGCGAAGACGAGGGTTACGCTGAGTGCAGCTCAAATTAGGGCTACACGTAAGATTTCTCCACCGTGTGGGACGTACCAGAACGGTGTTCGTGAACATGTGCGAGGGCTGAGGAAATTAAGCTGCTCCAAAAGAGAGGGCAGTGCCTTTCCCTACACCCGGCATGCACAGAGGGGCTCTAACGGGCTACGGGTCTGGATGTTGCTTAGCTGAACCTTGTGCGCCTGGGGGTACTCAAGTGTTCCTGCCGGGAACAGGGTGCCCAGGCTAGCCTCCTAGGTGTCCAGAAAACTGTGCTGCCGTTCTAGGAACGCAGAGCAGAGGCCACCGCCTCATGGAAACTGCTGCACGCCTCTGCTTCTGCACGGCAACTCAGGGCCTTACTTCCAGGCATGTGTTCACGCTGGGTGTGCCCGGAGCGACATATCATGGTAAGATGCTGACTTTCTCCTCGAGCAGAGTGACTTCAGGTACGAAGGCCTCGAAGTATTCCAAGCACACTGTTCTCTCATGGCAGCTCACACAAGGGCTATTGCAAAATTTTCCTGGGCACTTCGCACTCACCAGCAATGTTGTCCTGAGGCCGTTCGAGGACTGGAAATGTAGCTCTCCTCAAGGAACGTTCAGTGTGTTGCCCATTACTCGGCCCGCACACAGTGCCTCCAAAGCATCCGCCAATGGGCCACAAAGCTGCTCAGCCAGCCCACAGGGGTCTGGAGGTACTCAGTGAACTTGCAGGGGAAATGTTGAATACCCGAAAGGCCCAGGTGTCCTCAGACGTGTACTTCCTATAAAATAAAGCATCTAAGCTATAACGAACTCATGGACACAGCTGCACACCTCCCTTTCTGCAGGCCGACTATGGGCATAACAAGGAGGCAAGTTTTCACGTTGCAATTCCCTTTAGCTCTAGAGCTTGTCAGGCTGACCACCACCTCGGCCTTGCAAGCCCCTCGTTTAGACAGAGCGAACTCATTTTCTCCCCAGAAGCATTCTTACAGGGTTTACAGTCCTGTCAAGAGCAGGGACTGGCTGGCAGCTTCAACGCAGCGAGAACGCTGCCTTCAAAATGGGAAATGAAGGCTAGTTCCAGCAGGCCTCCTTTTCCATGGGCACACTCAGCATACACCCCTGTGGTTTATAACAAGTCCAAAGAGACACAGGTTACCCTGTGTTTCCTTCCCTGACTCAACTTCTCGAAGTAGGGTGTTCTGCATCATGCGAACTGCCTCAACCAAGGAACGCCGAAAGCTGCTCCTCTGGGCCTGAGGACATTCAAAAGCCTGCAGTGCCACAGGACGTACAGGACTTAAACTGCAGTAAGAAGGCAAGCCGACTTCCTCTAGGAGGCACGGTGACTTCAGGCAGGACGTGTTAGATGGAATGCGAAGACGAGGGTTACGCTGAGTGCAGCTGAAACTAGGGCAACACGTAAGACTTCTCCGCCGTGTGGGACGTACCAGAACGGTGTTCGTGAACGTGTGCGAGGGCTGAGGAAATTAAGCTGCTCCAAAAGAGAGGGCAGTGCCTTTCCCTACACCCGGCATGCACAGAGGGGCTCTAACGGGCTACGGGTCTGGACGTTGCTTAGCTGAACCTTGTGCGCCTGGGGCTACTCAAGTGTTCCTGCCGGGAACAGGGTGCCCAGGCTAGCCTCCTAGGTGTCCAGAAAACTGTGCTGCCGTTCTAGGAACGCAGAGCAGAGGCCACCGCCTCATGGAAACTGCTGCACGCCTCTGTTTCTGCACGGTAACTCAGGGCCTTACTTCCAGGCATGTGTTCACGCTGGGGGTGCCCGGAGCGACATAGCATGGTAAGATGCTGACTTTCTCCTCGAGCAGAGTGACTTCAGGTACGAAGGCCTCGAAGTATTCCAAGCACACTGTTCTCTCATGGCAGCTCACACAAGGGCTATTGCAAAATTTTCCTGGGCACTTCGCACTCACCAGCAATGTTGTACTGAGGCCGTTCGAGGACTGGAAATGTAGCTCTCCTCAAGGAACGTTCAGTGTGTTGCCCATTACTCGGCCCGCACACAGTGCCTCCAAAGCATCCGCCAATGGGCCACAAAGCTGCTCAGCCAGCCCACAGGGGTCTGGAGGTACTCAGTGAACTTGCAGGGGAAATGTTGAATACCCGAGAGGCACAGGTGTCCTCAGACGTGTACTTCCTATAAAATAAAGCATCTAAGCGCCTACGAACTCATGGACACAGCTGCACACCTCCCTTTCTGCAGGACGACTATGGGCATAACAAGGAGGCAAGTTTACACGTTGAGATTACCTTTAGCTCTAGAGCTTGTCAGGCTGACCACCACCTCGGCCATGCTAGCCCCTGGTTTAGACAGAGCGAACTCATTTTCTCCCCAGGAGCATTCTTACAGGGTTTACAGTCCTGTCAAGAGCAGGGAATGGCTGTCAGCTTCAACGCAGCGAGAACGCTGCCTTCAAAATGGGAAATCAAGGCTAGTTCCAGCAGGCCTCCTTTTCCATGGGCGCACTCAGCATACACCCCTGTGGTTTCTAACAAGTCCAAAGAGACACAGGTTACCCTGTGTTTCCTTCCCTGACTCAACTTCTCGAAGTAGGGTGTTCTGCATCATGCGAACTGCCTCAACCAAGGAACGCCGAAAGCTGCTCCTCTGGGACTGAGGACATTTAAAAGCCTGCAGTGCCACAGGACGTACAGGACTTAAACTGCAGTAAGAAGGCAAGCCGACTTCCTGTAGGAGGCACGGTGACTTCAGGCAGGACGTGTTAGATGGAATGCGAAGACGAGGGTTACGCTGAGTGCAGCTCAAACTAGGGCTACACGTAAGATTTCTCCACCGTGTGGGACGTACCAGAACGGTGTTCGTGAACATGTGCGAGGGCTGAGGAAATTAAGCTGCTCCAAAAGAGAGGGCAGTGCCTTTCCCTACACCCGGCATGCACAGAGGGGCTCTAACGGGCTACGGGTCTGGATGTTGCTTAGCTGAACCTTGTGCGCCTGGGGGTACTCAAGTGTTCCTGCCGGGAACAGGGTGCCCAGGCTAGCCTCCTAGGTGTCCAGAAAACTGTGCTGCCGTTCTAGGAACGCAGAGCAGAGGCCACCGCCTCATGGAAACTGCTGCACGCCTCTGCTTCGGCACGGCAACTCAGGGCCTTACTTCCAGGCATGTGTTCACGCTGGGTGTGCCCGGAGCGACATAGCATGGTAAGATGCTGACTTTCTCCTCGAGCAGAGTGACTTCAGGTACGAAGGCCTCGAAGTATTCCAAGCACACTGTTCTCTCATGGCAGCTCACACAAGGGCTATTGCAAAATTTTCCTGGGCATTTCGAACTCATCAGCAATGTTGTCCTGAGGCCGTTCGAGGACTGGAAATGTAGCTCTCCTCAAGGAACGTTCAGTGTGTTGCCCAGTACTCGGCCCGCACACAGTGCCTCCAAAGCATCCGCCAATGGGCCACAAAGCTGCTCAGCCAGCCCACAGGGGTCTGGAGGTACTCAGTGAACTTGGAGGGGAAATGTTGAATACCCGAGAGGCCCTGGTGTCCTCAGACGTGTACTTCCTATAAAATAAAGCATCTAAGCGACTACGAACTCATGGACACAGCTGCACACCTCCCTTTCTGCAGGCCGACTATGGGCATAACAAGGAGGCAAGTTTACACGTTGAGATTCCCTTTAGCTCTAGAGCTTGTCAGGCTGACCACCACCTCGGCCATGCAAGCCCCTGGTTTAGACAGAGCGAACTCATTTTCTCCCCAGAAGCATTGTTACAGGGTTTACAGGCCTGTCAAGAGCAGGGAATGGCAGGCAGCTTCAACGCAGCGAGAACGCTGCCTTCAAAATGGGAAATCAAGGCTAGTTCCAGCAGGCCTCCTTTTCCATGGGCACACTCAGCATACAACCCTGTGGTTTCTTACAAGTCGAAAGAGACACAGGTTACCCTGTTTTTCGTTCCCTGACTCAACTTCTAGAAGTAGGGTGTTCTGCATCATGCGAACTGCCTCAACCAAGGAACGCCGAAAGCTGCTCCTCTGGGACTGAGGACATTTAAAAGCCTGCAGTGCCACAGGACGTACAGGACTTAAACTGCAGTAAGAAGGCAAGCCGACTTCCTCTAGGAGGCACGGTGACTTCAGGCAGGACGTGTTAGATGGAATGCGAAGACGAGGGTTACGCTGAGTGCAGCTCAAACTAGGGCTACATGTAAGACTTCTCCGCCGTGTGGGACGTACCAGAACGGTGTTCGTGAACGTGTGCGAGGGCTGAGGAACTTAAGCTGCTCCAAAAGAGAGGACAGTGCCTTTCCCTACACCCGGCATGCACAGAGGGGCTCTAACGGGCTACAGGTCTGGACGTTGCTTAGCTGAACCTTGTGCTCCTAGGGGTACTCAAGTGTTCCTCCCGAGAACAGGGTGCCCAGGCTAGCCTCCTAGGTGTCCAGAAAACTGTGCTGCCGTTCTAGGAACGCAGAGCAGAGGCCACCGCCTCATGGAAACTGCTGCACGCCTCTGCTTCTGCACGGCACCTCAGGACCTTACTTCCAGGCATGTGTTCACGCTGGGTGTGCCCGGAGCGACATAGCATGGTAAGATGCTGACTTTCTCCTCGAGCAGAGTGACTTCAGGTACGAAGGCCTCGAAGTATTCCAAGCACACTGTTGTCTCATGGCAGCTCACACAAGGGCTATTGCAAAATTTTCCTGGGCACTTCGCACTCACCAGCAATGTTGTACTGAGGCCGTTCGAGGACTGGAAATGTAGCTCTCCTCAAGGAACGTTCAGTGTGTTGCCCATTACTCGGCCCGCACACAGTGCCTCCAAAGCATCCGCCAATGGGCCACAAAGCTGCTCAGCCAGCCCACAGGGGTCTGGAGGTACTCAGTGAACTTGGAGGGGAAATGTTGAATACCCGAGAGGCCCGGGTGTCCTCAGACGTGTACTTCCTATAAAATAAAGCATCTAAGCTATAACGAACTCATGGACACAGGTGCACACCTCCCTTTCTGAAGGCCGACTATGGGCATAACAAGGAGGCAAGTTTTCACGTTGCGATTCCCTTTAGCTCTAGAGCTTGTCAGGCTGACCACCACCTCGGCCGTGCAAGCCCCTGGTTTAGACAGAGCGAACTCATTTTCTCCCCAGAAGCATTCTTACAGGGTTTACAGTCCTGTCAAGAGCAGGGAATGGCTGGCAGCTTCAACGCAGCGAGAACGCTGCCTTCAAAATGGGAAATCAAGGCTAGTTCCAGCAGGCCTCCTTTTCCATGGGCACACTCAGCATACACCCCTGTGGTTTCTAACAAGTCCAAAGAGACACAGGTTACCCTGTGTTTCCTTCCCGGACTCCACTTCTCGAAGTAGGGTGTTCTGCATCATGCGAACTGCCTCAACCAAGGAACGCCGAGAGCTGCTCCTCTGGGACTGAGGACATTTAAAAGCCTGCAGTGCCACAGGACGTACAGGACTTAAACTGCAGTAAGAAGGCAAGCCGACTTCCTCTAGGAGGCACGGTGACTTCAGGCAGGACGTGTTAGATGGAATGCGAAGACGAGGGTTACGCTGAGTGCAGCTCAAACTAGGGCTACACGTAAGACTTCTCCGCCATGTGGGACGTACCAGAACGGTGTTCGTGAACGTGTGCGTGGGCTGAGGAACTTAAGCTGCTCCAAAAGAGAGGGCAGTGCCTTTCCCTACACCCGGCATGCACAGAGGGGCTCTAACGGGCTACGGGTCTGGACGTTGCTTAGCTGAACCTTGTGCGCCTGGGGGTACTCAAGTGTTCCTGCCGGGAACAGGGTGCCCAGGCTAGCCTCCTAGGTGTCCAGAAAACTGTGCTGCCGTTCTAGGAACGCAGAGCAGAGGCCACCGCCTCATGGAAACTGCTGCACGCCTCTGCTTCTGCACGGCACCTCAGGACCTTACTTCCAGGCATGTGTTCACGCTGGGTGTGCCCGGAGCGACATAGCATGGTAAGATGCTGACTTTCTCCTCGAGCAGAGTGACTTCAGGTACGAAGGCCTCGAAGTATTCCAAGCACACTGTTGTCTCATGGCAGCTCACACAAGGGCTATTGCAAAATTTTCCTGGGCACTTCGCACTCACCAGCAATGTTGTACTGAGGCCGTTCGAGGACTGGAAATGTAGCTCTCCTCAAGGAACGTTCAGTGTGTTGCCCATTACTCGGCCCGCACACAGTGCCTCCAAAGCATCCGCCAATGGGCCACAAAGCTGCTCAGCCAGCCCACAGGGGTCTGGAGGTACTCAGTGAACTTGGAGGGGAAATGTTGAATACCCGAGAGGCCCGGGTGTCCTCAGACGTGTACTTCCTATAAAATAAAGCATCTAAGCTATAACGAACTCATGGACACAGCTGCACACCTCCCTTTCTGAAGGCCGACTATGGGCATAACAAGGAGGCAAGTTTTCACGTTGCGATTCCCTTTAGCTCTAGAGCTTGTCAGGCTGACCACCACCTCGGCCGTGCAAGCCCCTGGTTTAGACAGAGCGAACTCATTTTCTCCCCAGAAGCATTCTTACAGGGTTTACAGTCCTGTCAAGAGCAGGGACTGGCTGGCAGCTTCAACGCAGCGAGAACGCTGCCTTCAAAATGGAAAATGAAGGCTAGTTCCAGCAGGCCTCCTTTTCCATGGGCACACTCAGCATACACCCCTGTGGTTTATAACAAGTCCAAAGAGACACAGGTTAGCCTGTGTTTCCTTCCCTCACTCAACTTCTCGAAGTAGGGTGTTCTGCATCATGCGAACTGCCTCAACCAAGGAACGCCGAAAGCTGCTCCTCTGGGCCTGAGGACATTCAAAAGCCTGCAGTGCCACAGGACGTACAGGACTTAAACTGCAGTAAGAAGGCAAGCCGACTTCCTTTAGGAGGCACGGTGACTTCAGGCAGGACGTGTTAGATGGAATGCGAAGACGAGGGTTACGCTGAGTGCAGCTGAAACTAGGGCAACACGTAAGACTTCTCCGCCGTGTGGGACGTACCAGAACGGTGTTCGTGAACGTGTGCGAGGGCTGAGGAAATTAAGCTGCTCCAAAAGAGAGGGCAGTGCCTTTCCCTACACCCGGCATGCACAGAGGGGCTCTAACGGGCTACGGGTCTGGACGTTGCTTAGCTGAACCTTGTGCGCCTGGGGGTACTCAAGTGTTCCTGCCGGGAACAGGGTGCCCAGGCTGGCCTCCTAGGTGTCCAGAAAACTGTGCTGCTGTTCTAGGAACGCAGAGTAGAGGCCACCGCCTCATGGAAACTGCTACACGCCTCTGCTTCTGCACGGCAACTCAGGGCCTTACTTCCAGGCATGTGTTCACGCTGGGTGTGCCCGGAGCGACATAGCATGGTAAGATGCTGACTTTCTCCTCGAGCAGAGTGACTTCAGGTACGAAGGCCTCGAAGTATTCCAAGCACACTGTTCTCTCATGGCAGCTCACACAAGGGCTATTGCAAAATTTTCCTGGGCATTTCGAACTCATCAGCAATGTTGTCCTGAGGCCGTTCGAGGACTGGAAATGTAGCTCTCCTCAAGGAACGTTCAGTGTGTTGCCCAGTACTCGGCCCGCACACAGTGCCTCCAAAGCATCCGCCAATGGGCCACAAAGCTGCTCAGCCAGCCCACAGGGGTCTGGAGGTACTCAGTGAACTTGGAGGGGAAATGTTGAATACCCGAGAGGCCCTGGTGTCCTCAGACGTGTACTTCCTATAAAATAAAGCATCTAAGCGACTACGAACTCATGGACACAGCTGCACACCTCCCTTTCTGCAGGCCGACTATGGGCATAACAAGGAGGCAAGTTTACACGTTGAGATTCCCTTTAGCTCTAGAGCTTGTCAGGCTGACCACCACCTCGGCCATGCAAGCCCCTGGTTTAGACAGAGCGAACTCATTTTCTCCCCAGAAGCATTGTTACAGGGTTTACAGGCCTGTCAAGAGCAGGGAATGGCAGGCAGCTTCAACGCAGCGAGAACGCTGCCTTCAAAATGGGAAATCAAGGCTAGTTCCAGCAGGCCTCCTTTTCCATGGGCACACTCAGCATACAACCCTGTGGTTTCTTACAAGTCGAAAGAGACACAGGTTACCCTGTTTTTCGTTCCCTGACTCAACTTCTAGAAGTAGGGTGTTCTGCATCATGCGAACTGCTTCAACCAAGGAACGCCGAAAGCTGCTCCTCTGGGACTGAGGACATTTAAAAGCCTGCAGTGCCACAGGACGTACAGGACTTAAACTGCAGTAAGAAGGCAAGCCGACTTCCTCTAGGAGGCACGGTGACTTCAGGCAGGACGTGTTAGTTGGAATGCGAAGACGAGGGTTACGCTGAGTGCAGCTCAAACTAGGGCTACATGTAAGACTTCTCCGCCGTGTGGGACGTACCAGAACGGTGTTCGTGAACGTGTGCGAGGGCTGAGGAACTTAAGCTGCTCCAAAAGAGAGGACAGTGCCTTTCCCTACACCCGGCATGCACAGAGGGGCTCTAACGGGCTACAGGTCTGGACGTTGCTTAGCTGAACCTTGTGCTCCTAGGGGTACTCAAGTGTTCCTCCCGAGAACAGGGTGCCCAGGCTAGCCTCCTAGGTGTCCAGAAAACTGTGCTGCCGTTCTAGGAACGCAGAGCAGAGGCCACCGCCTCATGGAAACTGCTGCACGCCTCTGCTTCTGCACGGCACCTCAGGACCTTACTTCCAGGCATGTGTTCACGCTGGGTGTGCCCGGAGCGACATAGCATGGTAAGATGCTGACTTTCTCCTCGAGCAGAGTGACTTCAGGTACGAAGGCCTCGAAGTATTCCAAGCACACTGTTGTCTCATGGCAGCTCACACAAGGGCTATTGCAAAATTTTCCTGGGCACTTCGCACTCACCAGCAATGTTGTACTGAGGCCGTTCGAGGACTGGAAATGTAGCTCTCCTCAAGGAACGTTCAGTGTGTTGCCCATTACTCGGCCCGCACACAGTGCCTCCAAAGCATCCGCCAATGGGCCACAAAGCTGCTCAGCCAGCCCACAGGGGTCTGGAGGTACTCAGTGAACTTGGAGGGGAAATGTTGAATACCCGAGAGGCCCAGGTGTCCTCAGACGTGTACTTCCTATAAAATAAAGCATCTAAGCTATAACGAACTCATGGACACAGCTGCACACCTCCCTTTCTGAAGGCCGACTATGGGCATAACAAGGAGGCAAGTTTTCACGTTGCGATTCCCTTTAGCTCTAGAGCTTGTCAGGCTGACCACCACCTCGGCCGTGCAAGCCCCTGGTTTAGACAGAGCGAACTCATTTTCTCCCCAGAAGCATTCTTACAGGGTTTACAGTCCTGTCAAGAGCAGGGACTGGCTGGCAGCTTCAACGCAGCGAGAACGCTGCCTTCAAAATGGAAAATGAAGGCTAGTTCCAGCAGGCCTCCTTTTCCATGGGCACACTCAGCATACACCCCTGTGGTTTATAACAAGTCCAAAGAGACACAGGTTACCCTGTGTTTCCTTCCCTGACTCAACTTCTCGAAGTAGGGTGTTCTGCATCATGCGAACTGCCTCAACCAAGGAACGCCGAAAGCTGCTCCTCTGGGCCTGAGGACATTCAAAAGCCTGCAGTGCCACAGGACGTACAGGACTTAAACTGCAGTAAGAAGGCAAGCCGACTTCCTTTAGGAGGCACGGTGACTTCAGGCAGGACGTGTTAGATGGAATGCGAAGACGAGGGTTACGCTGAGTGCAGCTGAAACTAGGGCAACACGTAAGACTTCTCCGCCGTGTGGGACGTACCAGAACGGTGTTCGTGAACGTGTGCGAGGGCTGAGGAAATTAAGCTGCTCCAAAAGAGAGGGCAGTGCCTTTCCCTACACCCGGCATGCACAGAGGGGCTCTAACGGGCTACGGGTCTGGACGTTGCTTAGCTGAACCTTGTGCGCCTGGGGGTACTCAAGTGTTCCTGCCGGGAACAGGGTGCCCAGGCTAGCCTCCTAGGTGTCCAGAAAACTGTGCTGCTGTTCTAGGAACGCAGAGTAGAGGCCACCGCCTCATGGAAACTGCTACACGCCTCTGCTTCTGCACGGCAACTCAGGGCCTTACTTCCAGGCATGTGTTCACGCTGGGTGTGCCCGGAGCGACATAGCATGGTAAGATGCTGACTTTCTCCTCGAGCAGAGTGACTTCAGGTACGAAGGCCTCGAAGTATTCCAAGCACACTGTTGTCTCATGGCAGCTCACACAAGGGCTATTGCAAAATTTTCCTGGGCACTTCGCACTCACCAGCAATGTTGTACTGAGGCCGTTCGAGGACTGGAAATGTAGCTCTCCTCAAGGAACGTTCAGTGTGTTGCCCATTACTCGGCCCGCACACAGTGCCTCCAAAGCATCCGCCAATGGGCCACAAAGCTGCTCAGCCAGCCCACAGGGGTCTGGAGGTACTCAGTGAACTTGGAGGGGAAATGGTGAATACCCGAGAGGCCCAGGTGTCCTCAGACGTGTACTTCCTATAAAATAAAGCATCTAAGCGACTACGAACTCATGGACACAGCTGCACACCTCCCTTTCTGCAGGCCGACTATGGGCATAACAAGGCGGCAAGTTTACACGTTGAGATTCCCTTTAGCTCTAGAGCTTGTCAGGCTGACCACCACCTCGGCCATGCAAGCCCCTGGTTTAGACAGAGCGAACTCATTTTCTCCCCAGAAGCATTGTTACAGGGTTTACAGGCTTGTCAAGAGCAGGGAATGGCAGGCAGCTTCAACGCAGCGAGAACGCTGCCTTCAAAATGGGAAATCAAGGCTAGTTCCAGCAGGCCTCCTTTTCCATGGGCACACTCAGCGTACAACCCTGTGGTTTCTTACAAGTCGAAAGAGACACAGGTTACCTTGTTTTTCGTTCCCTGACTCAACTTCTCGAAGTAGGGTGTTCTGCATCATGCGAACTGCCTCAACCAAGGAACGCCGAAAGCTGCTCCTCTGGGACTGAGGGCATTTAAAAGACTGCAGTGCCACAGGACATACAGGACTTAAACTGCAGTAAGAAGGCAAGCCGACTTCCTGTAGGAGGCACGGTGACTTCAGGCAGGACGTGTTAGATGGAATGCGAAGACGAGGGTTACGCTGAGTGCAGCTCAAACTAGGGCTACACGTAAGACTTCTCCGCCATGTGGGACGTACCAGAACGGTGTTCGTGAACGTGTGCGAGGGCTGAGGAAATTAAGCTGCTCCAAAAGAGAGGGCAGTGCCTTTCCCTACACCCGGCATGCACAGAGGGGCTCTAACGGGCTACGGGTCTGGACGTTGCTTAGCTGAACCTTGTGCGCCTGGGGGTACTCAAGTGTTCCTGCCGGGAACAGGGTGCCCAGGCTAGGCTCCTTGGTGTCCAGAAAACTGTGCTGCCGTTCTAGGAACGCAGAGCAGAGGCCACCGCCTCATGGAAACTGCTGCACGCCTCTGCTTCTTCACGGTAACTCAGGGCCTTACTTCCAGGCATGTGTTCACGCTGGGGGTGCCCGGAGCGACATAGCATGGTAAGATGCTGACTTTCTCCTCGAGCAGAGTGACTTCAGGTACGAAGGCCTCGAAGTATTCCAAGCACACTGTTCTCTCATGGCAGCTCACACAAGGGCTATTGCAAAATTTTCCTGGGCACTTCGCACTCACCAGAAATGTTGTACTGAGGCCGTTCGAGGACTGGAAATGTAGCTCTCCTCAAGGAACGTTCAGTGTGTTGCCCATTATTCGGCCCGCACACAGTGCCTCCAAAGCATCCGCCAATGGGCCACAAAGCTGCTCAGCCAGCCCACAGGGGTCTGGAGGTACTCAGTGAACTTGGAGGGGAAATGTTGAATACCCGAGAGGCCCAGGTGTCCTCAGACGTGTACTTCCTATAAAATAAAGCATCTAAGCTATAACGAACTCATGGACACAGCTGCACACCTCCCTTTCTGCAGGCCGACTATGGGCATAACAAGGAGGCAAGTTTTCACGTTGCGATTCCCTTTAGCTCTAGAGCTTGTCAGGCTGACCACCACCTCGGCCGTGCAAGCCCCTGGTTTAGACAGAGCGAACTCATTTTCTCCCCAGAAGCATTCTTACAGGGTTTACAGTCCTGTCAAGAGCAGGGAATGGCTGGCAGCTTCAACGCAGCGAGAACGCTGCCTTCAAAATGGGAAATCAAGGCTAGTTCCAGCAGGCCTCCTTTTCCATGGGCACACTCAGCATACACCCCTGTGGTTTCTAACATGTCCAAAGAGACACAGGTTACCCTGTGTTTCCTTCCCGGACTCAACTTCTCGAAGTAGGGTGTTCTGCATCATGCGAACTGCCTCAACCAAGGAACGCCGAAAGCTGCTCCTCTGGGACTGAGGACATTTAAAAGCCTGCAGTGCCACAGGACGTACAGGACTTAAACTGCAGTAAGAAGGCAAGCCGACTTCCTCTAGGAGGCACGGTGACTTCAGGCAGGACGTGTTAGATGGAATGCGAAGACGAGGGTTACGCTGAGTGCAGCTCAAACTAGGGCTACACGTAAGATTTCTCCACCGTGTGGGACGTACCAGAACGGTGTTCGTGAACGTGTGCGAGGGCTGAGGAAATTAAGCTGCTCCAAAAGAGAGGGCAGTGCCTTTCCCTACACCCGGCATGCACAGAGGGGCTCTAACGGGCTACGGGTCTGGACGTTGCTTAGCTGAACCTTGTGCGCCTGGGGGTACTCAAGTGTTCCTGCCGGGAACAGGGTGCCCAGGCTAGCCTCCTAGGTGTCCAGAAAACTGTGCTGCCGTTCTAGGAACGCAGAGCAGAGGCCACCGCCTCATGGAAACTGCTGCACGCCTCTGCTTCTTCACGGTAACTCAGGGCCTTACTTCCAGGCATGTGTTCACGCTGGGGGTGCCCGGAGCGACATAGCATGGTAAGATGCTGACTTTCTCCTCGAGCAGAGTGACTTCAGGTACGAAGGCCTCGAAGTATTCCAAGCACACTGTTCTCTCATGGCAGCTCACACAAGGGCTATTGCAAAATTTTCCTGGGCACTTCGCACTCACCAGAAATGTTGTACTGAGGCCGTTCGAGGACTGGAAATGTAGCTCTCCTCAAGGAACGTTCAGTGTGTTGCCCATTATTCGGCCCGCACACAGTGCCTCCAAAGCATCCGCCAATGGGCCACAAAGCTGCTCAGCCAGCCCACAGGGGTCTGGAGGTACTCAGTGAACTTGGAGGGGAAATGTTGAATACCCGAGAGGCCCAGGTGTCCTCAGACGTGTACTTCCTATAAAATAAAGCATCTAAGCTATAACGAACTCATGGACACAGCTGCACACCTCCCTTTCTGCAGGCCGACTATGGGCATAACAAGGAGGCAAGTTTTCACGTTGCGATTCCCTTTAGCTCTAGAGCTTGTCAGGCTGACCACCACCTCGGCCGTGCAAGCCCCTGGTTTAGACAGAGCGAACTCATTTTCTCCCCAGAAGCATTCTTACAGGGTTTACAGTCCTGTCAAGAGCAGGGAATGGCTGGCAGCTTCAACGCAGCGAGAACGCTGCCTTCAAAATGGGAAATCAAGGCTAGTTCCAGCAGGCCTCCTTTTCCATGGGCACACTCAGCATACACCCCTGTGGTTTCTAACAAGTCCAAAGAGACACAGGTTACCCTGTGTTTCCTTCCCTGACTCAACTTCTCGAAGTAGGGTGTTCTGCATCATGCGAACTGCCTCAACCAAGGAACGCCGAAAGCTGCTCCTCTGGGCCTGAGGACATTCAAAAGCCTGCAGTGCCACAGGACGTACAGGACTTAAACTGCAGTAAGAAGGCAAGCCGACTTCCTTTAGGAGGCACGGTGACTTCAGGCAGGACGTGTTAGATGGAATGCGAAGACGAGGGTTACGCTGAGTGCAGCTGAAACTAGGGCAACACGTAAGACTTCTCCGCCGTGTGGGACGTACCAGAACGGTGTTCGTGAACGTGTGCGAGGGCTGAGGAAATTAAGCTGCTCCAAAAGAGAGGGCAGTGCCTTTCCCTACACCCGGCATGCACAGAGGGGCTCTAACGGGCTACGGGTCTGGACGTTGCTTAGCTGAACCTTGTGCGCCTGGGGGTACTCAAGTGTTCCTGCCGGGAACAGGGTGCCCAGGCTAGCCTCCTAGGTGTCCAGAAAACTGTGCTGCTGTTCTAGGAACGCAGAGTAGAGGCCACCGCCTCATGGAAACTGCTACACGCCTCTGCTTCTGCACGGCAACTCAGGGCCTTACTTCCAGGCATGTGTTCACGCTGGGTGTGCCCGGAGCGACATAGCATGGTAAGATGCTGACTTTCTCCTCGAGCAGAGTGACTTCAGGTACGAAGGCCTCGAAGTATTCCAAGCACACTGTTGTCTCATGGCAGCTCACACAAGGGCTATTGCAAAATTTTCCTGGGCACTTCGCACTCACCAGCAATGTTGTACTGAGGCCGTTCGAGGACTGGAAATGTAGCTCTCCTCAAGGAACGTTCAGTGTGTTGCCCATTACTCGGCCCGCACACAGTGCCTCCAAAGCATCCGCCAATGGGCCACAAAGCTGCTCAGCCAGCCCACAGGGGTCTGGAGGTACTCAGTGAACTTGGAGGGGAAATGGTGAATACCCGAGAGGCCCAGGTGTCCTCAGACGTGTACTTCCTATAAAATAAAGCATCTAAGCGACTACGAACTCATGGACACAGCTGCACACCTCCCTTTCTGCAGGCCGACTATGGGCATAACAAGGCGGCAAGTTTACACGTTGAGATTCCCTTTAGCTCTAGAGCTTGTCAGGCTGACCACCACCTCGGCCATGCAAGCCCCTGGTTTAGACAGAGCGAACTCATTTTCTCCCCAGAAGCATTGTTACAGGGTTTACAGGCTTGTCAAGAGCAGGGAATGGCAGGCAGCTTCAACGCAGCGAGAACGCTGCCTTCAAAATGGGAAATCAAGGCTAGTTCCAGCAGGCCTCCTTTTCCATGGGCACACTCAGCGTACAACCCTGTGGTTTCTTACAAGTCGAAAGAGACACAGGTTACCTTGTTTTTCGTTCCCTGACTCAACTTCTCGAAGTAGGGTGTTCTGCATCATGCGAACTGCCTCAACCAAGGAACGCCGAAAGCTGCTCCTCTGGGACTGAGGGCATTTAAAAGACTGCAGTGCCACAGGACATACAGGACTTAAACTGCAGTAAGAAGGCAAGCCGACTTCCTGTAGGAGGCACGGTGACTTCAGGCAGGACGTGTTAGATGGAATGCGAAGACGAGGGTTACGCTGAGTGCAGCTCAAACTAGGGCTACACGTAAGACTTCTCCGCCATGTGGGACGTACCAGAACGGTGTTCGTGAACGTGTGCGAGGTCTGAGGAAATTAAGCTGCTCCAAAAGAGAGGGCAGTGCCTTTCCCTACACCCGGCATGCACAGAGGGGCTCTAACGGGCTACGGGTCTGGACGTTGCTTAGCTGAACCTTGTGCGCCTGGGGGTACTCAAGTGTTCCTGCCGGGAACAGGGTGCCCAGGCTAGGCTCCTTGGTGTCCAGAAAACTGTGCTGCCGTTCTAGGAACGCAGAGCAGAGGCCACCGCCTCATGGAAACTGCTGCACGCCTCTGCTTCTTCACGGTAACTCAGGGCCTTACTTCCAGGCATGTGTTCACGCTGGGGGTGCCCGGAGCGACATAGCATGGTAAGATGCTGACTTTCTCCTCGAGCAGAGTGACTTCAGGTACGAAGGCCTCGAAGTATTCCAAGCACACTGTTCTCTCATGGCAGCTCACACAAGGGCTATTGCAAAATTTTCCTGGGCACTTCGCACTCACCAGAAATGTTGTACTGAGGCCGTTCGAGGACTGGAAATGTAGCTCTCCTCAAGGAACGTTCAGTGTGTTGCCCATTATTCGGCCCGCACACAGTGCCTCCAAAGCATCCGCCAATGGGCCACAAAGCTGCTCAGCCAGCCCACAGGGGTCTGGAGGTACTCAGTGAACTTGGAGGGGAAATGTTGAATACCCGAGAGGCCCAGGTGTCCTCAGACGTGTACTTCCTATAAAATAAAGCATCTAAGCTATAACGAACTCATGGACACAGCTGCACACCTCCCTTTCTGCAGGCCGACTATGGGCATAACAAGGAGGCAAGTTTTCACGTTGCGATTCCCTTTAGCTCTAGAGCTTGTCAGGCTGACCACCACCTCGGCCATGCAAGCCCCTGGTTTAGACAGAGCGAACTCATTTTCTCCCCAGAAGCATTCTTACAGGGTTTACAGTCCTGTCAAGAGCAGGGAATGGCTGGCAGCTTCAACGCAGCGAGAACGCTGCCTTCAAAATGGGAAATCAAGGCTAGTTCCAGCAGGCCTCCTTTTCCATGGGCACACTCAGCATACACCCCTGTGGTTTCTAACATGTCCAAAGAGACACAGGTTACCCTGTGTTTCCTTCCCGGACTCAACTTCTCGAAGTAGGGTGTTCTGCATCATGCGAACTGCCTCAACCAAGGAACGCCGAAAGCTGCTCCTCTGGGACTGAGGACATTTAAAAGCCTGCAGTGCCACAGGACGTACAGGACTTAAACTGCAGTAAGAAGGCAAGCCGACTTCCTCTAGGAGGCACGGTGACTTCAGGCAGGACGTGTTAGATGGAATGCGAAGACGAGGGTTACGCTGAGTGCAGCTCAAACTAGGGCTACACGTAAGATTTCTCCACCGTGTGGGACGTACCAGAACGGTGTTCGTGAACGTGTGCGAGGGCTGAGGAAATTAAGCTGCTCCAAAAGAGAGGGCAGTGCCTTTCCCTACACCCGGCATGCACAGAGGGGCTCTAACGGGCTACGGGTCTGGACGTTGCTTAGCTGAACCTTGTGCGCCTGGGGGTACTCAAGTGTTCCTGCCGGGAACAGGGTGCCCAGGCTAGCCTCCTAGGTGTCCAGAAAACTGTGCTGCCGTTCTAGGAACGCAGAGCAGAGGCCACCGCCTCATGGAAACTGCTGCACGCCTCTGCTTCTGCACGGTAACTCAGGGCCTTACTTCCAGGCATGTGTTCACGCTGGGGGTGCCCGGAGCGACATAGCATGGTAAGATGCTGACTTTCTCCTCGAGCAGAGTGACTTCAGGTACGAAGGCCTCGAAGTATTCCAAGCACACTGTTCTCTCATGGCAGCTCACACAAGGGCTATTGCAAAATTTTCCTGGGCACTTCGCACTCACCAGCAATGTTGTACTGAGGCCGTTCGAGGACTGGAAATGTAGCTCTCCTCAAGGAACGTTCAGTGTGTTGCCCATTACTCGGCCCGCCCAGAGTGCCTCCAAAGCATCCGCCAATGGGCCACAAAGCTGCTCAGCCAGCCCACAGGGGTCTGGAGGTACTCAGTGAACTTGCAGGGGAAATGTTGAATACCCGAGAGGCACAGGTGTCCTCAGACGTGTACTTCCTATAAAATAAAGCATCTAAGCGCCTACGAACTCATGGACACAGCTGCACACCTCCCTTTCTGCAGGACGACTATGGGCATAACAAGGAGGCAAGTTTTCACGTTGCGATTCCCTTTAGCTCTAGAGCTTGTCAGGCTGACCACCACCTCGGCCGTGCAAGCCCCTGGTTTAGACAGAGCGAACTCATTTTCTCCCCAGAAGCATTCTTACAGGGTTTACAGTCCTGTCAAGAGCAGGGAATGGCTGGCAGCTTCAACGCAGCGAGAACGTTGCCTTCAAAATGGGAAATCAAGGCTAGTTCCAGCAGGCCTCCTTTTCCATGGGCACACTCAGCATACAACCCTGTGGTTTCTTACAAGTCGAAAGAGACACAGGTTACCTTGTTTTTCGTTCCCTGACTCAACTTCTCGAAGTAGGTTGTTCTGCATCATGCGAACTGCCTCAACCAAGGAACGCCGAAAGCTGCTCCTCTGGGACTGAGGGCATTTAAAAGACTGCAGTGCCACAGGACATACAGGACTTAAACTGCAGTAAGAAGGCAAGCCGACTTCCTGTAGGAGGCACGGTGACTTCAGGCAGGACGTGTTAGATGGAATGCGAAGACGAGGGTTACGCTGAGTGCAGCTCAAACTAGGGCTACACGTAAGACTTCTCCGCCATGTGGGACGTACCAGAACGGTGTTCGTGAACGTGTGCGAGGGCTGAGGAAATTAAGCTGCTCCAAAAGAGAGGGCAGTGCCTTTCCCTACACCCGGCATGCACAGAGGGGCTCTAACGGGCTACGGGTCTGGACGTTGCTTAGCTGAACCTTGTGCGCCTGGGGGTACTCAAGTGTTCCTGCCGGGAACAGGGTGCCCAGGCTAGCCTCCTAGGTGTCCAGAAAACTGTGCTGCCGTTCTAGGAACGCAGAGCAGAGGCCACCGCCTCATGGAAACTGCTGCACGCCTCTGCTTCTTCACGGTAACTCAGGGCCTTACTTCCAGGCATGTGTTCACGCTGGGGGTGCCCGGAGCGACATAGCATGGTAAGATGCTGACTTTCTCCTCGAGCAGAGTGACTTCAGGTACGAAGGCCTCGAAGTATTCCAAGCACACTGTTCTCTCATGGCAGCTCACACAAGGGCTATTGCAAAATTTTCCTGGGCACTTCGCACTCACCAGAAATGTTGTACTGAGGCCGTTCGAGGACTGGAAATGTAGCTCTCCTCAAGGAACGTTCAGTGTGTTGCCCATTATTCGGCCCGCACACAGTGCCTCCAAAGCATCCGCCAATGGGCCACAAAGCTGCTTAGCCAGCCCACAGGGGTCTGGAGGTACTCAGTGAACTTGGAGGGGAAATGTTGAATACCCGAGAGGCCCAGGTGTCCTCAGACGTGTACTTCCTATAAAATAAAGCATCTAAGCTATAACGAACTCATGGACACAGCTGCACACCTCCCTTTCTGCAGGCCGACTATGGGCATAACAAGGAGGCAAGTTTTCACGTTGCGATTCCCTTTAGCTCTAGAGCTTGTCAGGCTGACCACCACCTCGGCCGTGCAAGCCCCTGGTTTAGACAGAGCGAACTCATTTTCTCCCCAGAAGCATTCTTACAGGGTTTACAGTCCTGTCAAGAGCAGGGAATGGCTGGCAGCTTCAACGCAGCGAGAACGCTGCCTTCAAAATGGGAAATCAAGGCTAGTTCCAGCAGGCCTCCTTTTCCATGGGCACACTCAGCATACACCCCTGTGGTTTCTAACAAGTCCAAAGAGACACAGGTTACCCTGTGTTTCCTTCCCGGACTCCACTTCTCGAAGTAGGGTGTTCTGCATCATGCGAACTGCCTCAACCAAGGAACGCCGAGAGCTGCTCCTCTGGGACTGAGGACATTTAAAAGCCTGCAGTGCCACAGGACGTACAGGACTTAAACTGCAGTAAGAAGGCAAGCCGACTTCCTCTAGGAGGCACGGTGACTTCAGGCAGGACGTGTTAGATGGAATGCGAAGACGAGGGTTACGCTGAGTGCAGCTCAAACTAGGGCTACACGTAAGACTTCTCCGCCATGTGGGACGTACCAGAACGGTGTTCGTGAACGTGTGCGTGGGCTGAGGAACTTAAGCTGCTCCAAAAGAGAGGGCAGTGCCTTTCCCTACACCCGGCATGCACAGAGGGGCTCTAACGGGCTACGGGTCTGGACGTTGCTTAGCTGAACCTTGTGCGCCTGGGGGTACTCAAGTGTTCCTGCCGGGAACAGGGTGCCCAGGCTAGCCTCCTAGGTGTCCAGAAAACTGTGCTGCCGTTCTAGGAACGCAGAGCAGAGGCCACCGCCTCATGGAAACTGCTGCACGCCTCTGCTTCTTCACGGTAACTCAGGGCCTTACTTCCAGGCATGTGTTCACGCTGGGGGTGCCCGGAGCGACATAGCATGGTAAGATGCTGACTTTCTCCTCGAGCAGAGTGACTTCAGGTACGAAGGCCTCGAAGTATTCCAAGCACACTGTTCTCTCATGGCAGCTCACACAAGGGCTATTGCAAAATTTTCCTGGGCACTTCGCACTCACCAGAAATGTTGTACTGAGGCCGTTCGAGGACTGGAAATGTAGCTCTCCTCAAGGAACGTTCAGTGTGTTGCCCATTATTCGGCCCGCACACAGTGCCTCCAAAGCATCCGCCAATGGGCCACAAAGCTGCTCAGCCAGCCCACAGGGGTCTGGAGGTACTCAGTGAACTTGGAGGGGAAATGTTGAATACCCGAGAGGCCCAGGTGTCCTCAGACGTGTACTTCCTATAAAATAAAGCATCTAAGCTATAACGAACTCATGGACACAGCTGCACACCTCCCTTTCTGCAGGCCGACTATGGGCATAACAAGGAGGCAAGTTTTCACGTTGCGATTCCCTTTAGCTCTAGAGCTTGTCAGGCTGACCACCACCTCGGCCGTGCAAGCCCCTGGTTTAGACAGAGCGAACTCATTTTCTCCCCAGAAGCATTCTTACAGGGTTTACAGTCCTGTCAAGAGCAGGGAATGGCTGGCAGCTTCAACGCAGCGAGAACGCTGCCTTCAAAATGGGAAATCAAGGCTAGTTCCAGCAGGCCTCCTTTTCCATGGGCACACTCAGCATACACCCCTGTGGTTTCTAACAAGTCCAAAGAGACACAGGTTACCCTGTGTTTCCTTCCCTGACTCAACTTCTCGAAGTAGGGTGTTCTGCATCATGCGAACTGCCTCAACCAAGGAACGCCGAAAGCTGCTCCTCTGGGCCTGAGGACATTCAAAAGCCTGCAGTGCCACAGGACGTACAGGACTTAAACTGCAGTAAGAAGGCAAGCCGACTTCCTTTAGGAGGCACGGTGACTTCAGGCAGGACGTGTTAGATGGAATGCGAAGACGAGGGTTACGCTGAGTGCAGCTGAAACTAGGGCAACACGTAAGACTTCTCCGCCGTGTGGGACGTACCAGAACGGTGTTCGTGAACGTGTGCGAGGGCTGAGGAAATTAAGCTGCTCCAAAAGAGAGGGCAGTGCCTTTCCCTACACCCGGCATGCACAGAGGGGCTCTAACGGGCTACGGGTCTGGACGTTGCTTAGCTGAACCTTGTGCGCCTGGGGGTACTCAAGTGTTCCTGCCGGGAACAGGGTGCCCAGGCTAGCCTCCTAGGTGTCCAGAAAACTGTGCTGCTGTTCTAGGAACGCAGAGTAGAGGCCACCGCCTCATGGAAACTGCTACACGCCTCTGCTTCTGCACGGCAACTCAGGGCCTTACTTCCAGGCATGTGTTCACGCTGGGTGTGCCCGGAGCGACATAGCATGGTAAGATGCTGACTTTCTCCTCGAGCAGAGTGACTTCAGGTACGAAGGCCTCGAAGTATTCCAAGCACACTGTTGTCTCATGGCAGCTCACACAAGGGCTATTGCAAAATTTTCCTGGGCACTTCGCACTCACCAGCAATGTTGTACTGAGGCCGTTCGAGGACTGGAAATGTAGCTCTCCTCAAGGAACGTTCAGTGTGTTGCCCATTACTCGGCCCGCACACAGTGCCTCCAAAGCATCCGCCAATGGGCCACAAAGCTGCTCAGCCAGCCCACAGGGGTCTGGAGGTACTCAGTGAACTTGGAGGGGAAATGGTGAATACCCGAGAGGCCCAGGTGTCCTCAGACGTGTACTTCCTATAAAATAAAGCATCTAAGCGACTACGAACTCATGGACACAGCTGCACACCTCCCTTTCTGCAGGCCGACTATGGGCATAACAAGGCGGCAAGTTTACACGTTGAGATTCCCTTTAGCTCTAGAGCTTGTCAGGCTGACCACCACCTCGGCCATGCAAGCCCCTGGTTTAGACAGAGCGAACTCATTTTCTCCCCAGAAGCATTGTTACAGGGTTTACAGGCTTGTCAAGAGCAGGGAATGGCAGGCAGCTTCAACGCAGCGAGAACGCTGCCTTCAAAATGGGAAATCAAGGCTAGTTCCAGCAGGCCTCCTTTTCCATGGGCACACTCAGCGTACAACCCTGTGGTTTCTTACAAGTCGAAAGAGACACAGGTTACCTTGTTTTTCGTTCCCTGACTCAACTTCTCGAAGTAGGGTGTTCTGCATCATGCGAACTGCCTCAACCAAGGAACGCCGAAAGCTGCTCCTCTGGGACTGAGGGCATTTAAAAGACTGCAGTGCCACAGGACATACAGGACTTAAACTGCAGTAAGAAGGCAAGCCGACTTCCTGTAGGAGGCACGGTGACTTCAGGCAGGACGTGTTAGATGGAATGCGAAGACGAGGGTTACGCTGAGTGCAGCTCAAACTAGGGCTACACGTAAGACTTCTCCGCCATGTGGGACGTACCAGAACGGTGTTCGTGAACGTGTGCGAGGTCTGAGGAAATTAAGCTGCTCCAAAAGAGAGGGCAGTGCCTTTCCCTACACCCGGCATGCACAGAGGGGCTCTAACGGGCTACGGGTCTGGACGTTGCTTAGCTGAACCTTGTGCGCCTGGGGGTACTCAAGTGTTCCTGCCGGGAACAGGGTGCCCAGGCTAGGCTCCTTGGTGTCCAGAAAACTGTGCTGCCGTTCTAGGAACGCAGAGCAGAGGCCACCGCCTCATGGAAACTGCTGCACGCCTCTGCTTCTTCACGGTAACTCAGGGCCTTACTTCCAGGCATGTGTTCACGCTGGGGGTGCCCGGAGCGACATAGCATGGTAAGATGCTGACTTTCTCCTCGAGCAGAGTGACTTCAGGTACGAAGGCCTCGAAGTATTCCAAGCACACTGTTCTCTCATGGCAGCTCACACAAGGGCTATTGCAAAATTTTCCTGGGCACTTCGCACTCACCAGAAATGTTGTACTGAGGCCGTTCGAGGACTGGAAATGTAGCTCTCCTCAAGGAACGTTCAGTGTGTTGCCCATTATTCGGCCCGCACACAGTGCCTCCAAAGCATCCGCCAATGGGCCACAAAGCTGCTCAGCCAGCCCACAGGGGTCTGGAGGTACTCAGTGAACTTGGAGGGGAAATGTTGAATACCCGAGAGGCCCAGGTGTCCTCAGACGTGTACTTCCTATAAAATAAAGCATCTAAGCTATAACGAACTCATGGACACAGCTGCACACCTCCCTTTCTGCAGGCCGACTATGGGCATAACAAGGAGGCAAGTTTTCACGTTGCGATTCCCTTTAGCTCTAGAGCTTGTCAGGCTGACCACCACCTCGGCCATGCAAGCCCCTGGTTTAGACAGAGCGAACTCATTTTCTCCCCAGAAGCATTCTTACAGGGTTTACAGTCCTGTCAAGAGCAGGGAATGGCTGGCAGCTTCAACGCAGCGAGAACGCTGCCTTCAAAATGGGAAATCAAGGCTAGTTCCAGCAGGCCTCCTTTTCCATGGGCACACTCAGCATACACCCCTGTGGTTTCTAACATGTCCAAAGAGACACAGGTTACCCTGTGTTTCCTTCCCGGACTCAACTTCTCGAAGTAGGGTGTTCTGCATCATGCGAACTGCCTCAACCAAGGAACGCCGAAAGCTGCTCCTCTGGGACTGAGGACATTTAAAAGCCTGCAGTGCCACAGGACGTACAGGACTTAAACTGCAGTAAGAAGGCAAGCCGACTTCCTCTAGGAGGCACGGTGACTTCAGGCAGGACGTGTTAGATGGAATGCGAAGACGAGGGTTACGCTGAGTGCAGCTCAAACTAGGGCTACACGTAAGATTTCTCCACCGTGTGGGACGTACCAGAACGGTGTTCGTGAACGTGTGCGAGGGCTGAGGAAATTAAGCTGCTCCAAAAGAGAGGGCAGTGCCTTTCCCTACACCCGGCATGCACAGAGGGGCTCTAACGGGCTACGGGTCTGGACGTTGCTTAGCTGAACCTTGTGCGCCTGGGGGTACTCAAGTGTTCCTGCCGGGAACAGGGTGCCCAGGCTAGCCTCCTAGGTGTCCAGAAAACTGTGCTGCCGTTCTAGGAACGCAGAGCAGAGGCCACCGCCTCATGGAAACTGCTGCACGCCTCTGCTTCTGCACGGTAACTCAGGGCCTTACTTCCAGGCATGTGTTCACGCTGGGGGTGCCCGGAGCGACATAGCATGGTAAGATGCTGACTTTCTCCTCGAGCAGAGTGACTTCAGGTACGAAGGCCTCGAAGTATTCCAAGCACACTGTTGTCTAATGGCAGCTCACACAAGGGCTATTGCAAAATTTTCCTGGGCACTTCGCACTCACCAGCAATGTTGTACTGAGGCCGTTCGAGGACTGGAAATGTAGCTCTCCTCAAGGAACGTTCAGTGTGTTGCCCATTACTCGGCCCGCCCAGAGTGCCTCCAAAGCATCCGCCAATGGGCCACAAAGCTGCTCAGCCAGCCCAGAGGGGTCTGGAGGTACTCAGTGAACTTGCAGGGGAAATGTTGAATACCCGAGAGGCACAGGTGTCCTCAGACGTGTACTTCCTATAAAATAAAGCATCTAAGCGCCTACGAACTCATGGACACAGCTGCACACCTCCCTTTCTGCAGGACGACTATGGGCATAACAAGGAGGCAAGTTTTCACGTTGCGATTCCCTTTAGCTCTAGAGCTTGTCAGGCTGACCACCACCTCGGCCGTGCAAGCCCCTGGTTTAGACAGAGCGAACTCATTTTCTCCCCAGAAGCATTCTTACAGGGTTTACAGTCCTGTCAAGAGCAGGGAATGGCTGGCAGCTTCAACGCAGCGAGAACGTTGCCTTCAAAATGGGAAATCAAGGCTAGTTCCAGCAGGCCTCCTTTTCCATGGGCACACTCAGCATACAACCCTGTGGTTTCTTACAAGTCGAAAGAGACACAGGTTACCTTGTTTTTCGTTCCCTGACTCAACTTCTCGAAGTAGGTTGTTCTGCATCATGCGAACTGCCTCAACCAAGGAACGCCGAAAGCTGCTCCTCTGGGACTGAGGGCATTTAAAAGACTGCAGTGCCACAGGACATACAGGACTTAAACTGCAGTAAGAAGGCAAGCCGACTTCCTGTAGGAGGCACGGTGACTTCAGGCAGGACGTGTTAGATGGAATGCGAAGACGAGGGTTACGCTGAGTGCAGCTCAAACTAGGGCTACACGTAAGACTTCTCCGCCATGTGGGACGTACCAGAACGGTGTTCGTGAACGTGTGCGAGGGCTGAGGAAATTAAGCTGCTCCAAAAGAGAGGGCAGTGCCTTTCCCTACACCCGGCATGCACAGAGGGGCTCTAACGGGCTACGGGTCTGGACGTTGCTTAGCTGAACCTTGTGCGCCTGGGGGTACTCAAGTGTTCCTGCCGGGAACAGGGTGCCCAGGCTAGCCTCCTAGGTGTCCAGAAAACTGTGCTGCCGTTCTAGGAACGCAGAGCAGAGGCCACCGCCTCATGGAAACTGCTGCACGCCTCTGCTTCTTCACGGTAACTCAGGGCCTTACTTCCAGGCATGTGTTCACGCTGGGGGTGCCCGGAGCGACATAGCATGGTAAGATGCTGACTTTCTCCTCGAGCAGAGTGACTTCAGGTACGAAGGCCTCGAAGTATTCCAAGCACACTGTTCTCTCATGGCAGCTCACACAAGGGCTATTGCAAAATTTTCCTGGGCACTTCGCACTCACCAGAAATGTTGTACTGAGGCCGTTCGAGGACTGGAAATGTAGCTCTCCTCAAGGAACGTTCAGTGTGTTGCCCATTATTCGGCCCGCACACAGTGCCTCCAAAGCATCCGCCAATGGGCCACAAAGCTGCTTAGCCAGCCCACAGGGGTCTGGAGGTACTCAGTGAACTTGGAGGGGAAATGTTGAATACCCGAGAGGCCCAGGTGTCCTCAGACGTGTACTTCCTATAAAATAAAGCATCTAAGCTATAACGAACTCATGGACACAGCTGCACACCTCCCTTTCTGCAGGCCGACTATGGGCATAACAAGGAGGCAAGTTTTCACGTTGCGATTCCCTTTAGCTCTAGAGCTTGTCAGGCTGACCACCACCTCGGCCGTGCAAGCCCCTGGTTTAGACAGAGCGAACTCATTTTCTCCCCAGAAGCATTCTTACAGGGTTTACAGTCCTGTCAAGAGCAGGGAATGGCTGGCAGCTTCAACGCAGCGAGAACGCTGCCTTCAAAATGGGAAATCAAGGCTAGTTCCAGCAGGCCTCCTTTTCCATGGGCACACTCAGCATACACCCCTGTGGTTTCTAACAAGTCCAAAGAGACACAGGTTACCCTGTGTTTCCTTCCCGGACTCCACTTCTCGAAGTAGGGTGTTCTGCATCATGCGAACTGCCTCAACCAAGGAACGCCGAGAGCTGCTCCTCTGGGACTGAGGACATTTAAAAGCCTGCAGTGCCACAGGACGTACAGGACTTAAACTGCAGTAAGAAGGCAAGCCGACTTCCTCTAGGAGGCACGGTGACTTCAGGCAGGACGTGTTAGATGGAATGCGAAGACGAGGGTTACGCTGAGTGCAGCTCAAACTAGGGCTACACGTAAGACTTCTCCGCCATGTGGGACGTACCAGAACGGTGTTCGTGAACGTGTGCGTGGGCTGAGGAACTTAAGCTGCTCCAAAAGAGAGGGCAGTGCCTTTCCCTACACCCGGCATGCACAGAGGGGCTCTAACGGGCTACGGGTCTGGACGTTGCTTAGCTGAACCTTGTGCGCCTGGGGGTACTCAAGTGTTCCTGCCGGGAACAGGGTGCCCAGGCTAGCCTCCTAGGTGTCCAGAAAACTGTGCTGCCGTTCTAGGAACGCAGAGCAGAGGCCACCGCCTCATGGAAACTGCTGCACGCCTCTGCTTCTTCACGGTAACTCAGGGCCTTACTTCCAGGCATGTGTTCACGCTGGGGGTGCCCGGAGCGACATAGCATGGTAAGATGCTGACTTTCTCCTCGAGCAGAGTGACTTCAGGTACGAAGGCCTCGAAGTATTCCAAGCACACTGTTCTCTCATGGCAGCTCACACAAGGGCTATTGCAAAATTTTCCTGGGCACTTCGCACTCACCAGAAATGTTGTACTGAGGCCGTTCGAGGACTGGAAATGTAGCTCTCCTCAAGGAACGTTCAGTGTGTTGCCCATTATTCGGCCCGCACACAGTGCCTCCAAAGCATCCGCCAATGGGCCACAAAGCTGCTCAGCCAGCCCACAGGGGTCTGGAGGTACTCAGTGAACTTGGAGGGGAAATGTTGAATACCCGAGAGGCCCAGGTGTCCTCAGACGTGTACTTCCTATAAAATAAAGCATCTAAGCTATAACGAACTCATGGACACAGCTGCACACCTCCCTTTCTGCAGGCCGACTATGGGCATAACAAGGAGGCAAGTTTTCACGTTGCGATTCCCTTTAGCTCTAGAGCTTGTCAGGCTGACCACCACCTCGGCCGTGCAAGCCCCTGGTTTAGACAGAGCGAACTCATTTTCTCCCCAGAAGCATTCTTACAGGGTTTACAGTCCTGTCAAGAGCAGGGAATGGCTGGCAGCTTCAACGCAGCGAGAACGCTGCCTTCAAAATGGGAAATCAAGGCTAGTTCCAGCAGGCCTCCTTTTCCATGGGCACACTCAGCATACACCCCTGTGGTTTCTAACAAGTCCAAAGAGACACAGGTTACCCTGTGTTTCCTTCCCGGACTCAACTTCTCGAAGTAGGGTGTTCTGCATCATGCGAACTGCCTCAACCAAGGAACGCCGAGAGCTGCTCCTCTGGGACTGAGGACATTTAAAAGCCTGCAGTGCCACAGGACGTACAGGACTTAAACTGCAGTAAGAAGGCAAGCCGACTTCCTCTAGGAGGCACGGTGACTTCAGGCAGGACGTGTTAGATGGAATGCGAAGACGAGGGTTACGCTGAGTGCAGCTCAAACTAGGGCTACACGTAAGACTTCTCCGCCATGTGGGACGTACCAGAACGGTGTTCGTGAACGTGTGCGTGGGCTGAGGAACTTAAGCTGCTCCAAAAGAGAGGGCAGTGCCTTTCCCTACACCCGGCATGCACAGAGGGGCTCTAACGGGCTACGGGTCTGGACGTTGCTTAGCTGAACCTTGTGCGCCTGGGGGTACTCAAGTGTTCCTGCCGGGAACAGGGTGCCCAGGCTAGCCTCCTAGGTGTCCAGAAAACTGTGCTGCCGTTCTAGGAACGCAGAGCAGAGGCCACCGCCTCATGGAAACTGCTGCACGCCTCTGCTTCTTCACGGTAACTCAGGGCCTTACTTCCAGGCATGTGTTCACGCTGGGGGTGCCCGGAGCGACATAGCATGGTAAGATGCTGACTTTCTCCTCGAGCAGAGTGACTTCAGGTACGAAGGCCTCGAAGTATTCCAAGCACACTGTTCTCTCATGGCAGCTCACACAAGGGCTATTGCAAAATTTTCCTGGGCACTTCGCACTCACCAGCAATGTTGTACTGAGGCCGTTCGAGGACTGGAAATGTAGCTCTCCTCAAGGAACGTTCAGTGTGTTGCCCATTACTCGGCCCGCCCAGAGTGCCTCCAAAGCATCCGCCAATGGGCCACAAAGCTGCTCAGCCAGCCCACAGGGGTCTGGAGGTACTCAGTGAACTTGGAGGGGAAATGTTGAATACCCGAGAGGCACAGGTGTCCTCAGACGTGTACTTCCTATAAAATAAAGCATCTAAGCTATAACGAACTCATGGACACAGCTGCACACCTCCCTTTCTGCAGGCCGACTATGGGCATAACAAGGAGGCAAGTTTTCACGTTGCGATTCCCTTTAGCTCTAGAGCTTGTCAGGCTGACCACCACCTCGGCCGTGCAAGCCCCTGGTTTAGACAGAGCGAACTCATTTTCTCCCCAGAAGCATTCTTACAGGGTTTACAGTCCTGTCAAGAGCAGGGAATGGCTGGCAGCTTCAACGCAGCGAGAACGCTGCCTTCAAAATGGGAAATCAAGGCTAGTTCCAGCAGGCCTCCTTTTCCATGGGCACACTCAGCATACACCCCTGTGGTTTCTAACAAGTCCAAAGAGACACAGGTTACCCTGTGTTTCCTTCCCGGACTCAACTTCTCGAAGTAGGGTGTTCTGCATCATGCGAACTGCCTCAACCAAGGAACGCCGAGAGCTGCTCCTCTGGGACTGAGGACATTTAAAAGCCTGCAGTGCCACAGGACGTACAGGACTTAAACTGCAGTAAGAAGGCAAGCCGACTTCCTCTAGGAGGCACGGTGACTTCAGGCAGGACGTGTTAGATGGAATGCGAAGACGAGGGTTACGCTGAGTGCAGCTCAAACTAGGGCTACACGTAAGACTTCACCGCCATGTGGGACGTACCAGAACGGTGTTCGTGAACGTGTGCGTGGGCTGAGGAACTTAAGCTGCTCCAAAAGAGAGGGCAGTGCCTTTCCCTACACCCGGCATGCACAGAGGGGCTCTAACGGGCTACGGGTCTGGACGTTGCTTAGCTGAACCTTGTGCGCCTGGGGGTACTCAAGTGTTCCTGCCGGGAACAGGGTGCCCAGGCTAGCCTCCTAGGTGTCCAGAAAACTGTGCTGCCGTTCTAGGAACGCAGAGCAGAGGCCACCGCCTCATGGAAACTGCTGCACGCCTCTGCTTCTTCACGGTAACTCAGGGCCTTACTTCCAGGCATGTGTTCACGCTGGGTGTGCCCGGAGCGACATAGCATGGTAAGATGCTGACTTTCTCCTCGAGCAGAGTGACTTCAGGTACGAAGGCCTCGAAGTATTCCAAGCACACTGTTCTCTCATGGCAGCTCACACAAGGGCTATTGCAAAATTTTCCTGGGCACTTCGCACTCACCAGAAATGTTGTACTGAGGCCGTTCGAGGACTGGAAATGTAGCTCTCCTCAAGGAACGTTCAGTGTGTTGCCCATTATTCGGCCCGCACACAGTGCCTCCAAAGCATCCGCCAATGGGCCACAAAGCTGCTCAGCCAGCCCACAGGGGTCTGGAGGTACTCAGTGAACTTGGAGGGGAAATGTTGAATACCCGAGAGGCTCAGGTGTCCTCAGACGTGTACTTCCTATAAAATAAAGCATCTAAGCTATAACGAACTCATGGACACAGCTGCACACCTCCCTTTCTGCAGGCCGACTATGGGCATAACAAGGAGGCAAGTTTTCACGTTGCGATTCCCTTTAGCTCTAGAGCTTGTCAGGCTGACCACCACCTCGGCCGTGCAAGCCCCTGGTTTAGACAGAGCGAACTCATTTTCTCCCCAGAAGCATTCTTACAGGGTTTACAGTCCTGTCAAGAGCAGGGAATGGCTGGCAGCTTCAACGCAGCGAGAACGCTGCCTTCAAAATGGGAAATCAAGGCTAGTTCCAGCAGGCCTCCTTTTCCATGGGCACACTCAGCATACACCCCTGTGGTTTCTAACAAGTCCAAAGAGACACAGGTTACCCTGTGTTTCCTTCCCGGACTCAACTTCTCGAAGTAGGGTGTTCTGCATCATGCGAACTGCCTCAACCAAGGAACGCCGAGAGCTGCTCCTCTGGGACTGAGGACATTTAAAAGCCTGCAGTGCCACAGGACGTACAGGACTTAAACTGCAGTAAGAAGGCAAGCCGACTTCCTCTAGGAGGCACGGTGACTTCAGGCAGGACGTGTTAGATGGAATGCGAAGACGAGGGTTACGCTGAGTGCAGCTCAAACTAGGGCTACACGTAAGACTTCTCCGCCATGTGGGACGTACCAGAACGGTGTTCGTGAACGTGTGCGTGGGCTGAGGAACTTAAGCTGCTCCAAAAGAGAGGGCAGTGCCTTTCCCTACACCCGGCATGCACAGAGGGGCTCTAACGGGCTACGGGTCTGGACGTTGCTTAGCTGAACCTTGTGCGCCTGGGGGTACTCAAGTGTTCCTGCCGGGAACAGGGTGCCCAGGCTAGCCTCCTAGGTGTCCAGAAAACTGTGCTGCCGTTCTAGGAACGCAGAGCAGAGGCCAACGCCTCATGGAAACTGCTGCACGCCTCTGCTTCTGCACAGTAACTCAGGGCCTTACTTCCAGGCATGTGTTCACGCTGGGGGTGCCCGGAGCGACATAGCATGGTAAGATGCTGACTTTCTCCTCGAGCAGAGTGACTTCAGGTACGAAGGCCTCGAAGTATTCCAAGCACACTGTTCTCTCATGGCAGCGCACACAAGGGCTATTGCAAAATTTTCCTGGGCACTTCGCACTCACCAGCAATGTTGTCCTGAGGCCGTTCGAGGACTGGAAATGTAGCTCTCCTCAAGGAACGTTCAGTGTGTTGCCCATTACTCGGCCTGCACACAGTGCCTCCAAAGCATCCGCCAATGGGCCACAAAGCTGCTCAGCCAGCCCACAGGGGTCTGGAGGTACTCAGTGAACTTGCAGGGGAAATGTTGAATACCCGAGAGGCACAGGTGTCCTCAGACGTGTACTTCCTATAAAATAAAGCATCTAAGCGCCTACGAACTCATGGACACAGCTGCACACCTCCCTTTCTGCAGGACGACTATGGGCATAACAAGGAGGCAAGTTTACACGTTGAGATTCCCTTTAGCTCTAGAGCTTGTCAGGCTGACCACCACCTCGGCCATGCTAGCCCCTGGTTTAGACAGAGCGAACTCATTTTCTCCCCAGGAGCATTCTTACAGGGTTTACAGTCCTGTCAAGAGCAGGGAATGGCTGTCAGCTTCAACGCAGCGAGAACGCTGCCTTCAAAATGGGAAATCAAGGCTAGTTCCAGCAGGCCTCCTTTTCCATGGGCGCACTCAGCATACACCCCTGTGGTTTCTAACAAGTCCAAAGAGACACAGGTTACCCTGTGTTTCCTTCCCTGACTCAACTTCTCGAAGTAGGGTGTTCTGCATCATGCGAACTGCCTCAACCAAGGAACGCCGAAAGCTGCTCCTCTGGGACTGAGGACATTTAAAAGCCTGCAGTGCCACAGGACGTACAGGACTTAAACTGCAGTAAGAAGGCAAGCCGACTTCCTGTAGGAGGCACGGTGACTTCAGGCAGGACGTGTTAGATGGAATGCGAAGACGAGGGTTACGCTGAGTGCAGCTCAAACTAGGGCTACACGTAAGATTTCTCCGCCGTGTGGGACGTACCAGAACGGTGTTCGTGAACGTGTGCGAGGGCTGAGGAAATTAAGCTGCTCCAAAAGAGAGGGCAGTGCCTTTCCCTACTCCCGGCATGCACAGAGGGGCTCTAACGGGCTACGGGTCTGCACGTTGCTTAGCTGAACCTTGTGCGCCTGAGGGTACTCAAGTGTTCCTGCCGGGAACAGGGTGCCCAGGCTAGCCTCCTAGGTGTCCAGAAAACTGTGCTGCCGTTCTAGGAACGCAGAGCAGAGGCCACCGCCTCATGGAAACTGCTGCACGCCTCTGCTTCTGCACGGCAACTCAGGGCCTTACTTCCAGGCATGTGTTCACGCTGGGTGTGCCCGGAGCGACATAGCATGGTAAGATGCTGACTTTCTCCTCGAGCAGAGTGACTTCAGGTACGAAGGCCTCGAAGTATTCCAAGCACACTGTTCTCTCATGGCAGCTCACACAAGGGCTATTGCAAAATTTTCCTGGGCACTTCGCACTCACCAGCAATGTTGTACTGAGGCCGTTCGAGGACTGGAAATGTAGCTCTCCTCAAGGAACGTTCAGTGTGTTGCCCATTACTCGGCCCGCACACAGTGCCTCCAAAGCATCCGCCAATGGGCCACAAAGCTGCTCAGCCAGCCCACAGGGGTCTGGAGGTACTCAGTGAACTTGGAGGGGAAATGTTGAATACCCGAGAGGCCCAGGTGTCCTCAGACGTGTACTTCCTATAAAATAAAGCATCTAAGCGACTACGAACTCATGGACACAGCTGCACACCTCCCTTTCTGCAGGCCGACTATGGGCATAACGAGGAGGCAAGTTTTCACGTTGAGATTCCCTTTAGCTCTAGAGCTTGTCAGGCTGACCACCACCTCGGCCATGCAAGCCCCTTGTTTAGACAGAGCGAACTCATTTTCTCCCCAGAAGCATTCTTACAGGGTTTACAGGCCTGTCAAGAGCAGGGAATGGCAGGCAGCTTCAACGCAGCGAGAACGCTGCCTTAAAAATGGGAAATCAAGGCTAGTTCCAGCAGGCCTCCTTTTCCATGGGCACAATCAGCATACACCCCTGTGGTTTCTAACAAGTCGAAAGAGACACAGGTTACCCTGTGTTTCCTTCCCTGACTCAACTTCTCGAAGTAGGGTGTTCTGCATCATGCGAACTGCCTCAACCAAGGAACGCCGAAAGCTGCTCCTCTGGGACTGAGGACATTCAAAAGCCTGCAGTGCCACAGGACGTACAGGACTTAAACTGCAGTACGAAGGCAAACCGACTTCCTGTAGGAGGCACGGTGACTTCAGGCAGGACGTGTTAGATGGAATGCGAAGACGAGGGTTACGCTGAGTGCAGCTCAAACTAGGGCTACACGTAAGACTCCTCCGACGTTTGTGACGTACCAGAACGGTGTTCGTGAACGTGTGCGAGGGCTGATGAAATTAAGCTGCTCCAAAAGAGAGGGCAGTGCCTTTCCCTACACCCGGCATGCACAGAGGGGCTCTAACGGGCTACGGGTCTGGATGTTGCTTAGCTGAACTTTGTGCGCCTGGGGGTACTCAAGTGTTCCTGCCGGGAACAGGGTGCCCAGGCTAGCCTCCTAGGTGTCCAGAAAACTGTGCTGCCGTTCTAGGAACGCAGAGCAGAGGCCACCGCCTCATGGAAACAGCTGCACGCCTCTGCTTCTGAAAGGAAACTCAGGGCCTTACTTCCAGGCATGTGTTCACGCTGGGTGTGCCCGGAGCGACATAGCATGGTAAGATGCTGACTTTCTCCTCGAGCAGAGTGACTTCAGCTACGAAGGCCTCGAAGTATTCCAAGCACACTGTTCTCTCATGGCAGCTCACACAAGGGCTATTGCAAAATTTTCCTGGGCACTCCGAACTCATCAGCAATGTTGTCCTGAGGCCGTTCGAGGACTGGAAATGTAGGTCTCCTCAAGGAACGTTCAGTGTGTTACCCATTACTCGGCCCGCACACAGTGCCTCCAAAGCATCCGCCAATGGGCCACAAAGCTGCTCAGCCAGCCCACGGGGGTCTGGAGATACTCAGTGACCTTGGAGGGGAAATGTTGAATACCCGAGAGGCCCAGGTGTCCTCAGACGTGAACTTCCTATAAAATAAAGCATCTAAGCTATTACGAACTCATGGACACAGCTGCACACCTCCCTTTCTTCAGGCCGAATATGGGCATAACAAGGAGGCATGTTTTCACGTTGAGATTCCCTTTAGCTCTAGAGCTTGTCAGGCTGACCACCACCTCGGCCATGCAGGCAACTGGTTTAGACAGAGCGAACTCATTTTCTCCCCAGAAGCATTCTTACAGGGTTTACAGTCCTGTCAAGAGCAGAGAATGACTGGCAGCTTCAACGCAGCGAGAACGCTGCCTTCAAAATGGGAAATCAAGGCTAGTTCCAGCAGGCCTCCCTTTCCATGGGCACACTCAGCATACAACCCTGTGCTTTCTTACAAGTCGAAAGAGACACAGGTTACCTTGTTTTTCGTTCCCTGACTCAACTTCTCGAAGTAGGGTGTTCTGAATCATGCGAACTGCCTCAACCAAGGAACGCCGAAAGCTGCTCCTCTGGGACTGAGGGCATTTAAAAGACTGCAGTGCCACAGGACGTACAGGACTTAAACTGCAGTAAGAAGGCAAGCCGACTTCCTGTAGGAGGCACGGTGACTTCAGGCAGGACGTGTTAGATGGAATGCGAAGACGAGGGTTACGCTGAGTGCAGCTCAAACTAGGGCTACACGTAAGACTTCTCAGCCATGTGGGACGTACCAGAACGGTGTTCGTGAACGTTTGCGTGGGCTGAAGAAATTAAGCTGCTCCAAAAGACAGGGCAGTGCCTTTCCCTACACCCGGCATGCACAGAGGGGCTCTAACGGGCTAAGGGTCTTGACGTTGCTTAGCTGATCCTTGTGCGCCTGGGGGTACTCAAGTGTTCCTCCCGAGAACAGGGTGCCCAGGATAGCCTCCTAGGTGTCCAGAAAACTGTGCTGCCGGTCTAGGAACGCAGAGCAGAGGCCACCGCCTCATGGAAACTGCTGCACGCCTCTGCTTCTGCACGGCAACTCAGGGCCTTACTTCCAGGCATGTGTTCACGCTGGGTGTGCCCGGAGCGACATAGCATGGTAAGATGCTGACTTTCTCCTCGAGCGAGTAACTTCAGGTACGAAGGCCTCGAAATATTCCAAGCACACTGTTCTCTCAAGGCAGCTCACACAAGGGCTATTGCAAAATTTTCCTGGGCACTTCGAACTCATCAGCAATGTCCTGAGGCCGTTCGAGGACTGGAAACGTAGCTCTCCTCAAGGAACGTTCAGTGTGTTGCCCATTACTCGGCCAGCACACAGTGCCTCCAAAGCATCCGCCAATGGGCCACAAAGCTGCTCAGCCAGCCCACAGGGGACTGGAGGTACTCAGTGAACTTGGAGGGGAAATGTTGAATACTCGAGAGGCCCAGGTGTCCTCAGACGTGTACTTCCTATAAAATAAAGCATCTAAGCTATAACGAACTCATGGACACAGCTGCACACCTCCCTTTCTGCAGGCCGACTATGGGCATAACGAGGAGGCAAGTTTTCACGTTGAGATTCCCTTTAGCTCTAGAGCTTGTCAGGCTGACCACCACCTCGGCCATGCAAGCCACTGGTTTAGATACAGCGAACTCATTTACTCCCCAGAAGCATTCTTACAGGGTTTACAGTCCTGTCAAGAGCAGAGAATGACTGGCAGCTTCAACGCAGCGAGAACGCTGCCTTCAAAATGGGAAATCAAGGCTAGTTCCAGCAGGCCTCCCTTTCCATGGGCACACTCAGCATACAACCCTGTGGTTTCTAACAAGTACAAAGAGACACAGGTTACCCTGTGTTTCCTTCCCTGACTCAACTTCTCGAAGTAGGGTGTTCTGCATCATGCGAACTGCCTCAACCAAGGAACGCTGAAAGCTGCTCCTCTGGGACTGAGGATATTTAAAATCCTACAGTGCCGCAGGACGTACAGGACTTAAACTGCAGTAAGAAGGCAAGCCGACTTCCTGTAGGAGGCACGGAGACTTCAGGCAGGACATGTTAGATGGAATGCTAAGACGAGGGTTACGCTGAGTGCAGCTGAAACTAGGGCAACACGTAAGACTTCTCCGCCGTGTGGGACGTACCAGAACGTGTTCGTGAACGTGTGCAAGGACTGAGGAAATTAAGCTGCTCCAAAAGAGAGGGCAGTGCCTTTCCCTACACCCGGCATGCACAGAGGGGCTCTAATGGGCTACGGGTCTGGACGTTGCTTAGCTGGACCTTGTGCGCCTGGGGGTACTCAAGTGTTCCTGCCGGGAACAGGGTGCCCAGGCTGGCCTCCTAGATGTCCAGAAAATTGTGTTGCCGTTCTAGGAAGGCAGAGCAGAGGACACCGCCTCATGGAAACTGCTGCACGCCTCTGCTTCTGCACGGCAACTCAGGGCCTTACTTCCAGGCATGTGTTCAAGCTGGGTGTGCCCGGAGCGACATAGCATGGTAAGATGCTGACTTTCTCCTCGAGCGAGTAACTTCAGGTACGAAGGCCTCGAAGTATTCCAAGCACACTGTTCTCTCATGGCAGCTCACACAAGGGCTATTGCAAAATTTTCCTGGGCACTTCGAACTCATCAGCAATGTTGTCCTGAGGCCGTTCGAGGACTGGAAATGTAGCTCTCCTCAAGGAACGTTCAGTGTGTTGCCCATTACTCGGCCCGCACACAGTGCCTCCAAAGCATCTGCCAATGGGTCACAAAGCTGCTCAGCCAGCCCACAGGGGACTGGAGGTACTCAGTGAACTTGGAGGGGAAATGTTGAATACCCGAGAGGCCCAGGTGTCCTCAGACGTGTACTTCCTATAAAATAAAGCATCTAAGCGACTACGAACTCATGGACACAGCTGCACACCTCCCTTTCTGCAGGCCGACTATGGGCATAACGAGGAGGCAAGTTTTCACGTTGCGATTCCCTTTAGCTCTAGAGCTTGTCAGGCTGACCACCACCTCGGCCATGCAAGCCCCTGGTTTAGACAGAGCGAACTCATTTTCTCCCCAGAAGCATTCTTACAGGGTTTACAGGCCTGTCAAGAGCAGGGAATGGCAGGCAGCTTCAACGCAGCGAGAACGCTGCCTTCAAAATGGGAAATCAAGGCTAGTTCCAGCAGGCCTCCTTTTCCATGGGCACAATCAGCATACACCCCTGTGGTTTCTAACAAGTCGAAAGAGACACAGGTTACCCTGTGTTTCCTTCCCTGACTCAACTTCTCGAAGTAGGGTGTTCTGCATCATGCGAACTGCCTCAACCAAGGAACGCCGAAAGCTGCTCCTCTGGGACTGAGGACATTCAAAAGCCTGCAGTGCCACAGGACGTACAGGACTTAAACTGCAGTAAGAAGGCAAACCGACTTCCTGTAGGAGGCACGGTGACTTCAGGCAGGACGTGTTAGATGGAATGCGAAGACGAGGGTTACCCTGAGTGCAGCTCAAACTAGGGCTACACGTAAGACTTCTCCGCCGTGTGGGACGTACCAGAGCGGTGTTCGTGAACGTGTGCGAGGGCTGAGGAAATTAAGCTGCTCCAAAAGAGAGGGCAGTGCCTTTCCCTACACCCGGCATGCACAGAGGGGCTCTAACGGGCTACGGGTCTGGATGTTGCTTAGCTGAACCTTGTGCGCCTGGGGGTACTCAAGTGTTCCTGCCGGGAACAGGGTGCCCAGGCTAGCCTCCTAGGTGTCCAGAAAACTGTGCTGCCGTTCTAGGAACGCAGAGCAGAGGCCACCGCCTCATGGAAACTGCTGCACGCCTCTGCTTCTGCACGGCAACTCAGGGCCTTACTTCCAGGCATGTGTTCATGCTGGGTGTGCCCGGAGCGACATAGCATGGTAAGATGCTGACTTTCTCCTCGAGCAGAGTGACTTCAGGTACGAAGGCCTCGAAGTATTCCAAGCACACTGTTGTCTCATGGCAGCTCACACAAGGGCTATTGCAATATTTTCCTGGGCACTTCGAACTCACCAGCAATGTTGTCCTGAGGCCGTTCGAGGACTGGAAATGTAGCTCTCCTCAAGGAACGTTCAGTGTGTTGCCCATTACTCGGCCCACACACAGTGCCACCAAAGCATCTGCCAATGGGCCACAAAGCTGCTCAGCCAGCCCACAGGGGTCTGGAGGTACTCAGTGAACTTGGAGGGGAAATGTTGAATACCCGAGAGGCCCAGGTGTCCTCAGACGTGTACTTCCTATAAAATAAAGCATCTAAGAGACTACGAACTCATGGACACAGCTGCACACCTCCCTTTCTGCAGGCCGACTATGGGCATAACGAGGAGGCAAGTTTTCACGTTGAGATTCCCTTTAGCTCTAGAGCTTGTCAGGCTGACCACCACCTCGGCCATGCAAGCCCCTGGTTTAGACAGAGCGAACTCATTTTCTCCCCAGAAGCATTCTTACAGGGTTTACAGGCCTGTCAAGAGCAGGGAATGGCAGGCAGCTTCAACGCAGCGAGAACGCTGCCTTCAAAATGGGAAATCAAGGCTAGTTCCAGCAGGCCTCCTTTTCCATGGGCACAATCAGCATACACCCCTGTGGTTTCTAACAAGTCGAAAGAGACACAGGTTACCCTGTGTTTCCTTCCCTGACTCAACTTCTCGAAGTAGGGTGTTCTGCATCATGCGAACTGCCTCAATCAAGGAACGCCGAAAGCTGCTCCTCTGGGACTGAGGACATTCAAAAGCCTGCAGTGCCACAGGACGTACAGGACTTAAACTGCAGTACGAAGGCAAACCGACTTCCTGTAGGAGGCACGGTGACTTCAGGCAGGACGTGTTAGATGGAATGCGAAGACGAGGGTTACGCTGAGTGCAGCTCAAACTAGGGCTACACGTAAGAATCCTCCGACGTTTGGGACGTACCAGAACGGTGTTCGTGAACATGTGCGAGGGCTGAGGAAATTAAGCTGCTCCAAAAGAGAGGGCAGTGCCTTTCCCTACACCCGGCATGCACAGAGGGGCTCTAACGGGCTACGGGTCTGGATGTTGCTTAGCTGAACTTTGTGCGCCTGGGGGTACTCAAGTGTTCCTGCCGGGAACAGGGTGCCCAGGCTAGCCTCCTAGGTGTCCAGAAAACTGTGCTGCCGTTCTAGGAACGCAGAGCAGAGGCCACCGCCTCATGGAAACAGCTGCACGCCTCTGCTTCTGAAAGGAAACTCAGGGCCTTACTTCCAGGCATGTGTTCACGCTGGGTGTGCCCGGAGCGACATAGCATGGTAAGATGCTGACTTTCTCCTCGAGCAGAGTGACTTCAGCTACGAAGGCCTCGAAGTATTCCAAGCACACTGTTCTCTCATGGCAGCTCACACAAGGGCTATTGCAAAATTTTCCTGGGCACTTCGAACTCATCAGCAATGTTGTCCTGAGGCCGTTCGAGGACTGGAAATGTAGGTCTCCTCAAGGAACTTTCAGTGTGTTGCCCATTACTCGGCCCACACACAGTGCCTCCAAAGCATCCGCCAATGGGCCACAAAGCTGCTCAGCCAGCCCACAGGGGTCTGGAGGTACTCAGTGACCTTGGAGGGGAAATGTTGAATACCCGAGAGGCCCAGGTGTCCTCAGACGTGAACTTCCTATAAAATAAAGCATCTAAGCTATTACGAACTCATGGACACAGCTGCACACCTCCCTTTCTGCAGGCCGAATATGGGCATAACAAGGAGGCATGTTTTCACGTTGAGATTCCCTTTAGCTCTAGAGCTTGTCAGGCTGACCACCACCTCGGCCATGCAGGCAACTGGTTTAGACAGAGAGAACTCATTTTCTCCCCAGAAGCATTCTTACAGGGTTTACAGTCCTGTCAAGAGCAGAGAATGACTGGCAGCTTCAACGCAGCGAGAACGCTGCCTTCAAAATGGGAAATCAAGGGTAGTTCCAGCAGGCCTCCCTTTCCATGGGCACACCCAGCATATAACCCTGTGGTTTCTAACAAGTACAAAGAGACACAGGTTACCCTGTGTTTCCTTCCCTGACTCAACTTCTCGAAGTAGGGTGTTCTGCATCATGCGAACTTCCTCAACCAAGGAACACCGAAAGCTGCTCCTCTGGTCCTGAGGACATTCAAAAGCCTGCAGTGCCACAAGATGAACAGGACTTAAACTGCAGTAAGAAGGCAACACGACTTCCTCTAGGAGGCACGGTGACTTCAGGCAGGACGAGTTAGATGGAATGTGAAGACGAGGGTTACGCTGAGTGCAGCTCAAACTAGGGCAACACGTAAGATTTCTCCGCCGTGTGGGACGTACCAGAACGGTGTTCGTGAACTTGTGCGAGGGCTGAGGAATTTAAGCTGCTCCAAAAGAAAGGGCAGTGCCTTTCCCTACACCCGGCATGCACAGAGGGGCTCTAACAGGCTACGGGTCTGGACGTTCCTTAGCTGAACCTTGTGCGCCTGGGGGTACTCAAGTGTTCCTGCCGGGAACAGGGTGCCCAGGCTAGCCTCCTAGGTGTCCAGAAAACTGTGCTGCCGTTCTAGGAACGCAGAGCAGAGGCCACCGCCTCATGGAAACTGCTGCACGCCTCTGCTTCTGCACGGCAACTCAGGGCCTTACTTCCAGGCATGTGTTCACGCTGGGTGTGCCCGGAGCGACCTAGCATGGTAAGATGCTGACTTTCTCCTGGAGCAGAGTGACTTCAGGTACGAAGGCCTCGAAGTATTCCAAGCACACTGTTCTCTCATGGCAGCTCACACAAAAGCTATTGCAAAATTTCCCTGGGTACTTCGAACTCACCAGCAATGCTGTCCTGAGGCCGTTCGAGGACTGGAAATGTAGCTCTCCTCAAGGAACATTCAGTGTGTTGCCCATTACTCGGCCCGCAGAGAGTGCCTCCAAAGCATCTGCCAGTGGGCGACAAAGCTGCTCAGCCAGCCCACAGGGTTCTGGAGGTACTCAGTGAACTTGGAGGGGAAATGTTGAATACCCGAGAGGCCCAGGTGTCCTCAGACGTGTACTTCCTATAAAATAAAGCATCTAAGCGACTACAAACTCATGGACACAGCTGCACACCTCCCTTTCTGCAGGCCGACTATGGGCATAACCAGGAGGCAAGTTTTCACGTTGAGATTCCCTTTAGCTCTACAGCTTCTCAGGCTGACCACCACCTCGGCCATGCAAGCCCCTGGTTTAGACAGAGCGAACTCATTTTCTCCCCAGAAGCATTCTTACAGGGTTTACAGTCCTGTCAAGAGCAGGGAATGGCAGGCAGCTTCAACGCAGCGAGAACGCTGCCTTCAAAATGGGAAATCAAGGCTAGTTCCAGCAGGCCTCCTTTTCCATGGGCACACTCAGCATACACCCCTGTGGTTTATAACAAGGCCAAAGAGACACAGGTTACCCTGTGTTTCCTTCCCTGACTCAACTTCTCGAAGTAGGGTGTTCTGCATCATGCGAACTTCCTCAACCAAGGAACACCGAAAGCTGCTCCTCTGGTCCTGAGGACATTCAAAAGCCTGCAGTGCCACAGGACGAACAGGACTTAAACTGCAGTAAGAAGGCAAGCCGACTTCCTCTAGGAGGCACAGTGACTTCAGGCAGGACGTGTTAGATGGAACGCAAAGACGAGGGTTACGCTGAGTGCAGCTCAAACTAGGACAACACGTAAGACTTCTCCGCCGTGTGGGACGTACCAGAACGGTGTTTGTGAACGTGTGCGAGGGCTGAGGAATTTAAGCTGCTCCAAAAGAGAGGGCAGTGCCTTTCCCTACACCCGGCATGCACAGAGGGGCTCTAACAGGCTACGGGTCTGGACGTTGCTTAGCTGAACCTTGTGCGCCTAGGGGTAGTCAAGTATTCCTGCCGGAACAGGGTGCCCAGGCTAGCCTCCTAGGTGTCAAGAAAACTGTGCTGCCGTTCTAGGAATGCAGAGCAGAGGCCACCGCCTCATGGAAACTGCTGCACGCCTCTGCTTCTGCACGGCAACTCAGGGCCTTACTTCCAGGCATGTGTTCACGCTGGGTGTTCCCGGAGCGACATAGCATGGTAAGATGCTGACTTTCTCCTCGAGCAGAGTGACTTCAGGTACGAAGGCCTCGAAGTGTTCCAAGCACACTGTTCTCTCATGGCAGCTCACACAAGGTCTATTGCAAAATTTTCCTGGGCACTTCGAACTCACCAGCAATGTTGTCCTGAGGCCGTTCGAGGACTGGAAATGTAGCTCTCCTCAAAGAACCTTCAGTGTGTAGCCCATTACTCGGCCCGCAGAGAGTGCCCCCAAAGCATCCGCCAATGGGCCACAACGCTGCTCAGCCAGCCCACAGGGTACTGGAGGTACTCAGTGAACTTGGAGGGGAAATGTTGAATACCCGAGAGGCCCAGGTGTCCTCAGACGTGTACTTCCTATAAAATAAAGCATCTAAGCTCTTACGAACTCATGGACACAGTTGCACACCTCCCTTTCTGCAGGCTGAATATGGGCATAACCAGGTGGCAAGTTTTCACGTTGAGATTCCCTTTAGCTCTAGAGCTTGTCAGGCTGACCACCACCTCGGCCATGCAAGCCCCTGGTTTAGACAGAGCGAAGTCATTTTCTCCCCAGAAGCATTCTTACAGGGTTTACAGGCGTGTCAAGAGCAGGGAATGGCTGGCAGCTTCAACGCAGCGAGAACGCTGCCTTCAAAATGGGAAATCAAGGCTAGTTCCAGCAGCCCTCCTTTTCCATGGGCACACTCAGCATACAACCCTGTGGTTTCTAACATGTCCAAAGAGACACAGGTTACCCTGTGTTTCCTTCCCTGACTCAACTTCTCGAAGTAGGGTGTTCTGCATCATGCGAACTGCCTCAACCAAGGAAGGCCGAAAGCTGCTCCTCTGGGACTGAGGACATTTAAAAGCCTGCAGTGCCACAGGACGTACAGGACATAAACTGCAGTAAGAAGGCAAGCTGACTTCCTCTAGGAGGCACGGTGACTTCAGGCAGGACGTGTTAGATGGAATGCGAAGACGAGGGTTCCGCTTTGTGCAGCTCAAACTAACGCTACACGTAAGATTTCTCCACCGTGTGGGACGTATCAGAACGGTGATCGTGAACGTGTGCGAGGGCTGAGGAAATTAAGCTGCTCCAAAAGAGAGGGCAGTGCCTTTCCCTACACCCGGCATGCACAGAGGGGCTCTAACGGGCTAGGGGTCTGGACGTTGCTTAGCTGACCCTTGTGCGCCTGGGGGTACTCAAGTGTTCCTCCCGAGAACAGGGTGCCCAGGCTAGCCTCCTAGGTGTTCAGAAAACTGTGCTGCCGTTCTAGGAACGCAGAGCAGAGTGCACCGCCTCATGGAAACTGCTGCACGCCTCTGCTTCTGCACGGCAACTCAGGGCCTTACTTCCAGGCATGTTTTCACGCTGGGTGTGCCCAGAGCGACATAGCATGGTAAGATGCTGACTTTCTCCTCGACCAGAGTGACTTCAGGTACGAAGGCCTCGAAGTATTCCAAGCACACTGTTCTCTCATGGCAGCTCACACAAGGGCTATTGCAAAATTTTCCTGGGCACTTCGCACTCACCAGCAATGTTGTCCTGAGGCCGTTCGAGGACTGGAAATGTAGCTCTCCTCAAGGAACGTTCAGTGTGTTGCCCATTACTCGGCCCGCACACAGTGCCTCCAAAGCATCCACCAATGGGCCACAAAGCTGCTCAGCCGGCCCACAGGGGACTGCAGGTACTCAGTGAACTTGGAAGGGAAATGTTGAATACCCGAGAGACCCAGGTGTCCTCAGACGTGTACTTCCTATAAAATAAAGCATCTAAGCGACTACGAACTCATGGACACAGCTGCACACCTCCCTTTCTGCAGGCCGACTATGGGCATAACAAGGAGGCAAGTTTACACGTTGAGATTCCCTTTAGCTCTAGAGCTTGTCAGGCAGACCACCACCTCGGCCATGCAAGCCCCTGGTTTAGACAGAGCGAACTCATTTTTTCCCCAGAAGCATTCTTACAGGGTTTACAGGCCTGTCAAGAGCAGGGAATGCCTGGCAGCTTCAACGCAGTGAGAACGCTGCCTTCAAAATGGGAAATCAAGGCTAGTTCCAGCAGGCCTCCTTTTCCATAGGCACACTCAGCATACACCACTGTGGTTTATAACAAGGCCAAGGTGACACAGGTTACCCTGTGTTTCCTTCCCTGACTCAACTTCTCGAAGTAGGGTGTTCTGCATCATGCGAACTTCCTCAACCAAGGAACACCGAAAGCTGCTCCTCTGGTCCTGAGGACATTCAAAAGCCTGCAGTGCCACAGGACGAACAGGACTTAAACTGCAGTAAGAAGGCAAGCCGACTTCCTCTAGGAGGCACGGTGACTTCAGGCACGACGTGTTAGATGGAATGCGAAGACGAGGGTTACGCTGAGTGCAGCTCAAACTAGGGCTACACGTAAGATTTCTCCACCGTGTCGGACGTACCAGAACGGTGTTCGTGAACGTGTGCGAGGGCTGAGGAAATTAAGCTGCTCCAAAAGAGAGGGCAGTGCCTTTCCCTACACCCGGCATGCCCAGAGGGGCTCTAACGGGCTACGGGTCTGGACGTTGCTTAGCTGAACCTTGTGCGCCTGGGGGTACTCAAGTGTTCCTGCCGAGAACAGGGTGCCCAGGCTAGCCTCCTAGGTGTCCAGAAAACTGTGCTGCCATTCTAGGAACGCAGAGCAGAGGCCACCGCCTCATGGAAACTGCTGCACGCCTCTGCTTCTGCACGGCGCCTCAGGTCCTTACTTCCAGGCATGTGTTCACGCTGGGTGTGCCCGGAGCGACATAGCATGGTAAGATGCTGACTTTCTCCTCGAGCAGAGTGACTTCAGGTACGAAGGCCTCGAAGTATTCCAAGCACACTGTTCTCTCATGGCAGCTCACACAAGGGCTATTGCAAAATTTTCCTGGGCACTTCGTACTCACAAGCAATGTTGTCCTGAGGCCGTTCGAGGACTGGAAATGTAGCTCTCCTCAAGGAACGTTCAGTGTGTTGCCCATTACTCGGCCCGCACACAGTGCCTCCAAAGCATCCGCCAATGGGCCACAAAGCTGCTCAGGCAGCCCACAGGGGTCTGGAGGTACTCAGTGAACTTGCAGGGGAAATGTTGAATACCCGAGAGGCCCAGGTGTCCTCAGACGTGTACTTCCTATAAAATAAAGCATCTAAGCGCCTACGAACTCATGGACACAGCTGCACACCTCCCTTTCTGCAGGACGACTATGGGCATAACAAGGAGGCAAGTTTACACGTTGAGATTCCCTTTAGCTCTAGAGCTTGTCAGGCTGACCACCACCTCGGCCATGCAAGCCCCTGGTTTAGACAGAGCGAACTCATTTTCTCCCCAGGAGCATTCTTACAGGGTTTACAGTCCTGTCAAGAGCAAGGAATGGCTGGCAGCTTCAACGCAGCGAGAACGCTGCCTTCAAAATGGGAAATCAAGGCTAGTTCCAGCAGGCCTCCTTTGCCATGGGCACACTCAGCATACACCCCTGTGGTTTCTAACAAGTCCAAAGAGACACAGGTTACCCTGTGTTTCCTTCCCTGACTCAACTTCTCGAAGTAGGGTGTTCTGCATCATGCGAACTGCCTCAACCAAGGAACGCCGAAAGCTGCTCCTCTGGGACTGAGGACATTTAAAAGCCTGCAGTGCCACAGGACGTACAGGACTTAAACTGCAGTAAGAAGGCAAGCCGACTTCCTGTAGGAGGCACGGTGACTTCAGGCAGGACGTGTTAGATGGAATGTGAAGACGAGGGTTACTCTGAGTGCAGCTCAAACTAGGGCTACACGTAAGATTTCTCCACCGTGTGGGACGTACCAGAACGGTGTTCGTGAACATGTGCGAGGGCTGAGGAAATTAAGCTGCTCCAAAAGAGAGGGCAGTGCCTTTCCCTACACCCGGCATGCACAGAGGGGCTCTAACGGGCTACGGGTCTGGATGTTGCTTAGCTGAACCTTGTGCGACTGGGGGTACTCAAGTGTTCCTGCCGGGAACAGGGTGCCCAGGCTAGCCTCCTAGGTGTCCAGAAAACTGTGCTTCCGTTCTAGGAACGCAGAGCAGAGGCCACCGCCTCATGGAAACTGCTGCACGCCTCTGCTTCTGCACGGCAACTCAGGGCCTTACTTCCAGGCATGTGTTCACGCTGGGTTTGCCCGGAGCGACACAGCATGGTAAGATGCTGACTTTCTCCTCGAGCAGAGTGACTTCAGGTACGAAGGCCTCGAAGTATTCCAAGCACACTGTTCTCTCATGGCAGCTCACACAAGGGCTATTGCAAAATTTTCCTGGGCACTTCGAACTCACCAGCAATGTGGTCCTGAGGCCGTTCGAAGACTGGAAATGTAGCTCTCCTCAAAGAACCTTCAGTGTGTTGCCCATTACTCGGCCCGCACAGAGTGCCCCCAAAGCATCCGCCAATGGGCCCCAAAGCAGCTCAGCCAGCCCACAGGGGTCTGGAGGTACTCAGTGAACTGGGAGGGGAAATGTTGAATACCCGAGAGGCCCAGGTGTCCTCAGACGTGTACTTCCTATAAAATAAAGCATCTAAGCGCCTACGAACTCATGGACACAGCTGCACACCTCCCTTTCTGCAGGCCGACTATGGGCATAACAAGGAGGCAAGTTTTCACGTTGAGATTCCCTTTAGCTCTAGAGCTTGTCAGGCTGACCAACACCTCGGCCATGCAAGTCCCTGGTTTAGACAGAGCGAACTCATTTTCTCCCCAGAAGCATTCGTACAGGGTTTACAGACCTGTCAAGAGTAGGGAATGGCAGGCAGCTTCAAGGCAACGAGAACGCTGTCTTCAATATGGGAAATCAAGGCTAGTTCCAGGAGGCCTCCTTTTCCATGGGCACACTCAGCATACACCCCTGTGGTTTCTAACAAGTCCAAAGAGACACAGGTTACCCTGTGTTTCCTTCCCTGACTCAACTTCTCGAAGTAGGGTGTTCTGCATCATGCGAACTGCCTCAACCAAGGAACGCCGAAAGCTGCTCCTCTGGGACTGAGGACATTCAAAAGCCTGCAGTGCCACAGGACGTACAGGACTTAAACTGCAGTAAGAAGGCAAGCCGACTTCCTGTAGGAGGCACGGTGACTTCAGGCAGGACGTGTTAGATGGAATGCGAAGACGAGGGTTACGCTGAGTGCAGCTCAAACTAGGGCTACACGTAAGATTTCTCCACCGTGTGGGACGTACCAGAACGGTGTTCGTGAACGTGTGCGAGGGCTGAGGAAATTAAGCTGCTCCAAAAGAGAGGGCAGTGCCTTTCCCTACACCCGGCATGCCCAGAGGGGCTCTAACGGGCTATGGGTCTGGACGTTGCTTAGCTGAACCTTGTGCGCCTGGGGGTACTCAAGTGTTCCTGCCGAGAACAGGGTGCCCAGGCTAGCCTCCTAGGTGTCCAGAAAACTGTGCTGCCGTTCTAGGAACGCAGAGCAGAGGCCACCGCCTCATGGAAACTGCTGCACGCCTCTGCTTCTGCACGGCAACTCAGGGCCTTACTTCCAGGCATGTGTTCACGCTGGGTGTGCCCGGAGCGACATAGCATGGTAAGATGCTGACTTTCTCCTCGAGCGAGTAACTTCAGGTACGAAGGCCTTGAAGTATTCCAAGCACACTGTTCTCTCATGGCAGCCCACACAAGGGCTATTGCAAAATTTTCCTGGGCACTTCGAACTCATCAGCAATGTTGTCCTGAGGCCGTTCGAGGACTGGAAATGTAGCTCTCCTCAAGGAACGTTCAGTGTGTTGCCCATTACTCGGCCCGCACACAGTGCCTCCAAAGCATCCGCCAATGGGCTACAAAGCTGCTCAGCCAGCCCACAGGGGTCTGGAGGTACTCAGTGAACTTGGAGGGGAAATGTTGAATACCCGGGAGGCCCAGGTGTCCTCAGACGTTTACTTCCTATAAAATAAAGCATCTAAGCGACTACGAACTCATGGACACAGCTGCACACCTCCCTTTCTGCAGGCCGACTATGGGCATAACGAGGAGGCAAGTTTTCACGTTGAGATTCCCTTTAGCTCTAGAGCTTGTCAGGCTGACCACCACCTCGGCCATGCAAGCCCCTGGTTTAGACAGAGCGAACTCATTTTCTCCCCAGAAGCATTCTTACAGGGTTTACAGGCCTGTCAAGAGCAGGGAATGGCAGGCAGCTTCAACGCAGCGAGAACGCTGCCTTCAAAATGGGAAATCAAGGCTAGTTCCAGCAGGCCTCCTTTTCCATGGGCACAATCAGCATACACCCCTGTGGTTTCTAACAAGTCGAAAGAGACACAGGTTACCCTGTGTTTCCTTCCCTGACTCAACTTCTCGAAGTAGGGTGTTCTGCATCATGCGAACTGCCTCAATCAAGGAACGCCGAAAGCTGCTCCTCTGGGACTGAGGACATTCAAAAGCCTGCAGTGCCACAGGACGTACAGGACTTAAACTGCAGTACGAAGGCAAACCGACTTCCTGTAGGAGGCACGGTGACTTCAGGCAGGACGTGTTAGATGGAATGCGAAGACGAGGGTTACGCTGAGTGCAGCTCAAACTAGGGCTACACGTAAGAATCCTCCGACGTTTGGGACGTACCAGAACGGTGTTCGTGAACATGTGCGAGGGCTGAGGAAATTAAGCTGCTCCAAAAGAGAGGGCAGTGCCTTTCCCTACACCCGGCATGCACAGAGGGGCTCTAACGGGCTACGGGTCTGGATGTTGCTTAGCTGAACGTTGTGCGCCTGGGGGTACTCAAGTGTTCCTGCCGGGAACAGGGTGCCCAGGCTAGCCTCCTAGGTGTCCAGAAAACTGTGCTGCCGTTCTAGGAACGCAGAGCAGAGGCCACCGCCTCATGGAAACAGCTGCACGCCTCTGCTTCTGAAAGGAAACTCAGGGCCTTACTTCCAGGCATGTGTTCACGCTGGGTGTGCCCGGAGCGACATAGCATGGTAAGATGCTGACTTTCTCCTCGAGCAGAGTGACTTCAGCTACGAAGGCCTCGAAGTATTCCAAGCACACTGTTCTCTCATGGCAGCTCACACAAGGGCTATTGCAAAATTTTCCTGGGCACTTCGAACTCATCAGCAATGTTGTCCTGAGGCCGTTCGAGGACTGGAAATGTAGGTCTCCTCAAGGAACTTTCAGTGTGTTGCCCATTACTCGGCCCACACACAGTGCCTCCAAAGCATCCGCCAATGGGCCACAAAGCTGCTCAGCCAGCCCACAGGGGTCTGGAGGTACTCAGTGACCTTGGAGGGGAAATGTTGAATACCCGAGAGGCCCAGGTGTCCTCAGACGTGAACTTCCTATAAAATAAAGCATCTAAGCTATTACGAACTCATGGACACAGCTGCACACCTCCCTTTCTGCAGGCCGAATATGGGCATAACAAGGAGGCATGTTTTCACGTTGAGATTCCCTTTAGCTCTAGAGCTTGTCAGGCTGACCACCACCTCGGCCATGCAGGCAACTGGTTTAGACAGAGAGAACTCATTTTCTCCCCAGAAGCATTCTTACAGGGTTTACAGTCCTGTCAAGAGCAGAGAATGACTGGCAGCTTCAACGCAGCGAGAACGCTGCCTTCAAAATGGGAAATCAAGGGTAGTTCCAGCAGGCCTCCCTTTCCATGGGCACACCCAGCATATAACCCTGTGGTTTCTAACAAGTACAAAGAGACACAGGTTACCCTGTGTTTCCTTCCCTGACTCAACTTCTCGAAGTAGGGTGTTCTGCATCATGCGAACTTCCTCAACCAAGGAACACCGAAAGCTGCTCCTCTGGTCCTGAGGACATTCAAAAGCCTGCAGTGCCACAGGACGAACAGGACTTAAACTGCAGTAAGAAGGCAAGCCGACTTCCTCTAGGAGGCACAGTGACTTCAGGCAGGACGTGTTAGATGGAACGCAAAGACAAGGGTTACGCTGAGTGCAGCTCAAACTAGGACAACACGTAAGACTTCTCCGCCGTGTGGGACGTACCAGAACGGTGTTTGTGAACGTGTGCGAGGGCTGAGGAATTTAAGCTGCTCCAAAAGAGAGGGCAGTGCCTTTCCCTACACCCGGCATGCACAGAGGGGCTCTAACAGGCTACGGGTCTGGACGTTGCTTAGCTGAACCTTGTGCGCCTAGGGGTAGTCAAGTATTCCTGCCGGAACAGGGTGCCCAGGCTAGCCTCCTAGGTGTCAAGAAAACTGTGCTGCCGTTCTAGGAATGCAGAGCAGAGGCCACCGCCTCATGGAAACTGCTGCACGCCTCTGCTTCTGCACGGCAACTCAGGGCCTTACTTCCAGGCATGTGTTCACGCTGGGTGTTCCCGGAGCGACATAGCATGGTAAGATGCTGACTTTCTCCTCGAGCAGAGTGACTTCAGGTACGAAGGCCTCGAAGTGTTCCAAGCACACTGTTCTCTCATGGCAGCTCACACAAGGTCTATTGCAAAATTTTCCTGGGCACTTCGAACTCACCAGCAATGTTGTCCTGAGGCCGTTCGAGGACTGGAAATGTAGCTCTCCTCAAAGAACCTTCAGTGTGTAGCCCATTACTCGGCCCGCAGAGAGTGCCCCCAAAGCATCCGCCAATGGGCCACAACGCTGCTCAGCCAGCCCACAGGGTACTGGAGGTACTCAGTGAACTTGGAGGGGAAATGTTGAATACCCGAGAGGCCCAGGTGTCCTCAGACGTGTACTTCCTATAAAATAAAGCATCTAAGCTCTTACGAACTCATGGACACAGTTGCACACCTCCCTTTCTGCAGTCTGAATATGGGCATAACCAGGTGGCAAGTTTTCACGTTGAGATTCCCTTTAGCTCTAGAGCTTGTCAGGCTGACCACCACCTCGGCCATGCAAGCCCCTGGTTTAGACAGAGCGAAGTCATTTTCTCCCCAGAAGCATTCTTACAGGGTTTACAGGCGTGTCAAGAGCAGGGAATGGCTGGCAGCTTCAACGCAGCGAGAACGCTGCCTTCAAAATGGGAAATCAAGGCTAGTTCCAGCAGCCCTCCTTTTCCATGGGCACACTCAGCATACAACCCTGTGGTTTCTAACATGTCCAAAGAGACACAGGTTACCCTGTGTTTCCTTCCCTGACTCAACTTCTCGAAGTAGGGTGTTCTGCATCATGCGAACTGCCTCAACCAAGGAAGGCCGAAAGCTGCTCCTCTGGGACTGAGGACATTTAAAAGCCTGCAGTGCCACAGGACGTACAGGACATAAACTGCAGTAAGAAGGCAAGCTGACTTCCTCTAGGAGGCACGGTGACTTCAGGCAGGACGTGTTAGATGGAATGCGAAGACGAGGGTTCCGCTTTGTGCAGCTCAAACTAACGCTACACGTAAGATTTCTCCACCGTGTGGGACGTATCAGAACGGTGATCGTGAACGTGTGCGAGGGCTGAGGAAATTAAGCTGCTCCAAAAGAGAGGGCAGTGCCTTTCCCTACACCCGGCATGCACAGAGGGGCTCTAACGGGCTAGGGGTCTGGACGTTGCTTAGCTGACCCTTGTGCGCCTGGGGGTACTCAAGTGTTCCTCCCGAGAACAGGGTGCCCAGGCTAGCCTCCTAGGTGTTCAGAAAACTGTGCTGCCGTTCTAGGAACGCAGAGCAGAGTGCACCGCCTCATGGAAACTGCTGCACGCCTCTGCTTCTGCACGGCAACTCAGGGCCTTACTTCCAGGCATGTTTTCACGCTGGGTGTGCCCAGAGCGACATAGCATGGTAAGATGCTGACTTTCTCCTCGACCAGAGTGACTTCAGGTACGAAGGCCTCGAAGTATTCCAAGCACACTGTTCTCTCATGGCAGCTCACACAAGGGCTATTGCAAAATTTTCCTGGGCACTTCGCACTCACCAGCAATGTTGTCCTGAGGCCGTTCGAGGACTGGAAATGTAGCTCTCCTCAAGGAACGTTCAGTGTGTTGCCCATTACTCGGCCCGCACACAGTGCCTCCAAAGCATCCACCAATGGGCCACAAAGCTGCTCAGCCGGCCCACAGGGGACTGCAGGTACTCAGTGAACTTGGAAGGGAAATGTTGAATACCCGAGAGACCCAGGTGTCCTCAGACGTGTACTTCCTATAAAATAAAGCATCTAAGCGACTACGAACTCATGGACACAGCTGCACACCTCCCTTTCTGCAGGCCGACTATGGGCATAACAAGGAGGCAAGTTTACACGTTGAGATTCCCTTTAGCTCTAGAGCTTGTCAGGCAGACCACCACCTCGGCCATGCAAGCCCCTGGTTTAGACAGAGCGAACTCATTTTTTCCCCAGAAGCATTCTTACAGGGTTTACAGGCCTGTCAAGAGCAGGGAATGCCTGGCAGCTTCAACGCAGTGAGAACGCTGCCTTCAAAATGGGAAATCAAGGCTAGTTCCAGCAGGCCTCCTTTTCCATAGGCACACTCAGCATACACCACTGTGGTTTATAACAAGGCCAAGGTGACACAGGTTACCCTGTGTTTCCTTCCCTGACTCAACTTCTCGAAGTAGGGTGTTCTGCATCATGCGAACTTCCTCAACCAAGGAACACCGAAAGCTGCTCCTCTGGTCCTGAGGACATTCAAAAGCCTGCAGTGCCACAGGACGAACAGGACTTAAACTGCAGTAAGAAGGCAAGCCGACTTCCTCTAGGAGGCACGGTGACTTCAGGCACGACGTGTTAGATGGAATGCGAAGACGAGGGTTACGCTGAGTGCAGCTCAAACTAGGGCTACACGTAAGATTTCTCCACCGTGTCGGACGTACCAGAACGGTGTTCGTGAACGTGTGCGAGGGCTGAGGAAATTAAGCTGCTCCAAAAGAGAGGGCAGTGCCTTTCCCTACACCCGGCATGCCCAGAGGGGCTCTAACGGGCTACGGGTCTGGACGTTGCTTAGCTGAACCTTGTGCGCCTGGGGGTACTCAAGTGTTCCTGCCGAGAACAGGGTGCCCAGGCTAGCCTCCTAGGTGTCCAGAAAACTGTGCTGCCATTCTAGGAACGCAGAGCAGAGGCCACCGCCTCATGGAAACTGCTGCACGCCTCTGCTTCTGCACGGCGCCTCAGGTCCTTACTTCCAGGCATGTGTTCACGCTGGGTGTGCCCGGAGCGACATAGCATGGTAAGATGCTGACTTTCTCCTCGAGCAGAGTGACTTCAGGTACGAAGGCCTCGAAGTATTCCAAGCACACTGTTCTCTCATGGCAGCTCACACAAGGGCTATTGCAAAATTTTCCTGGGCACTTCGTACTCACAAGCAATGTTGTCCTGAGGCCGTTCGAGGACTGGAAATGTAGCTCTCCTCAAGGAACGTTCAGTGTGTTGCCCATTACTCGGCCCGCACACAGTGCCTCCAAAGCATCCGCCAATGGGCCACAAAGCTGCTCAGGCAGCCCACAGGGGTCTGGAGGTACTCAGTGAACTTGCAGGGGAAATGTTGAATACCCGAGAGGCCCAGGTGTCCTCAGACGTGTACTTCCTATAAAATAAAGCATCTAAGCGCCTACGAACTCATGGACACAGCTGCACACCTCCCTTTCTGCAGGACGACTATGGGCATAACAAGGAGGCAAGTTTACACGTTGAGATTCCCTTTAGCTCTAGAGCTTGTCAGGCTGACCACCACCTCGGCCATGCAAGCCCCTGGTTTAGACAGAGCGAACTCATTTTCTCCCCAGGAGCATTCTTACAGGGTTTACAGTCCTGTCAAGAGCAAGGAATGGCTGGCAGCTTCAACGCAGCGAGAACGCTGCCTTCAAAATGGGAAATCAAGGCTAGTTCCAGCAGGCCTCCTTTGCCATGGGCACACTCAGCATACACCCCTGTGGTTTCTAACAAGTCCAAAGAGACACAGGTTACCCTGTGTTTCCTTCCCTGACTCAACTTCTCGAAGTAGGGTGTTCTGCATCATGCGAACTGCCTCAACCAAGGAACGCCGAAAGCTGCTCCTCTGGGACTGAGGACATTTAAAAGCCTGCAGTGCCACAGGACGTACAGGACTTAAACTGCAGTAAGAAGGCAAGCCGACTTCCTGTAGGAGGCACGGTGACTTCAGGCAGGACGTGTTAGATGGAATGTGAAGACGAGGGTTACTCTGAGTGCAGCTCAAACTAGGGCTACACGTAAGATTTCTCCACCGTGTGGGACGTACCAGAACGGTGTTCGTGAACATGTGCGAGGGCTGAGGAAATTAAGCTGCTCCAAAAGAGAGGGCAGTGCCTTTCCCTACACCCGGCATGCACAGAGGGGCTCTAACGGGCTACGGGTCTGGATGTTGCTTAGCTGAACCTTGTGCGACTGGGGGTACTCAAGTGTTCCTGCCGGGAACAGGGTGCCCAGGCTAGCCTCCTAGGTGTCCAGAAAACTGTGCTTCCGTTCTAGGAACGCAGAGCAGAGGCCACCGCCTCATGGAAACTGCTGCACGCCTCTGCTTCTGCACGGCAACTCAGGGCCTTACTTCCAGGCATGTGTTCACGCTGAGTTTGCCCGGAGCGACACAGCATGGTAAGATGCTGACTTTCTCCTCGAGCAGAGTGACTTCAGGTACGAAGGCCTCGAAGTATTCCAAGCACACTGTTCTCTCATGGCAGCTCACACAAGGGCTATTGCAAAATTTTCCTGGGCACTTCGAACTCACCAGCAATGTGGTCCTGAGGCCGTTCGAAGACTGGAAATGTAGCTCTCCTCAAAGAACCTTCAGTGTGTTGCCCATTACTCGGCCCGCACAGAGTGCCCCCAAAGCATCCGCCAATGGGCCCCAAAGCAGCTCAGCCAGCCCACAGGGGTCTGGAGGTACTCAGTGAACTGGGAGGGGAAATGTTGAATACCCGAGAGGCCCAGGTGTCCTCAGACGTGTACTTCCTATAAAATAAAGCATCTAAGCGCCTACGAACTCATGGACACAGCTGCACACCTCCCTTTCTGCAGGCCGACTATGGGCATAACAAGGAGGCAAGTTTTCACGTTGAGATTCCCTTTAGCTCTAGAGCTTGTCAGGCTGACCAACACCTCGGCCATGCAAGTCCCTGGTTTAGACAGAGCGAACTCATTTTCTCCCCAGAAGCATTCGTACAGGGTTTACAGACCTGTCAAGAGTAGGGAATGGCAGGCAGCTTCAACGCAACGAGAACGCTGTCTTCAATATGGGAAATCAAGGCTAGTTCCAGCAGGCCTCCTTTTCCATGGGCACACTCAGCATACACCCCTGTGGTTTCTAACAAGTCCAAAGAGACACAGGTTACCCTGTGTTTCCTTCCCTGACTCAACTTCTCGAAGTAGGGTGTTCTGCATCATGCGAACTGCCTCAACCAAGGAACGCCGAAAGCTGCTCCTCTGGGACTGAGGACATTCAAAAGCCTGCAGTGCCACAGGACGTACAGGACTTAAACTGCAGTAAGAAGGCAAGCCGACTTCCTGTAGGAGGCACGGTGACTTCAGGCAGGACGTGTTAGATGGAATGCGAAGACGAGGGTTACGCTGAGTGCAGCTCAAACTAGGGCTACACGTAAGATTTCTCCACCGTGTGGGACGTACCAGAACGGTGTTCGTGAACGTGTGCGAGGGCTGAGGAAATTAAGCTGCTCCAAAAGAGAGGGCAGTGCCTTTCCCTACACCCGGCATGCCCAGAGGGGCTCTAACGGGCTATGGGTCTGGACGTTGCTTAGCTGAACCTTGTGCGCCTGGGGGTACTCAAGTGTTCCTGCCGAGAACAGGGTGCCCAGGCTAGCCTCCTAGGTGTCCAGAAAACTGTGCTGCCGTTCTAGGAACGCAGAGCAGAGGCCACCGCCTCATGGAAACTGCTGCACGCCTCTGCTTCTGCACGGCAACTCAGGGCCTTACTTCCAGGCATGTGTTCACGCTGGGTGTGCCCGGAGCGACATAGCATGGTAAGATGCTGACTTTCTCCTCGAGCGAGTAACTTCAGGTACGAAGGCCTTGAAGTATTCCAAGCACACTGTTCTCTCATGGCAGCCCACACAAGGGCTATTGCAAAATTTTCCTGGGCACTTCGAACTCATCAGCAATGTTGTCCTGAGGCCGTTCGAGGACTGGAAATGTAGCTCTCCTCAAGGAACGTTCAGTGTGTTGCCCATTACTCGGCCCGCACAGAGTGCCTCCAAAGCATCCGCCAATGGGCTACAAAGCTGCTCAGCCAGCCCACAGGGGTCTGGAGGTACTCAGTGAACTTGGAGGGGAAATGTTGAATACCCGGGAGGCCCAGGTGTCCTCAGACGTTTACTTCCTATAAAATAAAGCATCTAAGCGACTACGAACTCATGGACACAGCTGCACACCTCCCTTTCTGCAGGCCGACTATGGGCATAACCAGGAGGCAAGTTTTCACGTTGAGATTCCCTTTAGTTCTAGAGCTTGTCAGGCAGACCACCACCTCGGCCATGCAAGCCCCTGGTTTAGACAGAGCGAACTCAATTTCTCCCAGTAAGCATTCTTATAGGGTTTACAGGCCTGTCAAGTGCAGGGAATGGCAGGCAGCTTCAACGCAGCGAGAACGCTGCCTTCAAAATGGGAAATCAAGGCTAGTTCCAGCAGGCCTCCTTTTCCATGGGCACACTCAGCATACACCCCTGTGGTTTCTAACAAGTCCAAAGAGACACAGGTTACCCTGTGTTTCCTTCCCTGACTCAACTTCTCGAAGTAGGGTGTTCTGCATCATGCGAACTGCCTCAACCAAGGAACGCCGAAAGCTGCTCCTCTGGGACTGAGGACATTTAAAAGCCTGCAGTGCCACAGGACGTACAGGACTTAAACTGCAGTAAGAAGGCAAGCCGACTTCCTCTAGGAGGCACGGTGACTTCAGGCAGGACGTGTTAGATGGAATGCGAAGACGAGGGTTACGCTGAGTGCAGCTCGAACTAGGGCAACACGTAAGACTTCTCCGCCGTGTGGGACGTACCAGAGCGGTGTTCGTGAACGTGTGCGAGGGCTGAGGAAATTAAGCTGCTCCAAAAGAGAGGGCAGTGCCTTTCCCTACACCCGGCATGCACAGAGGGGCTCTAACGGGCTACGGGTCTGGACGTTGCTTAGCTGAACCTTGTGCGCCTGGGGGTACTCAAGTGTTCCTGCCGGGAACAGGGTGCCCAGGCTAGCCTCCTAGGTGTCTAGAAAACTGTGCTGCCGTTCTAAAAACGCGGAGCAGAGGCCACCGCCTCATGGAAACTGCTGCATGCCTCTGCCTCTGCCCGGCAACTCAGGGCCTTACTTCCAGGCATGTGTTCACGCTGGGTGTGCCCGGAGCGACATAGCATGGTAAGATGCTGACTTTCTCCTCGAGCAGAGTGACTTCAGGTACGAAGGCCTCGAAGTATTCCAAGCACACTGTTCTCTTATGGCAGCTCACACAAGGGCTATTGCAAAATTTTCCTGGGCACTTCGAACTCATCAGCAATGTTGTCCTGAGGCCGTTCGAGGACTGGAAATGTAGGTCTCCTCAAGGAACGTTCAGTGTGTTGCCCATTACTCGGCCCGCACACAGTGCCTCCAAAGCATCCGCCAATGGGCCACAAAGCTGCTCAGCCAGCCCACAGGGGTCTGGAGGTACTCAATGAACTTGGAGGGGAAATGGTGAATACCCTAGAGGCCCAGGTGTCCTCAGACGTGTACTTCCTATAAAATAAAGCATCTAAGAGACTACGAACTCATGGACACAGCTGCATACCTCCCTTTCTGCAGGCCGACTATAGGCATAACCAGGAGGCAAGTTTTCACGTTCAGATTCCCTTTAGCTCAAGAGCTTGTCAGGCTGACCACCACCTCGGCCATGCAAGCCCCTGGTTTAGACAGAGCGAACTCATTTTTGCCCCAGAAGCATTCTTACAGGGTTTACAGGCCTGTCAAGAACAGGGAATGGCAGGCGGCTTCAACGCACTGAGAACGCTGCCTTTAAAATGGGAAATCAAGGCTAGTTCCAGCAGGCCTTCTTTTCCATGGGCACACTCAGCATACACTCCTGTGATTTCTAACAAATCGAAAGAGACACAGGTTATCCTGTGTTTCCTTCCCTGACTCAACTTCTCGAAGTAGGGTGTTCTGCATCATGCGAACTGCCTCAACCAAGGAACGCCGAAAGCTGCTCCTCTGGGCCTGAGGACATTCAAAAGCCTGCAGTGCCACAGGACGTACAGGACTTAAACTGCAGTAAGAAAGCAAGCCGACTTCCTCTAGGAGGCACGGTGACTTCAGGCAGGACGTGTTAGATGCAATGCGAAGACGAGGGTTACGCTGAGTGCAGCTCAAACTAGGGCAACACGTAAGACTTCTCCGCCGTGTGGGACGTACCAGAGCGGTGTTCGTGAACGTGTGCGAGGGCTGAGGAAATTAAGCTGCTCCAAAAGAGAGGGCAGTGTCTTTCCCTACACCCGGCATTCACAGAGGGGCTCTAACTGGCTACGGGTCTGGACGATGCTTAGCTGAACCTTGTGCGCCTGGGGGTACTCAAGTGTTCCTGCCGGGAACAGGGTTCCCAGGATAGCCTCCTAGGTGTCCAGAAAACTGTGCTGCCGTTCTAGGAACACAGAGCAGAGACCACCGCCTCATGGAAACTGCTGCACCCCTCTGCTTCTGCACGGCACCTCAGGGCCTTACTTCCAGGCATGTGTTCACGCGGGGTGTTCCCGGAGCGACATAGCATGGTAAGATGCTGACTTTCTCCTCGAGCAGAGTGACTTCAGGTACGAAGGCCTCGAAGTACTCCAAGCACACTGTTCTCTCATGGCAGCTCACACAAGAGCTACTGCAAAATTTTCCTGGGCACTACGAACTAACCAGCAATGCTGTCCTGAGGCCGTTCGAGGACTGGAAATGTAGCTCTCCTCAAGGAACGTTCAGTGTGTTGCCCATTACTCGGCCCGCACAGAGTGCCTCCAAAGCATCCGCCAATTGGCCACAAAGCTGCTCAGCCAGCCCACAGGGGTCTGGAGGTACTCAGTGAACTTGGAGGGAGAATGTTGAATACCCGAGAGGCCCAGGTGTCCTCAGACGTGTACTTCCTATAAAATAAAGCATCTAAGCGCCTACGAACTCATGGACACAGCTGCACACCTCCCTTTCTGCAGGCCGACTATGGGCATAACCAGGAGGCAAGTTTTCACGTTGAGATTCCCTTTAACTCTAGAGCTTGTCAGGCTGACCACCACCTCGGCCATGCAAGCCCCTAGTTTAGACAGAGCGAACTCATTTTCTCCCCAGAGGCATTCTTAAAGGGTTTACAGGCCTGTCAAGAGCAGGGAATGGCAGGCGGCTTCAACGCAGCGAGAACGCTGCCTTCAAAATGGGAAATCAAGGCTAGTTCCAGCAGGCCTCCTTTTCCATGGGCACACTCAGCATACACTCCTGTGGTTTCTAACAAGTCCAAAGAGACACAGGTTACCCTGTGTTTCTTTCCCTGACTCAACTTCTCGAAGTAGGGTGTTCTGCATCATGCGAACTGCCTCAACCAAGGAACGCCGAAAGCTGCTCCTCTGGGCCTGAGGACATTCAAAAGCCTGCAGTGTCACAGGACGTACAGGACTTAAACTGCAGTAAGAAGGCAAGCCGACTTCCTCTAGGAGGCACGGTGACTTCAGGCAGGACGTGTTAGATGGAATGCGAAGACGAGGGTTACGCTGAGTGCAGCTCAAACTAGGGCAACACGTAAGACTTCTCCCCCGTTTGGGACGTACCAGCGCGGTGTTCGTGAACGTGTGCGAGGGCTGAGGAAATTAAGCTGCTCCAAAAAAGAGGGCAGTGCCTTTCCCTACACCCGGCATGCACAGAGGAGCTCTAACGGGCTACGGGTCTGGACGTTGCTTAGCTGAACCTTTTGCGCCTGAGGGTACTCAAGTGTTCCTGCCGGGAACAGGGTGCCCAGGCTAGCCTCCTAGGTGTCCAGAAAACTGTGCTGCCGTTCTAGGAACGCAGAGCAGAGGCCACCGCCTCATGGAAACTGCTGTACGCCTCTGCTCCTGCACGGCACCTCAGGGCCTTACTTCCAGGCATGTGTTCACGCTGGGTGTGCCCGGAGCGACATAGCATAGTAAGATGCTGACTTTCTCTCGAGCAGAGTGACTTCAGGTACGAAGGCCTCGAAGTACTCCAAGCACACTGTTCTCTCATGGCAGCTCACACAAGAGCTATTGCAAAATTTTCCTGGGCACTACGAACTCACCAGCAATGCTGTCCTGAGGCCGTTCGAGGACTGGAAATGAAGCTGTCCTCAAGGAACGTTCAGTGTGTTGCCCTTTACTCGGCCCGCACAGAGTGCCTCGAAAGCATCCGCCAATGGGCCACAAAGCTGCTCAGCCAGCCCACAGGGGTCTGGAGGTACTCAGTGAACTTGGAGTGTAAATGTTGCATACCCGAGAGGCGCAGGTGTCCTCAGACGTGTACTTCCTATAAAATAAAGCATCTAATCGCCTACGAACTCATGGACACAGCTGCACACCTCCCTTTCTGCAGGCCGACTATGGGCATAACCAGGAGGCAAGTTTTCACGTTGAGATTCCCTTTAGCTCTAGAGCTTGTCAGGCTGACCACCACCTCGTCCATGCAAGCCCCTGGTTTAGACAGAACGAACTCACTTACTCCCCAGAAGCATTCATACAGGGTTTACAGGCCTGTCAAGAGCAGGGAATGGCAGGCAGCTTCCACGCAGCGAGAACGCTGCCTTCAAAATGGGAAATTAAGGCTAGTTCCAGCAGGCCTCCTTTTCCATAGGCACACTCAGCATACTCCCCTGTGGTTTCTAACAAGTCCAAAGAGACACAGGTTACCCTGTGTTTCCTTCCCTGACTCAACTTCTCGAAGTAGGGTGTTCTGCATCATGCGAAGTGCCTCAACCAAGGAACGCCGAAAGCTGCTCCTCTGGGCCTGAGAACATTCAAAACCCTGCAGTGCCACAGGACGTCCAGGACTTAAACTGCAGTAAGAAGGCAAGCCGACTTCCTCTAGGAGGCACGGTGACCTCAGGCAGGACGTGTTAGATGGAATGCGAACACGAGGGTTACGCTGAGTGCAGGTCAAACTAGGGCAACACGTAAGACTTCTCGGCCGTGTGGGACGCACCAGAGCGGTGTTCGTGAACGTGTGCGAGGGCTGAGGAAATTAAGCTGCTCCAAAAGAGAGGGCAGTGCCTTTCCCTACACCCGGCATGCACAGAGGGGCTCTAACGGGCTACGGGTCTGGACGTTGCTTAGCTGAACCTTGTGCGCCTGGAGATACTCAAGTGTTCCTGCCGGGAACAGGGTGCCCAGGCTAGCCTCCTAGGTGTCCAGAAAACTGTGCTGCCGTTCTAGGAATGCAGAGCAGAGGCCACCGCCTCATGGAAACTGCTGCACGCCTCTGCTTCTGCACGGCAACTCAGGGCCTTACTTCCAGGCATGTGTTCACCCTGGGTGTGCCCGGAGCGACATAGCATGGTAAGATGCTGACTTTCTCCTCGAGCAGAGTGACTTCAGGTACGAAGGCCTCGGAGTATTCCAAGCACACTGTTCTCTCATGGCAGCTCACACAAGGGCTATTGCAAAATTTTCCTGGGCACTTCGAACTCACCAGCAATGTTGTCCTGAGGCCGTTCGAGGACTGGAAATGTAGCTCTCCTCAAGGAACGTTCAGTGTGTTGCCCATTACTCGGCCCGCCCAGAGTGCCTCCAAAGCATCCGCCAATGGGCCACAAAGCTGCTCAGCCAGCCCACAGGGGTCTGGAGGTACTCAGTGAACTTGGAGGGGAAATGTTGAATACCCGAGAGGCCCAGGTGTCCTCAGACGTGTACTTCCTATAAAATAAAGCATCTAAGCGACTACGAACTCATGGACACAGCTGCACACCTCCCTTTCTGCAGGCCGACTATGGGCATAACAAGGAGGCAAGTTTTCACGTTGAGATTCCCTTTAGCTCTAGAGCTTGTCAGGCTGACCACCACCTCGGCCATGCAAGCCCCTGGTTTAGACAGAGCGAACTCATTTTCTCCCCAGAAGCATTCTTACAGGGTTTACAGGCCTGTCAAGTGCAGGGAATGGCAGGCAGCTTCAACGCAGCGAGAACGCTGCCTTCAAAATGGGAAATCAAGGCTAGTTCCAGCAGGCCTCCTTTTCCATGGGCACACTCAGCATACACCCCTGTGGTTTCTAACAAGTCCAAAGAGACACAGGTTACCCTGTGTTTCCTTCCCTGACTCAACCTCTCGAAGTAGGGTGTTCTGCATCATGCGAACTGCCTCAACCAAGGAACGCCGAAAGCTGCTCCTCTGGGCCTGAGGACATTCAAAAGCCTGCAGTGCCACAGGACGTACAGGACTTAAACTGCAGTAAGAAGTCAAGCCGACTTCCTCTAGGAGGCACGGTGACTTCAGGCAGGACGTGTTAGATGCAATGCGAAGACGAGGATTACGCTGAGTGCAGCTCAAACTAGGGCTACACGTAAGATTTCTCCACCGTGTGGGACGTACCAGAACGGTGTTCGTGAACGTGTGCGAGGGCTGAGGAAATTAAGCTGCTCCAAAAGAGAGGGCAGTGCCTTTCCCTACACCCGGCATGCACAGAGGTGCTCTAACGGGCTACGGGTCTGGACGTTGCTTAGCTGAACCTTGTGCGCCTGGGGGTACTCAAGTGTTCCTGCCGGGAACAGGGTGCCCAGGCTAGCCTCCTAGGTGTCCAGAAAACTGTGCTGCCGTTCTAGGAACGCAGAGCAGAGGCCACCGCCTCATGGAAACTGCTGCACGCCTCTGCTTCTGCACGGCACCTCAGGGCCTTACTTCCAGGCATGTGTTCACGCTGGGTGTGACCGGAGCGACATAGCATGGTAAGATGCTGACTTTCTCCTCGAGCAGAGTGACTTCAGGTACGAAGGCCTCGAAGTATTCCAAGCACACTGTTCTCTCATGGCAGCTCACACAAGGGCTATTGCAAAATTTTCCTGGGCACTTCGAACTCACCAGCAATGTTGTCCTGAGGCAGTTCGAGGACTGGAAATGTAGCTCTCCTCAAGGAACGTTCAGTGAGTTGCCCATTACTCGGCCAGCACAGAGTGCCTCCAAACATCTGCCAATGGGCCACAAAGCTGCTCAGCCCGCCCACAGGGGCTGGAGGTACTCAGTGAACTTGGAGGGGAAATGTTGACTACCCGAGAGGCCCAGGTGTCCTCAGACGTGTACTTCCTATAAAATAAAGCATCTAAGCGACTACGAACTCATGGACACAGCTGCACACCTCCCTTTCTGCAGGCGGACTATGGGCACAACCAGGAGGCAAGTTTTCACGTTGAGATTCCCTTTAGCTCTAGAGCTTGTCAGGCTGACCACCACCTCGGCCATGCAAGCCCCTGGTTTAGACAGAACGAACTCACTTACTCCCCAGAAGCATTCATACAGGGTTTACAGACCTGTCAAGAGCAGGGAATGGCAGGCAGCTTCCACGCAGCGAGAACGCTGCCTTCAAAATGGGAAATTAAGGCTAGTTCCAGCAGGCCTCCTGTTCCATAGGCACACTCAGCATACTCCCCTGTGGTTTCTAACAAGTCCAAAGAGACACAGGTTACCCTGTGTTTCCTTCCCTGACTCAACTTCTCGAAGTAGGGTGTTCTGCATCATGCGAAGTGCCTCAACCAAGGAACGCCGAAAGCTGCTCCTCTGGGCCTGAGGACATTCAAAACCCTGCAGTGCCACAGGACGTCCAGGACTTAAACTGCAGTAAGAAGGCAAGCCGACTTCCTCTAGGAGGCACGGTGACTTCAGGCAGGACGTGTTAGATGGAATGCGAACACGAGGGTTACGCTGAGTGCAGGTCAAACTAGGGCAACACGTAAGACTTCTCGGCCGTGTGGGACGCACCAGAGCGGTGTTCGTGAACGTGTGCGAGGGCTGAGGAAATTAAGCTGCTCCAAAAGAGAGGGCAGTGCCTTTCCCTACACCCGGCATGCACAGAGGGGCTCTAACGGGCTACGGGTCTGGACGTTGCTTAGCTGAACCTTGTGCGCCTGGAGGTACTCAAGTGTTCCTGCCGGGAACAGGGTGCCCAGGCTAGCCTCCTAGGTGTCCAGAAAACTGTGCTGCCGTTCTAGGAACGCAGAGCAGAGGCCACCGCCTCATGGAAACTGCTGCACGCCTCTGCTTCTGCACGGCAACTCAGGGCCTTACTTCCAGGCATGTGTTCACCCTGGGTTTGCCCGGAGCGACATAGCATGGTAAGATGCTGACTTTCTCCTCGAGCAGAGTGACTTCAGGTACGAAGGCCTCGGAGTATTCCAAGCACACTGTTCTCTCATGGCAGCTCACACAAGGGCTATTGCAAAATTTTCCTGGGCACTTCGAACTCACCAGCAATATTGTCCTGAGGCCGTTCGAGGACTGGAAATGTAGCTCTCCTCAAGGAACGTTCAGTGTGTTGCCCATTACTCGGCCCGCCCAGAGTGCCTCCAAAGCATCCGCCAATGGGCCACAAAGCTGCTCAGCCAGCCCACAGGGGTCTGGAGGTACTCAGTGAACTTGGAGGGGAAATGTTGAATACCCGAGAGGCCCAGGTGTCCTCAGACGTGTACTTCCTATAAAATAAAGCATCTAAGCTATAACGAACTCATGGACACAGCTGCACACCTCCCTTTCTGCAGGCCGACTATGGGCATAACCCGGAGGCAAGTTTTCACGTTGAGATTCCCTTTAGCTCTAGAGCTTGTCAGGCTGACCACCACCTCGGCCATGCAAGCCCCTGGTTTAGACAGAGCGAACTCATTTTCTCCCCAGAATCATTCTTACAGGGTTTACAGTCCTGTCAAGACCAGGGAATGGCAGGCAACTTCAATGCAGCGAGAAAGCTGCCTTCAAAATGGGAAATCAAGGCTAGTTCCAGCAGGCCTCCTTTTCCATGGGCACACTCATCATACACTCCTGTGGTTTCTAACAAATCCAAAGAGACACAGGTTACCCTGTGTTTCCTTCCCTGACTCAACTTTTCGAAGTAGGGTTTTCTGCATCATGCGAACTGCCTCAACCAAGGAACGCCGAAAGCTGCTCCTCTGGGCCTGAGGACATTCAAAATCCTGCAGTGCCACAGGACGTACAGGACTTAAACTGCAGTAAGAAGGCAAGTCGACTTCCTCTAGGAGGCACGGTAACTTCAGGCAGGACGTGATAGATGGAATGCGAAGACGAGGGTTACGCTGAGTGCAGCTCAAACTAGGGCTACATGTAAGACTTCTCCGCCGTGTGGGACGTACCAGAACGGTGTTCGTGAACGTGTGCGAGGGCTGAGGAACTTAAGCTGCTCCAAAAGAGAGGACAGTGCCTTTCCCTACACCCGGCATGCACAGAGGGGCTCTAACGGGCTACGGGTCTGGACGTTGCTTAGCTGAAGCTTGTGCGCCTGGGGGTTCTCAAGTGTTCCTGCCTGGAACAGGGTGCCCAGGCTAGCCTCCTAGGTGTCCAGAAAACTGTGCTGCCGTTCTAGGAACGCAGAGCAGAGGCCACCGCCTCATGGAAACTGCTGCACGCCACTGCTTCTGCACGGCAACTCAGGGCCTTACTTCCAGGCATGTGTTCACGCTGGGTGTGCCCGGAGCGACATAGCATGGTAAGATGCTGACTTTCTCCTCGAGCAGAGTGACTTCAGGTACGAAGGCCTCGAAGTATTCCAAGCACACTGTTCTCTCATGGCAGCTCACACAAGGGCTATTGCAAAATTTTCCTGGGCCCTTCGAACTCACCAGCAATGTTGTCCTGAGGCCGTTCGAGGACTGGAAATGTAGCTCTCCTCAAGGAACCTTCAGTGTGTTGCCCATTACTCGGCCCGCACAGAGTGCCTCCAAAGCATCCGCCAATGGTCCACAAAGCTGCTCAGCCAGCCCACAGGGGTCTGGAGGTACTCAGTGAACTTGGAGGGGAAATGTTGAATACCCGAGAGGCCCAGGTGTCCTCAGACGTGTACTTCCTATAAAATAAAGCATCTAAGCGACTACGAACTCATGGACACAGCTACACACCTCCCTTTCTGCAGGCCGACTATGGGCATAACCAGGAGGCAAGTTTTCACGTTGAGATTCCCTTTAGCTCTAGAGCTTGTCAGGCTGACCACCACCTCGTCCATGCAAGCCCCTGGTTTAGACAGAGCGAACTCATTTTCTCCCCAGAAGCATTCTTACAGGGTTTACAGGCCTGTCAAGAACAGGGAATGGCAGGCAGCTTCAACGCAGCGAGAACGCTGCCTTCACAATGGGAAATCAAGGCTAGTTCCAGCAGGCCTCCTTTTCCATGGGCACACTAAGCATACACCCCTGTGGTTTCTAACAAGTCCAAAGAGACACAGGTTACCCTGTGTTTCCTTCCCTGACTCAACTTCTCGAAGTAGGGTGTTCTGCATCATGCGAACTGCCTCAACCAAGGAACGCCGAAAGCTGCTCCTCTGGGCCTGAGGACATTCAAAAGCCTGCAGTGCCACAGGACGTACAGGACTTAAACTGCAGTAAGAAGGCAAGCCGACTTCCTCTAGGAGGCACGGTGACTTCAGGCAGGACGTGTTAGATGGAATGCGAAGACGAGGGTTACGCTGTGTGGAGCTGAAACTAGGGCAACACGTAAGACTTCTCCGCCGTTTGGGATGTACCAGAACAGTGTTCGTGAACGAGTGCGAGGGCTGAGGAAATTAAGCTGCTCCAAAAGAGAGGGCAGTGCCTTTCCCTACACCCGGCATGCACAGAGGGGCTCTAACGGGCTACGGGTCTGGACGTTGTTTAGCTGAAGCTTGTGCGCCTGGGGGTACTCAAGTGTTCCTGCCGGGAACAGGGTGCCCAGGCTAGCCTCCTAGGTGTCCAGAAAACTGTGCTGGCGTTCTAGGAACGCAGAGCAGAGGCCACCGCCTCATGGAAACTGCTGCACGCCTCTGCTTCTGCACGACACCTCAGGGCCTTACATCCAGGCATGTGTTCACGCTGTGTGTGCCCGGAGCGACATAGCATGGTAAGATGCTGACTTGCTCCTCGAGCAGAGTGACTTCAGGTACGAAGGCCTCGAAGTATTCCAAGCACACTGTTCTCTCATGGCAGCTCACACAAGGGCTATTGCAAAATTTTCCTGGGCACTTTGAACTCACCAGCAATGTTGTCCTGAGGCCGTTCGAGGACTGGAAATGTAGCTCTCCTCAAGGAACGTTCAGTGTGTTGCCCATTACTCGGCCCGCACACAGTGCCTCCAAAGCATCCGTCAATGGGCCACAAAGCTGTTCAGCCAGCCCACAGGGGTCTGGAGGTACTCAGTGAACTTGGAGGGGAAATGTTGGATACCCGAGAGGCCCAGGTGTCCTCAGACGTGTACTTCCTATAAAATAAAGCTTCTAAGCGACTACGAACTCATGGACACAGCTGCACACCTCCCTTTCTGCAGGCCGACTATGGGCATAACCAGGAGGCAAGTTTTCACGTTGAGATTCCCTTTAGCTCTAGAGCTTGTCAGGCTGACCACCACCTCGGCCATGCAAGCCCCTGGTTTAGACAGAGCGAACTCATTTTCTCCCCAGAAGCATTCTTACAGGGTTTACAGGCCTGTCAAGATCAGGGAATGGCAGGCAGCTTCAACGCATCGAGAACGCTGCCTTCAAAATGGGAAATCAAGGCTAGTTCCAGCAGGCCTCCTTTTCCATGGGCACAGTCAGCATAAACCCCTGTGGTTTCTAACAAATCCATACAGACACAGGTTACCCTGTGTTTCCTTCCCTGACTCAACTTCTCGAAGTAGGGTGTTCTGCATCATGCGAACTGCTTCAACCAAGGAACGCCGAAAGCTGCTCCTCTGGGCCTGAGGACATTCAAAAGCCTGCAGTGCCACAGGACGTACAGGACTTAAACTGCAGTAAGAAGGCAAGCCGACTTCCTCTAGGAGGCACGGTGACTTCAGGCAGGACGTGTTAGATGGAATGCGAAGACGAGGGTTACGCTGAGTGCAGCTGAAAATAGGGCAACACGTAAGACTTCTCCGCTGTGTGGGACGTACCAGAATGGTGTTCGTGAACGTGTGCGAGGGCTGAGGAAATTAAGCTGCTCTAAAAGAGAGGGCAGTGCCTTTCCCTACACCCGGCATGCACAGAGGGGCTCTAACGGGCTACGGGTCTGGACGTTGCTTAGCTGAAGCTTGTGCGCCTGGGTGTACTCAAGTGTTCCTGCCGGGAACAGGGTGCCCAGGCTAGCCTCCTAGGTGTCCAGAAAACTGTGCTGCCCTTCTAGGAACGCAGAGCAGAGGTCACCGCCTCATGGAAACTGCTGCACGCCTCTGCTTCTGCACGGCAACTCAGGGCCTTACTTCCAGGCATGTGTTCACGCTGGGTGTGCCCGGAGCGACATAGCATGGTAAGATGCTGACTTTCTCCTCGAGCAGAGTGACTTCAGGTACGAAGGCCTCGAAGTATTCCAAGCACACTGTTCTCTCATGGCAGCTCACACAAGGGCTATTGCAAAATTTTCCTGGGCACTTCGAACTCACCAGCAATGTTGTCCTGAGGCCGTTCGAGGACTGGAAATGTAGCTCTCCTCAAGGAACATTCAGTGTGTTGCCCATTACTCGGCCCTCACAGAGTGCCTCCAAAGCATGCGTCAATGGGCCACAAAGCTGCTCAGCCAGCCCACAGGGGTCTGGAGGTACTCAGTGAACTTGGAGGGGAAATGTTGAATACCTGAGAGTCCCAGGTGTCCTCAGACATGTACTTCCTATAAAATAAAGCATCTAAGCGACTACGAACTCTCGGACACAGCTGCACACCTCCCTTTCTGCAGGCCGAATATGGGCATAACCAGGAGGCACGTTTTCACGTTGAGATTCCCTTTAGCTCTAGAGCTTGTCAGGCCGACCACCACCATGGCCATGCAAGCCCCTGGTTTAGACAGAGCGAACTCATTTTCTCCCCAGAAGCATTCTTACAGGGTTTACAGTCTTGTCAAGAGCAGGGAATGGCAGGCAGCTTCAACGCAGCGAGAACGCTGCCTTCACAATGGGAAATCAAGGCTAGTTCCAGCAGGCCTCCTTTTCCATGGGCACACTCAGCATACACCCCTGTGGTTTCTAACAAGTCCAAAGAGACACAGGTTACCCTGTGTTTCCTTCCCTGACTCAACTTCTCGAAGTAGGGTGTTCTGCATCATGCGAACTGCCTCAACCGAGGAACGCCGAAAGCTGCTCCTCTGGGCCTGAGGACATTCAAAAGCCTGCAGTGCCACAGGACGTACAGGACTTAAACTGCAGTAAGAAGGCAAGCCGACTTCCTCTAGGAGGCACGGTGACTTCAGGCAGGACGTGTTACATGGAATGCGAAGACGAGGGTTACGCTGAGTGCAGCTCAAACTAGGGCAACACGTAAGACTTCTCCGCCGTGTGGGACGTACCAGAACGGTGTTCGTGAACGTGTGCGAGGGCTGAGGAAATTAAGCTGCTCCAAAAGAGAGGGCAGTGCCTTTCCGTACACCTGGCATGCACAGAGGGGCTCTAACGGGCTACGGGTCTGGACGTTGCTCAGCTGAACCTTGTGCGCCTGGGGGTACTCATGTGTTCCTGCCGGGAACAGGGTGCCCAGGCTAGCCTCCTAGGTGTCCAGAAAACTGTGCTGCCGTTCTAGGAACGCAGAGCAGAGGCCACCGCCTCATGGAAACTGCTGCACGCCTCTGCTTCTGCACGGCAACTCAGGGCCTTACTTCCAGGCATGTGTTCACGCTGGGTGTGCCCGGAGCGACATAGCATGGTAAGATGCTGACTTGCTCCTCGAGGAGAGTGACTTCAGGTACGAAGGCCTCGAAGTATTCCAAGCACACTGTTCTCTCATGGCAGCTCACACAAGGGCTACTGCAAAATTTTCCTGGGCACTTCGAACTCACCAGCAATGTTGTCCTGAGGCCGTTCGAGGACTGGAAATGTAGCTCTCCTCAAGGAACCTTCAGTGTGTTGCCCATTACTCGGCCCGCACAGAGTGCCTCCAAAGCATCCGCCAATGGGCCACAAAGCTGCTCAGCCAGCCCACAGGGGTCGGGAGGTACTCAGTGAACTTGGAGGGGAAATGTTGATTACCCGAGAGGCCCAGGTGTCCTCAGACCTGTACTTCCTATAAAATAAAGCATCTAAGCGACTACGATCTCATGGACACAGCTGCACACCTCCCTTTCTGCAGGCCGACTATGGGCATAACAAGGAGGCAAGTTTTCACGTTGAGATTCCCTTTAGCTCTAGAGCTTGTCAGGCTGACCACCACCTCGGCCATGCAAGCCCCTGGTTTAGACAGAGCGAACTCATTTTCTCCCCAGAAGCATTCTTACAGGGTTTACAGGCCTGTCAAGAGCAGGGAATGGCAGGCAGCTTCAACGCAGCGAGAAAGCTGCCTTCAAAATGGGAAATCAAGGCTAGTTCCAGCAGACCTCCTTTTCCATGGGCACACTCAGCATACACCCCTGTGGTTTCTAACAAGTCCAAAGAGACACAGGTTACCCTGTGTTTCCTTCCCTGACTCAACATCTCGAAGTAGGGTGTTCTGCATCATGCGAACTGCCTCAACCAAGGAACGCCGTAAGCTCCTCCTCTGGGCCTGAGGACATTCAAAAGCCTGCAGTGCCACAGGACGTACAGGACTTAAACTGCAGTAAGAAGGCAAGCCGACTTCCTCTAGGAGGCACGGTGACTTCAGGCAGGACGTGTTAGATGGAATGCGAAGACGAGGATTACGCTGAGTGCAGCTCAAACTAGGGCAACACGTAAGACTTCTCCGCCGTGTGGGACGTACCAGAACGGTGTTCCTGAACGTGTGCGAGGGCTGAGGAAATTAAGCTGCTCCAAAAGAGAGGGCAGTGCCTTTCCCTACACCCGGCATGCACAGAGGGGCTCTAACGGGCTACGGGTCTGGACGTTGCTTAGCTGAACCTTGTGCGCCTGGGGGTACTCAAGTGTTCCTGGGGGAACAGGGTGCCCAGGCTCGCCTCCTAGGTGTCCAGAAAACTGTGCTGCCGTTCTAGGAACGCAGAGCAGAGGCCACCGCCTCATGGAAACTGCTGCACGCCTCTGCTTCTGCACGGCAACTCAGGGCCTTACTTCCAGGCATGTGTTCACGCTGGGTGTGCCCGGAGCGACATAGCATGGTAAGATGCTGACTTGCTCCTCGAGGAGAGTGACTTCAGGTACGAAGGCCTCGAAGTATTCCAAGCACACTGTTCTCTCATGGCAGCTCACACAAGGGCTATTGCAAAATTTTCCTGGGCATTTCGAACTCACCAGCAATGTTGTCCTGAGGCCGTTCGAGGACTGGAAATGTAGCTCTCCTCAAGGAACGTTCAGTGTGTTGCCCATTACTCGGCCCGCACAGAGTGCCTCCAAAGCATCCGTCAATGGGCCCCAAAGCTGCTCAGCCAGCCCACAGGAGTCTGGAGGTACTCAGTGAACTTGGAGGGGAAATGTTGAATACCAGAGAGGCCCAGGTGTCCTCAGACGTGTACTTCCTATAAAATAAAGCATCTAAGCGACTACGAACTCATGGACACAGCTGCACACCTCCCTTTCTGCAGGCCGACTCTGGGCATAACAAGGAGGCAAGTTTACACGTTGAGATTCCTTTTAGCTCTAGAGCTTGTCAGGCTGACCACCACCTCGGCCATGCAAGCCCCTGGTTTAGACAGAGCGAACTCATTTTCTCCCCAGAAGCATTCTTACAGGGTTTACAGGCCTGTCAAGAGCAGGGAATGGCAGGCAGCTTCCACGCAGCGAGAACGCTGCCTTCAAAATGGGAAATCAAGGCTAGTTCCAGCAGGCCTCCTTTTCCATGGGCACACTCAGCATACACCCATGTGGTTTCTAACAGGTCCAAAGAGACACAGGTTATCCTGTGTTTCCTTCCCTGACTCAACTTCTCGAAGTAGGGTGTTCTGCATCATGCGAACTGCCTCAACCAAGGAACGCCGAAAGCTGCTCCTCTGGGCCTGAGGACATTGAAAAGCCTGCAGTGCCACAGGACGTACAGGACTTAAACTGCAGTAAGAAGGCAAGCCGACTTCCTCTAGGAGGCACGGTGACTTCAGGCAGGACGTGTTCGATGGAATGCGAAGACGAGGGTTACGCTGAGTGCAGCTGAAAGTAGGGCAACACGTAAGACTTCTCCGCCGTGTGGGACGTACCAGAACGGTGTTCGTGAACGTGTGTGAGGGCTGAGGAAATTAAGCTGCTCCAAAAGAGAGGGCAGTGCCTTTCCCTACACCCGGCATGCACAGAGGGGCTCTAACGGGCTACGGGTCTGGACGTTGCTTAGCTGAAGCTTGTGCGCCTGGGGGTAGTCAAGTGTTCCTGCCGGGAACAGGGTGCCCAGGCTAGCCTCCTAGGTGTCCAGAAAACTGTGCTGCCGTTCTAGGAACGCAGAGCAGAGGCCACCGCCTCATGGAAACTGCTGCACGCCTCTGCTTCTGCACGGCAACTCAGGGCCTTACTTCCAGGCATGTGTTCACGCTGGGTGTGCCCGGAGCGACATAGCATGGTAAGATGCTGACCTGCTCCTCGAGCAGAGTGACTTCAGGTACGAAGGCCTCGAAGTATTCCAAGCACACTGTTCTCTCATGGCAGCTCACACAAGGGCTATTGCAAAATTTTCCTGGGCACTTCGAACTCACCAGCAATGTTGTCCTGAGGCCGTTCGAGGACTGGAAATGTAGCTCTCCTCAAGGAACGTTCAGTGTGTTGCCCATTACTCGGCCCGCCCAGAGTGCCTCCAAAGCATCCGCCAATGGGCCACAAAGCTGCTCAGCCAGCCCACAGGGGTCGGGAGGTACTCAGTGAACTTGGAGGGGAAATGTTGAATACCCGAGAGGCCCAGGTGTCCTCAGACGTGTACTTCCTATAAAGTAAAGCATCTAAGCGACTACGAACTCATGGACACAGCTGCACACCTCCCTTTCTGCAGGCCGACTATGGGCATAACCAGGAGGCATGTTTTCACGTTGAGATTCCCTTTAGCTCTAGAGCTTGTCAGGCTGACCACCACCTCGGCCATGCAAGCCCCTGGTTTAGACAGAGCGAACTCATTTTCTCCCCAGAAGCATTCTTACAGGGTTTACAGGCCTGTCAAGAGCAGGGAAAGGCAGGCAGCTTCAACGCAGCGAGAACGCTGCCTTCACAATGGGAAATCAAGGCTAGTTCCAGCAGGCCTCCTTTTCCATGGGCACACTCAGCATATACCCCTGTGGTTTCTAACAAGTCCAAAGAGACACAGGTTACCCTGTGTTTCCTTCCCTGGCTCAACTTCTCGAAGTAGGGTGTTCTGCATCATGCGAACTGCCTCAACCAAGGAACGCCGAAAGCTGCTCCTCTGGGCCTGAGGACATTCAAAAGCCTGCAGTGCCACAGGACGTACAGGACTTAAACTGCAGTAAGAAGGCAAGCCGACTTCCTCTAGGAGGCACGGTGACTTCAGGCAGGACGTGTTAGATGGAATGCGAAGACGAGGGTTACGCTGAGTGCAGCTGAAACTAGGGCAACACGTAAGACTTCTCCGCCGTGTGGGACGTACCAGAACGGTGTTCGTGAACGTGTGTGAGGGCTGAGGAAATTAAGCTGCTCCAAAAGAGAGGGCAGTGCCTTTCCCTACACCCGGCATGCACAGTGGGGCTCTAACGGGCTACGGGTCTGGACGTTGCTTAGCTGAAGCTTGTGCGCCTGGGGGTACTCAAGTGTTCCTGCCGGGAACAGGGTGCCCAGGCTCGCCTCCTAGGTGTCCAGAAAACTGTGCTGCCCTTCTAGGAACGCAGAGCAGAGGCCACCGCCTCATGGAAACTGCTGCACGCCTCTGCTTCTGCACGGCACCTCAGGGCCTTACTTCCAGGCATGTGTTCACGCTGGGTACGCCAGGAGCGACATAGCATGGTAAGATGCTGACTTTCTCCTCGAGCAGAGTGACTTCAGGTACGAAGGCCTCGAAGTATTCCAAGCACACTGTTCTCTCATGGCAGCTCACACAAGGGCTATTGCAAAATTCTCCTGGGCACTTCGAACTCACCAGCAATTTTGTCCTGAGGCCGTTCGAGGACTGGAAATGTAGCTCTCCTCAAGGAACGTTCAGTGTGTTGCCCATTACTCGGCCCGCACACAGTGCCTCCAAAGCATCCGCCAATGGGCCACAAAGCTGCTGAGCCAGCCCACAGGGGTCTGGAGGTACTCAGTGAACTTGGAGGGGAAATGTTGATTACCCGAGAGGCCCAGGTGTCCTCAGACCTGTACTTCCTATAAAATAAAGCATCTAAGCGACTACGAACTCATGGACACAGCTGCACACCTCCCTTTCTGCAGGCCGACTATGGGCATAACCAGGAGGCAAATTTTCACGTTGAGATTCCCTTTAGCTCTAGAGCTTGTCAGGCTGACCACCACCTCGGCCATGCAAGCCCCTGGTTTAGACAGAGCGAACTCATTTTCTCCCCAGAAGCATTCTTACAGGGTTTACAGGCCTGTCAAGAGCAGGGAATGGCAGGCAGCTTCAACGCAGCGAGAACGCTGCCTTCAAAATGGGAAACCAAGGCTAGTTCCAGAAGGCCTCCTTTGCCATGGGCACACTCAGCATATACCCCTGTGGTTTCTAACAAGTCCAAAGAGACACAGGTTACCCTGTGTTTCCTTCCCTGACTCAACTTCTCGAAGTAGGGTGTTCTGCATCATGCGAACTGCCTCAACCAAGGAACGCCGAAAGCTGCTCCTCTGGGCCTGAGGACATTCAAAAGCCTGCAGTGCCACAGGACGTACAGGACTTAAACTGCAGTAAAAAGGCAATCCGACTTCCTCTAGGAGGAACGGTGACCTCAGGCAGGACGTGTTAGATGGAATGCGAAGACGAGGGTTACGCTGAGTGGACCTGAAACTAGGGCAACACGTAAGACTTCTCCGCCGTTTGGGATGTACCAGAACAGTGTTCCTGAACGAGTGCGAGGGCTGAGGAAATTAAGCTGCTCCAAAAGAGAGGGCAGTGCCTTTCCCTACACCCGGCATGCACAGAGGGGCTCTAACGGGCTACGGGTCTGGACGTTGTTTAGCTGAACCTTGTGCGCCTGGGGGTACTCAAGTGTTCCTGCCGGGAACAGGGTGCCCAGGCTAGCCTCCTAGGTGTCCAGAAAACTGTGCTGGCGTTCTAGGAACGCAGAGCAGAGGCCACCGCCTCATGGAAACTGCTGCACGCCTCTGCTTCTGCACGACACCTCAGGGCCTTACATCCAGGCATGTGTTCACGCTGGGTGTGCCCGGAGCGACATAGCATGGTAAGATGCTGACTTGCTCCTCGAGCAGAGTGACTTCGGGTACGAAGGCCTCGAAGTATTCCAAGCACACTGTTCTCTCATGGCAGCTCACACAAGGGCTATTGCAAAATTTTCCTGGGCACTTTGAACTCACCAGCAATGTTGTCCTGAGGCCGTTCGAGGACTGGAAATGTAGCTCTCCTCAAGGAACGTTCAGTGTGTTGCCCATTACTCGGCCCGCACACAGTGCCTCCAAAGCATCCGTCAATGGGCCACAAAGCTATTCAGCAAGCCCACAGGGGTCTGGAGGTACTCAGTGAACTTGGAGGGGAAATGTTGGATACCCGAGAGGCCCAGGTGTCCTCAGACGTGTACTTCCTATAAAATAAAGCTTCTAAGCGACTACGAACTCATGGACACAGCTGCACACCTCGCTTTCTGCAGGCCGACTATGGGCATAACCAGGAGGCAAGTTTTCACGTTGAGATTCCCTTTAGCTCTAGAGCTTGTCAGGCTGACCACCACCTCGGCCATGCAAGCCCCTGGTTTCGACAGAGCGAACTCATTTTCTCCCCAGAAGCATTCTTACAGGGTTTACAGGCCTGTCAAGATCAGGGAATGGCAGGCAGCTTCAACGCAGCGAGAACGCTGCCTTCAAAATGGGAAATCAAGGCTAGTTCCAGCAGGCCTCCTTTTCCAAGGGCACAGTCAGCATAAACCCCTGTGGTTTCTAACAAATCCATACAGACACAGGTTACCCTGTGTTTCCTTCCCTGACTCAACTTCTCGAAGTAGGGTGTTCTGCATCATGCGAACTGCTTCAACCAAGGAACGCCGAAAGCTGCTCCTCTGGGCCTGAGGACATTCAAAAGCCTGCAGTGCCACAGGACGTACAGGACTTAAACTGCAGTAAGAAGGCAAGCCGACTTCCTCTAGGAGGCACGGTGACTTCAGGCAGGACGTGTTAGATGGAATGCGAAGACGAGGGTTACGCTGAGTGCAGCTGAAACTAGGGCAACACGTAAGACTTCTCCGCTGTGTGGGACGTACCAGAACGGTGTTCGTGAACGTGTGCGAGGGCTGAGGAAATTAAGCTGCTCCAAAAGAGAGGGCAGTGCCTTTCCCTACACCCGGCATGCACAGAGGGGCTCTAACGGGCTACGGATCTGGACGTTGCTTAGCTGAAGCTTGTGCGCCTGGGGGTACTCAAGTGTTCCTGCCGGGAACAGGGTGCCCAGGCTAGCCTCCTAGGTGTCCAGAAAACTGTGCTGCCCTTCTAGGAACGCAGAGCAGAGGCCACCGCCTCATGGAAACTGCTGCACGCCTCTGCTTCTGCACGGCAACTCAGGGCCTTACTTCCAGGCATGTGTTCACGCTGGGTGTGCCCGGAGCGACATAGCATGGTAAGATGCTGACTTTCTCCTCGAGCAGAGTGACTTCAGGTACGAAGGCCTCGAAGTATTCCAAGCACACTGTTCTCTCATGGCAGCTCACACAAGGGCTATTGCAAAATTTTCCTGGGCACTTCGAACTCACCAGCAATGTTGTCCTGAGGCCGTTCGAGGACTGGAAATGTAGCTCTCCTCAAGGAACGTTCAGTGTGTTGCCCATTACTCGGCCCTCACAGAGTGCCTCCAAAGCATGCGTCAATGGGCCACAAAGCTGCTCAGCCAGCCCACAGGGGTCTGGAGGTACTCAGTGAACTTGGAGGGGAAATGTTGAATACCCGAGAGTCCCCGGTGTCCTCAGACATGTACTTCCTATAAAATAAAGCATCTAAGCGACTACGAACTCTCGGACACAGCTGCACATCTCCCTTTCTGCAGGTCGAATATGGGCATAACCAGGAGGCACGTTTTCACGTTGAGATTCCCTTTAGCTCTAGAGCTTGTCAGGCCGACCACCACCATGGCCATGCAAGCCCCTGGTTTAGACAGAGCGAACTCATTTTCTCCCCAGAAGCATTCTTACAGGGTTTACAGTCTTGTCAAGAGCAGGGAATGGCAGGCAGCTTCAACGCAGCGAGAACGCTGCCTTCACAATGGGAAATCAAGGCTAGTTCCAGCAGGCCTCCTTTTCCATGGGCACACTCAGCATACACCCCTGTGGTTTCTAACAAGTCCAAAGAGACCCAGGTTACCCTGTGTTTCCTTCCCTGACTCAACTTCTCGAAGTAGGGTGTTCTGCATCATGCGAACTGCCTCAACCGAGGAACGCCGAAAGCTGCTCCTCTGGGCCTGAGGACATTCAAAAGCCTGCAGTGCCACAGGACGTACAGGACTTAAACTGCAGTAAGAAGGCAAGCCGACTTCCTCTAGGAGGCACGGTGACTTCAGGCAGGACGTGTTAGATGGAATGCGAAGACGAGGGTTACGCTGAGTGCAGCTCAAACTAGGGCAACACGTAAGACTTCTCCGCCGTGTGGGACGTACCAGAACGGTGTTCGTGAACGTGTGCGAGGGCTGAGGAAATTAAGCTGCTCCAAAAGAGAGGGCAGTGTCTTTCCGTACACCTGGCATGCACAGAGGGTCTCTAACGGGCTACGGGTCTGGACGTTGCTCAGCTGAACCTTGTGCGCCTGGGGGTACTCATGTGTTCCTGCCGGGAACAGGGTGCCCAGGCTAGCCTCCTAGGTGTCCAGAAAACTGTGCTGCGCTTCTAGGAACGCAGAACAGAGGCCACCGCCTCATGGAAACTGCTGCACGCCTCTGCTTCTGCACGGCAACTCAGGGACTTACTTCCAGGCATGTGTTCACGGTGGGTGTGCCCGGAGTGACATAGCATGATAAGATGCTGACATTCTCCTCGAGCAGAGTGACTTCAGGTACGAAGGCCTCGAAGTATTCCAAGCACACTGTTCTCTCATGGCAGCTCACACAAGGGCTACTGCAAAATTTTCCTGGGCACTGCGAACTCACCAGCAATGTTGTCCTGAGGCCGTTCGAGGACTGGAAATGTAGCTCTCCTCAAGGAACCTTCAGTGTGTTGCCCATTACTCGGCCCGCACAGAGTGCCTCCAAAGCATCCGCCAATGGGCCACAAAGCTGCTCAGCCAGCCCACAGGGGTCGGGAGGTACTCAGTGAACTTGGAGGGGAAATGTTGATTACCCGAGAGGCCCAGGTGTCCTCAGACCTGTACTTCCTATAAAATAAAGCATCTAAGCGACTACGATCTCATGGACACAGCTGCACACCTCCCTTTCTGCAGGCCGACTATGGGCATAACAAGGAGGCAAGTTTTCACGTTGAGATTCCCTTTGGCTCTAGAGCTTGTCAGGCTGACCACCACCTCGGCCATGCAAGCCCCTGGTTTAGACAGAGCGAACTCATTTTCTCCCCAGAAGCATTCTTACAGGGTTTACAGGCCTGTCAAGAGCAGGGAATGGCAGGCAGCTTCAACGCAGCGAGAAAGCTGCCTTCAAAATGGGAAATCAAGGCTAGTTCCAGCAGACCTCCTTTTCCATGGGCACACTCAGCATACACCCCTGTGGTTTCTAACAAGTCCAAAGAGACACAGGTTACCCTGTGTTTCCTTCCCTGACTCAACTTCTCGAAGTAGGGTGTTCTGCATCATGCGAACTGCCTCAACCAAGGAACGCCGTAAGCTCCTCCTCTGGGCCTGAGGACATTCAAAAGCCTGCAGTGCCACAGGACGTACAGGACTTAAACTGCAGTAAGAAGGCAAGCCGACTTCCTCTAGGAGGCACGGTGACTTCAGGCAGGACGTGTTAGATGGAATGCGAAGACGAGGATTACGCTGAGTGCAGCTCAAACTAGGGCAACACGTAAGACTTCTCCGCCGTGTGGGACGTACCAGAACGGTGTTCCTGAACGTGTGCGAGGGCTGAGGAAATTAAGCTGCTCCAAAAGAGAGGGCAGTGCCTTTCCCTACACCCGGCATGCACAGAGGGGCTCTAACGGGCTACGGGTCTGGACGTTGCTTAGCTGAAGCTTGTGCGCCTGGGGGTACTCAAGTGTTCCTGCCGGGAACAGGGTGCCCAGGCTCGCCTCCTAGGTGTCCAGAAAACTGTGCTGCCCTTCTAGGAACGCAGAGCAGAGGCCACCGCCTCATGGAAACTGCTGCACGCCTCTGCTTCTGCACGGCAACTCAGGGACTTACTTCCAGGCATGTGTTCACGGTGGGTGTGCCCGGAGTGACATAGCATGATAAGATGCTGACATTCTCCTCGAGCAGAGTGACTTCAGGTACGAAGGCCTCGAAGTATTCCAAGCACACTGTTCTCTCATGGCAGCTCACACAAGGGCTACTGCAAAATTTTCCTGGGCACTGCGAACTCACCAGCAATGTTGTCCTGAGGCTGTTCGAGGACTGGAAATGTAGCTCTCCTCAAGGAACCTTCAGTGTGTTGCCCATTACTCGGCCCGCACAGAGTGCCTCCAAAGCATCCGCCAATGGGCCACAAAGCTGCTCAGCCAGCCCACAGGGGTCGGGAAGTACTCAGTGAACTTGGAGGGGAAATGTTGATTACCCGAGAGGCCCAGGTGTCCTCAGACCTGTACTTCCTATAAAATAAAGCAACTAAGCGACTACGATCTCATGGACACAGCTGCACACCTCCCTTTCTGCAGGCCGACTATGGGCATAACAAGGAGGCAAGTTTTCACGTTGAGATTCCCTTTAGCTCTAGAGCTTGTCAGGCTGACCACCACCTCGGCCATGCAAGCCCCTGGTTTAGACAGAGCGAACTCATTTTCTCCCCAGAAGCATTCTTACAGGGTTTACAGGCCTGTCAAGAGCAGGGAATGGCAAGCAGCTTCAACGCAGCGAGAAAGCTGCCTTCAAAATGGGAAATCAAGGCTAGTTCCAGCAGACCTCCTTTTCCATGGGCACACTCAGCATACACCCCTGTGGTTTCTAACAAGTCCAAAGAGACACAGGTTACCCTGTGTTTCCTTCCCTGACTCAACTTCTCGAAGTAGGGTGTTCTGCATCATGCGAACTGCCTCAACGAAGGAACGCCGAAAGCTGCTCCTCTGGGCCTGAGGACATTAAAAAGCCTGCAGTGCCACAGGACGTACAGGACTTAAACTGCAGTAAGAAGGCAAGCCGACTTCCTCTAGGAGGCACGGTGACTTCAGGCAGGACGTGTTAGATGGAATGCGAAGACGAGGATTACGCTGAGTGCAGCTCAAACTAGGGCAACACGTAAGACTTCTCCGCCGTGTGGGACGTACCAGAACGGTGTTCCTGAACGTGTGCGAGGGCTGAGGAAATTAAGCTGCTCCAAAAGAGAGGGCAGTGCCTTTCCCTACACCCGGCATGCACAGAGGGGCTCTAACGGGCTACGGGTCTGGACGTTGCTTAGCTGAACCTTGTGCGCCTGGGGGTACTCAAGTGTTCCTGCCGGGAACAGGGTGCCCAGGCTCGCCTCCTAGGTGTCCAGAAAACTGTGCTGCCGTTCTAGGAACGCAGAGTAGAGGCCACCGCCTCATGGAAACTGCTGCACGCCTCTGCTTCTGCACGGCAACTCAGGGCCTTACTTCCAGGCATGTGTTCACGCTGGGTGTGCCTTGAGCGACATAGCATGGTAAGATGCTGACTTTCTCCACGAGCAGAGTGACTTCAGGTACGAAGGACTCGAAGTATTCCAAGCACACTGTTCTCTCATGGCAGGTCACACAAGGGCTATTGCAAAATTTTCCTGGGCACTTCGAACTCACCAGCAATGTTGTCCTGAGGCCGTTCGAGGACTGGAAATATAGCTCTCCTCAAGGAACGTTCAGTGTGTTGCCCATTACTCGGCCCACACAGAGTGCCTCTAAAGCATCCGCCAATGGGCCACAAAGCTGCTCAGCCAGCCCACAGGGGTCTGGAGGTACTCAGTGAACTTGGAGGGGAAATGTTGAGTACCCGAGAGGCCCAGGTGTCCTCAGACCTGTACTTCATATAAAATAAAGCACCTAAGTGACTACGAACTCATGGACACAGCTGCATACCTCCATTTCTGCAGGCCGACTATGGGCATAACAAGGAGGCAAGTTTTCACGTTAAGATTCCCTTTACTCTAGAGCTTGTCAGGCTGACCACCACTTCGGCCATGCAAGCCCCTGGTTTAGACAGAGCGAACTCATTTTCTCCCCAGAGGCATTCTTACAGGGTTTACAGGCCTGTCAAGAGCAGGGAATGGCAGGCAGCTTCAACACAGCGAGAACGCTGCCTTCAAAATGGGAAATCAAGGCTAGTTCCAGCAGGCCTCCTTTTCCATGGGCACACTCAGTATACACCCCTGTGGTTTCTAACAAGTCCAAAGAGACACAGGTTACCCTGTGTTTCCTTCCCTGACTCAACTTCTCGAAGTAGGGTGTTCTGCATCATGCGAACTGCCTCAACCAAGGAACGCCGTAAGCTCCTCCTCTGGGCCTGAGGACATTCAAAAGCCTGCAGTGCCACAGGACGTACAGGACTTAAACTGCAGTAAGAAGGCAAGCCGACTTCCTCTAGGAGGCACGGTGACTTCAGGCAGGACGTGTTAGATGGAATGCGAAGACGAGGATTACGCTGAGTGCAGCTCAAACTAGGGCAACACGTAAGACTTCTCCGCCGTGTGGGACGTACCAGAACGGTGTTCCTGAACGTGTGCGAGGGCTGAGGAAATTAAGCTGCTCCAAAAGAGAGGGCAGTGCCTTTCCCTACACCCGGCATGCACAGAGGGGCTCTAACGGGCTACGGGTCTGGACGTTGCTTAGCTGAACCTTGTGCGCCTGGGGGTACTCAAGTGTTCCTCCCGGGAACAGGGTGCCCAGGCTAGCCTCCTAGGTGTCCAGAAAACTGTGCTGCCCTTCTAGGAACGCAGAGCAGAGGCCACCGACTCATGGAAACTGCTGCACGCCTCTGCTTCTGCACGGCAACTCAGGGCCTTAATTCCAGGCATGTGGTCACGCTGGGTGTGCCCGGAGCGACATAGCATGGTAAGATGCTGACATTCTCCTCGAGCAGAGTGACTTCAGGTACGAAGGCCTCGAAGTATTCCAAGCACACTGTTCTCTCATGGCAGCTCACACAAGGGATATTGCAAAATTTTCCTGGGCACTTCGAACTCACCAGCAATGTTGTCCTGAGGCGTTTCGAGGACTGGAAATGTAGCTCTCCTCAAGGAACGTTCAGTGTGTTGCCCATTACTCGGCCCGCACAGAGTGCCTCTAAAGCATCCGCCAATGGGCCACAAAGCTGCTCAGCCAGCCCACAGGGGTCGGGAGGTACTCAGTGAACTTGGAGGGGAAATGTTGAATACCCGGGAGGCCCAGGTATCCGCAGACGTGTACTTCCTATAAAATAAAGCATCTAAGCGACTATGAACTCATGGACACACCTGCATACCTCCCTTTCTGCAGGCCGCCTATGGGCATAACCAGGAGGCAAGTTTTCACGTTGAGATTCCCTTTAGCTCTAGAGCTTGTCAGGCTGACCACCACCTCGGCCATGCAAGCCCCTGGTTTAGACAGAGCGAACGCATTTTCTCCCCAGAAGCATTCTTACAGGGTTTACAGGCCTGTCAAGAGCAGGGAATGGCAGGCATCTTCAACGCAGCGAGAACGCTGCCTTCAAAATGGGAAATCAAGGCTAGTTCCAGCAGGCCTCCTTTTCCATGGGCACACTCAGCATACACCCCTGTGGTTTCTAACAAGTCCAAAGAGACACAGGTTACCCTGTGTTTCCTTCCCTGACTCAACTTCTCGAAGTAGGGTGTTCTGCATCATGCGAACTGCCTCAACCAAGGAACGCCGAAAGCTGCTCCTCTGGGCCTGAGGACATTCAAAAGCCTGCAGTGCCACAGGACGTACAGGACTTAAACTGCAGTAAGAAGGCAAGCCGACTTCCTCTAGGAGGCACGGTGACTTCAGGCAGGACGTGTTAGATGGAATGCGAAGACGAGAGTTACGCTGAGTGCAGCTCAAACTAGGGCAACACGTAAGACTTCTCCGCCGTGTGGGACGTACCAGAACGGTGTTCGTGAACGTGTGCGAGGGCTGAGGAAATTAAGCTGCTCCAAAAGAGAGGGCAGTGCCTTTCCCTACACCCGGCATGCACAGAGGGGCTCTAATGGGCTACGGGCCTGGACGTTGCTTTGCTGAACCTTGTGCGCCTGGGGGTACTCAAGTGTTCCTGCCGGGAACAGGGTGCCCAGGCTCGCCTCCTAGGTGTCCAGAAAACTGTGCTGCCGTTCTAGGAACGCAGAGTAGAGGCCACCGCCTCATGGAAACTGCTGCACGCCTCTGCTTCTGCACGGCAACTCAGGGCCTTACTTCCAGGCATGTGTTCACGCTGGGTGTGCCCGGAGCGACATAGCATGGTAAGATGCTGACTTTCTCCACGAGCAGAGTGACTTCAGGTACGAAGGACTCGAAGTATTCCAAGCACACTGTTCTCTCATGGCAGCTCACACAAGGGATATTGCAAAATTTTCCTGGGCACTTCGAACTCACCAGCAATGTTGTCCTGAGGCCGTTCGAGGACTGGAAATGTAGCTCTCCTCAAGGAACGTTCAGTGTGTTGCCCATTACTCGGCCCACACAGAGTGCCTCTAAAGCATCCGCCAATGGGCCACAAAGCTGCTCAGCCAGCCCACAGGGGTCTGGAGGTACTCAGTGAACTTGGAGGGGAAATGTTGAATACCCGAGAGGCCCAGGTGTCCTCAGACCTGTACTTCATATAAAATAAAGCATCTAAGCGACTACGAACTCATGGACACAGCTGCATACCTCCCTTTCTGCAGGCCGACTATGGGCATAACAAGGAGGCAAGTTTTCACGTTGAGATTCCCTTTACTCTAGAGCTTGTCAGGCTGACCACCACTTCGGCCATGCAAGCTCCTGCTTTAGACAGAACGAACTCATTTTGTCCCCAGAAGCATTCTTACAGGGTTTACAGGCCTGTCAAGAGCAGGGAATGGCAGGCAGCTTCAACACAGCGAGAACGCTGCCTTCAAAATGGGAAATCAAGGCTAGTTCCAGCAGGCCTCCTTTTCCATGGGCACACTCAGTATACACCCCTGTGGTTTCTAACAAGTCCAAAGAGACACAGGTTACCCTGTGTTTCCTTCCCTGACTCAACTTCTCGAAGTAGGGTGTTCTGCATCATGCGAACTGCCTCAACCAAGGAACGCCGAAAGCTGCTCCTCTGGGCCTGAGGACATTCAAAAGCCTGCAGTGCCACAGGACGTACAGGACTTAAATTGCAGTAAGAAGGCAAGACGACTTCCTCTAGGAGGCACGGTGACTTCAGGCAGGACGTGTTGGATGGAATGCGAAGACGAGGGTTACGCTGAGTGCAGCTCAAACTAGGGCATCACGTAAGACTTCTCCGCCGTGTGGGACGTACCAGAACGGTGTTCGTGAACGTGTGCGAGGGCTGAGGAAATTAAGCTGCTCCAAAAGAGAGGGCAGTGCCTTTCCCTACACCCGGCATGCACAGACGGGCTCTAACGGGCTACGGGTCTTGACGTTGCTTAGCTGAACCTTGTGCGCCTGGGGGTACTCAAGTGTTCCTGCCGGGAACAGGGTGCCCAGGCTAGCCTCCTAGGTGTCCAGAAAACTGTGCTGCCGTTCTAGGAAAGCAGAGCAGAGGCCACCGCCTCATGGAAACTGCTGCACGCCTCTGCTTCTGCACGGCAACTCAGGGCCTTACTTCCAGGCATGTGTTCACGCTGGGTGTGCCCGGAGCCACATAGCATGGTAAGATGCTGACTTTCTCCTCGAGCAGAGTGACTTCAGGTACGAAGGCTTCGAAGTATTCCAAGCACACTGTTCTCTCATGGCAGCTCACACAAGGGCTATTGCAAAATTTTCCTGGGCACTTCGAACTCACCAGCAATGTCCTGAGGCCGTTCGAGGACTGGAAATGTAGGTCTCCTCAAGGAACGTTCAGTGTGTTGCCCATTACTCGGCCCGCACAGATTGCCTCCAAAGCATCCGCCAATGGGCCACAAAACTGCTCAGCCAGCCCACAGGGGTCTGTAGGTACTCAGTGAACTTGGAGGGGAAATGTTGATTACCCGAGAGGCCCAGGTGTCCTCAGACATGTACTTCCTATAAAATAAAGCATCTAAGCGACTACGAACTCATGGACACAGCTGCACACCTCCCTTTCTGCAGGTCGACTATGTGCATAACAAGGAGGCAAGTTTTCACGTTGAGATTCCCTTTAGCTCTAGAGCTTGTTAGGCTGACCACCACCTCGGCCATGCAAGCCCCTGGTTTAGACAGAGTGAACTCATTTTCTCCCCAGAAGCATTCTTACAGGGTTTACAGGCCTGTCAAGAGCAGGGAATGGCAGGCAGCTTCTAGGCAGCGAGAACGCTGCCTTCAAAATGGGAAATCAAGGCTAGTTCCAGCAGGCCTCCTTTTCCATGGGCACACTCAGCATACACCCCTGTGGTTTCTAACAAGTCCAAATAGACAAAGGTTACCCTGTGTTTCCTTCCCTGACTCAACTTCCCGAAGTAGGGTGTTCTGCATCATGCGAACTGCCTCAACCAAGGAACGCCGAAAGCTGCTCCTCTGGGCCGGAGGACATTCAAAAGCCTGCAGTGCCACAGGACGTACAGGACTTAAACTGCAGTAAGAAGGCAAGCCGACTTCCTGTAGGAGGCACGGTGACTTCAGGCAGGACGTGTTAGATGGAATGCGAAGACGAGGGTTACGCTGAGTGCAGCTCAAACTAGGGCTACACGTAAGACTTCTCCGCCGTGTGGGACGTACCAGAACGGTGTTCGTGAACGTGTGCGAGGGCTGAGGAAATTAAGCTGCTCCAAAAGAGAGGGCAGTGCCTTTCCCTACACCCGACATGCATAGAGGGGCTCTAACGGGCTACGGGTCTGGACGTTGCTTAGCTGAACCTTGTGCGCCTGGGGGTACTCAAGTTTTCCTGCCGGGAACAGGGTGCCCAGGCTAGCCTCCTAGGTGTCCAGAAAACTGTGCTGCCGTTTTAGGATTGCAGAGCAGAGGCCACTACCTCATGGAAACTGCTGCACGCCTCTGCTTCTGCACGGCAACTCAGGGCCTTACTTCCAGGTATGTGTTCACCCTGGGAGTGCCTGGAGTGACATAGCATGGTAAGATGCTGACTTTCTCCTCGAGCAGAGTGACTTCAGGTACGAAGGCCTCGAAGTATTCTAAGCACACTGTTTTCTCATGGCAGCTCACACAAGGGCCATGTCTAAATTTTCCTAGGCACTTCGTACTCACCAGCAATGTTGTCCTGAGGCCGTTCGTGGACTCTGGAAACGTGGCTCTCCGCAAGGAACGTACAGTGTGTTGTCTATCCATCGGCACGCACAGAGGGCTGCCGAGCCATCCGCCAATGGGCCACAAAGTTGCTCAGCCAGCCCACAGGGGTCTGGAGGTACTCAGTGAACTTGGAGGGGAAATGTTGAATACTCGAGAGGCCCAGGTGTCCTCAGACGTGTCCTTCCTATAAAATAAAGCATATAAGCGACTATGAACTCATGGACACAGCTGCATGCCTCCCTTTCTGCAGGCCGACTCAGGGCATATGCAGGAGGCAAGTTTTCACGTTGAGATTCCCTTTAGCTCTAGAGCTTGTCAGGCTGACCGCCACCGCGGCCATGCAAGCCCCTGGTTTAGACAGAGCGAACTCATTTTCTCCCCAGAAGCATTCTTACAGGGTTTACCGGCCTGTCAAGAGCAGGGAATGGCAGGCAGCTTCAACGCAGCGTGAACGCTGCCTTCAAAATGGGAAAGCACGGCTAGTTCCAGGAGTTCTCCTTTTCCCTGGGCACACAGCATACATCCCTGTGGTTTCTAACAAGTCCAAAGAGACACAGGTTACCCTGTGTTTCCTTCCCTGACTCAACTTCTCGAAGTAGGGTGTTCTGCATCATGCGAACTGCCTCAACCAAGGATCGCCGTAAGCTGCTCCTCTGGGACTAAGGATTTTCAAAAGCCTGCAGTGCCACAGGAAGTACAGGGCTGAAACTACTATAAGAAGGCAAGCCGACTTCCTGTAGGAGGCACGGTGACTTCAGGCAGGACGTGTTAGATGGAATGCGAAGACGAGGGTTACGCTGAGTGCAGCTCAAACTAGGGCAACACGTAAGACTTCTCCGCCGTGTGGGACGTACCAGAACGGTGTTCGTGAACGTGTGTGAGGGCTGAGGAAATTAAGCTGCTCCAAAAGAGAGGGCAGTGCCTTTCCCTACACCCGGCATACACAGAGGGGCTCTAACGGGCTACGGGTCTGGACGTTGCTTAGCTCAACCTTGTGCGCCTGGGGGTACGCAAGCGTTCCTGCCGGGAACAGGGTGCCAAGGCTAGCCTCCTAGGTGTCCAGAAAACTGTGCTGCCGTTCTAGGATCGCAGAGCAGAGGCCACCGCCTCATGGAAACTGCTGCACGCCTCTGCTTCTGCACGGCACCTCAGGGCCTTACTTCCAGGCATGTGTTCACGCTGGGTGTGCCCGGAGCGACATAGCATAGTAAGATGCTGACTTTCTCCTCGAGCAGAGTGACTTCAGGTACAAAGGCCTCGAAGTATTACAAGCACACTGTTCTCTCATGGCAGCTCACACAAGGGCTATTGCAAAATTTTCCTGGGCCCTTCGAACTCACCAGCAATGTTGTCCTGAGGCCGTTCGAGGACTGGAAATGTAGCTCTCCTCAAGGAACGTTCAGTGTGTTGCCCATTACTCGGGCCGCACAGAGTGCCTCCAAAGCATCCGCCAATGGGCCACAAAGCTGCTGAGCCAGCCCACAGGGTTCTGGAGGTACTCAGTGAACTTGGAGGGGAAATGTTGAATACCCGAGAGGCCCAGGTGTCCTCAGACGTGTACTTCCTATAAAATAAAGCATCTAAGCGACTACGAACTCATGGACACAGCTGCACACCTCCCTTTCTGCAGGCCGACTATGGGCATAACCAGGAGCCAAGTATTCACGTTGAGATTCCCTTTAGCTCTAGAGCTTGACAGGCTGACCACCACCTCGGCCATGCAAGCCCCTGGTTTAGACAGAGCGAACTCATTTTCTCCCCAGAAGCTTTCTTACAGGGTTTACAGTCCTGTCAAGAGCAGGGAAAGGCAGGCAGCTTCAACGCTGCGAGAACGGTGCCTTCAAAATGGGATATCAAGGCTAGTTCCAGCAGGCCTCCTTTTCCATGGGCACACTCACCATACACCCCTGTGGTTTCTAAGAATTCCATAGAGACACAGGTTACCCTGTGTTTCCTTCCCTGACTCAACTTCTCGAAGTAGGGTGTTCTGCATCATGCGAACTGCCTCAACCAAGGAACGCCGAAAGCTGCTCCTCTGGGCCTGAGGACATTCAAAAGCCTGCAGTGCCACAGGACGTACAGGACTTAAACTGCAGTAAGGAGGCAAGCCGACTTCCTCTAGGAGGCACGGTGACTTCAGGCTGGACGAGGGTTACGCTGAGTGCAGCTCAGACTAGGGCAACACGTAAGACTTCTCGGTCGTGTGGGACGTACTAGAACGGTGTTCGTGAACGTGTGCGAGGGCTGAGGAAATTAAGCTGCTCCAAAAGAGAGGGCAGTGCCTTTCCCTACACCCGGCATGCACAGTGGGGCTCTAACGGGCTACGGGTCTGGACGTTGCTTAGCTGAAGCTTGTGCGCCTGGGGGTACTCAAGTGTTCCTGCCGGGAACAGGGTGCCCAGGCTCGCCTCCTAGGTGTCCAGAAAACTGTGCTGCCGTTCTAGGAACGCAGAGCAGAGGCCACCGCCTCATGGAAACTGCTGCACGCCTCTGCTTCTGCACGGCACCTCAGGGCCTTACTTCCAGGCATGTGTTCACGCTGGGTGTGCCCGGAGCGACATAGCATGGTAAGATGCTGACTTTCTCCTCGAGCAGAGTGACTTCAGGTACGAAGGCCTCGAAGTATTCCAAGCACACTGTTCTCTCATGGCAGCTCACACAAGGGCTATTGCAAAATTCTCCTGGGCACTTCGAACTCACCAGCAATTTTGTCCTGAGGCCGTTCGAGGACTGGAAATGTAGCTCTCCTCAAGGAACGTTCAGTGTGTTGCCCATTACTCGGCCCGCACACAGTGCCTCCAAAGCATCCGCCAATGGGCCACAAAGCTGCTGAGCCAGCCCACAGGGGTCTGGAGGTACTCAGTGAACTTGGAGGGGAAATGTTGAATACCCGAGAGGCCCAGGTGTCCTCAGACGTGTACTTCCTATAAAATAAAGCATCTAAGCGACTACGAACTCATGGACACAGCTGCACACCTCCCTTTCTGCAGGCCGACTATGGGCATAACCAGGAGGCAAATTTTCACGTTGAGATTCCCTTTAGCTCTAGAGCTTGTCAGGCTGACCACCACCTCGGCCATGCAAGCCCCTGGTTTAGACAGAGCGAACTCATTTTCTCCCCAGAAGCATTCTTACAGGGTTTACAGGCCTGTCAAGAGCAGGGAATGGCAGGCAGCTTCAACGCAGCGAGAACGCTGCCTTCAAAATGGGAAACCAAGGCTAGTTCCAGAAGGCCTCCTTTGCCATGGGCACACTCAGCATATACCCCTGTGGTTTCTAACAAGTCCAAAGAGACACAGGTTACCCTGTGTTTCCTTCCCTGACTCAACTTTTCGAAGTAGGGTGTTCTGCATCATGCGAACTTCCTCAACCAAGGAACGCCGAAAGCTGCTCCTCTGGGCCTGAGGACATTCAAAAGCCTGCAGTGCCACAGGACGTACAGGACTTAAACTTCAGTAAGAAGGCAAGCCGACTTCCTCTAGGAGGCACGGTGACTTCAGGCAGGACTTGTTAGGTGGAATGCGAAGACGAGGGTTACGCTGAGTGGAGCTGAAACTAGGGCAACACGTAAGACTTCTCCGCCGTTTGGGATGTACCAGAACAGTGTTCGTGAACGAGTGCGAGGGCTGAGGAAATTAAGCTGCTCCAAAAGAGAGGGCAGTGCCTTTCCCTACACCCGGCATGCACAGAGGGGCTCTAACGGGCTACGGGTCTGGACGTTGTTTAGCTGAACCTTGTGCGCCTGGGGGTACTCAAGTGTTCCTGCCGGGAACAGGGTGCCCAGGCTAGCCTCCTAGGTGTCCAGAAAACTGTGCTGGCGTTCTAGGAACGCAGAGCAGAGGCCACCGCCTCATGGAAACTGCTGCACGCCTCTGCTTCTGCACGACACCTCAGGGCCTTACATCCAGGCATGTGTTCACGCTGGGTGTGCCCGGAGCGACATAGCATGGTACGATGCTGACTTGCTCCTCGAGCAGAGTGACTTCGGGTACGAAGGCCTCGAAGTATTCCAAGCACACTGTTCTCTCATGGCAGCTCACACAAGGGCTATTGCAAAATTTTCCTGGGCACTTTGAACTCACCAGCAATGTTGTCCTGAGGCCGTTCGAGGACTGGAAATGTAGCTCTCCTCAAGGAACGTTCAGTGTGTTGCCCATTACTCGGCCCGCACACAGTGCCTCCAAGGCATCCGTCAATGGGCCACAAAGCTGCTCAGCCAGCCCACAGGGGTCTGGAGGTACTCAGTGAACTTGGAGGGGAAATGTTGGATACCCGAGAGGCCCAGGTGTCCTCAGACGTGTACTTCCTATAAAATAAAGCTTCTAAGCGCCTACGAACTCATGGACACAGCTGCACACCTCGCTTTCTGCAGGCCGACTATGGGCATAACCAGGAGGCAAGTTTTCACGTTGAGATTCCCTTTAGCTCTAGAGCTTGTCAGGCTGACCACCACCTCGGCCATGCAAGCCCCTGGTTTCGACAGAGCGAACTCATTTTCTCCCCAGAAGCATTCTTACAGGGTTTACAGGCCTGTCAAGATCAGGGAATGGCAGGCAGCTTCAACGCAGCGAGAACGCTGCCTTCAAAATGGGAAATCAAGGCTAGTTCCAGCAGGCCTCCTTTTCCAAGGGCACAGTCAGCATAAACCCCTGTGGTTTCTAACAAATCCATACAGACACAGGTTACCCTGTGTTTCCTTCCCTGACTCAACTTCTCGAAGTAGGGTGTTCTGCATCATGCGAACTGCTTCAACCAAGGAACGCCGAAAGCTGCTCCTCTGGGCCTGAGGACATTCAAAAGCCTGCAGTGCCACAGGACGTACAGGACTTAAACTGCAGTAAGAAGGCAAGCCGACTTCCTCTAGGAGGCACGGTGACTTCAGGCAGGACGTGTTAGATGGAATGCGAAGACGAGGGTTACGCTGAGTGCAGCTGAAACTAGGGCAACACGTAAGACTTCTCTGCTGTGTGGGACGTCCCAGAACGGTGTTCGTGAACGTGTGCGAGGGCTGAGGAAATTAAGCTGCTCCAAAAGAGAGGGCAGTGCCTTTCCCTACACCCGGCATGCACAGAGGGGCTCTAACGGGCTACGGGTCTGGACGTTGCTTAGCTGAAGCTTGTGCGCCTGGGGGTACTCAAGTGTTCCTGCCGGGAACAGGGTGCCCAGGCTAGCCTCCTAGGTGTCCAGAAAACTGTGCTGCCCTTCTAGGAACGCAGAGCAGAGGCCACCGCCTCATGGAAACTGCTGCACGCCTCTGCTTCTGCACGGCAACTCAGGGCCTTACTTCCAGGCATGTGTTCACGCTGGGTGTGCCCGGAGCGACATAGCATGGTAAGATGCTGACTTGCTCCTCGAGCAGAGTGACTTCAGGTACGAAGGCCTCGAAGTATTCCAAGCACACTGTTCTCTCATGGCAGCTCACACAAGGGCTATTGCAAAATTTTCCTGGGCACTTCGAACTCACCAGCAATGTTGTCCTGAGGCCGTTCGAGGACTGGAAATGTAGCTCTCCTCAAGGAACGTTCAGTGTGTTGCCCATTACTCGGCCCTCACAGAGTGCCTCCAAAGCATGCGTCAATGGGCCACAAAGCTGCTCAGCCAGCCCACAGGAGTCTGGAGGTACTCAGTGAAATTGGAGGGGAAATGTTGAATACCCGAGAGTCCCAGGTGTCCTCAGACATGTACTTCCTATAAAATAAAGCATCTAAGCGACTACGAACTCTCGGACACAGCTGCACACCTCCCTTTCTGCAGGCCGAATATGGGCATAACCAGGAGGCACGTTTTCACGTTGAGATTCCCTTTAGCTCTAGAGCTTGTCAGGCCGACCACCACCATGGCCATGCAAGCCCCTGGTTTAGACAGAGCGAACTCATTTTCTCCCCAGAAGCATTCTTACAGGGTTTACAGGCCTGTCAAGAGCAGGGATTGGCAGGCAGCTTCAACGCAGCGAGAATGCTGCCTTCAAAATGGGAAATCAAGGCTAGTTCCAGCAGGCCTCCTTTTCCATGGGCACACTCAGCATACACCCCTGTGGTTTCTAACAAGTCCAAAGAGACACAGGTTACCCTGTGTTTCCTTCCCTGACTCAACTTCTCGAAGTAGGGTGTTCTGCATCATGCGAACTGCCTCAACCAAGGAACGCCGAAAGCTGCTCCTCTGGGCCTGAGGACATTCAAAAGCCTGCAGTGCCACAGGACGTACAGGACTTAAACTGCAGTAAGAAGGCAAGCCGACTTCCTGTAGGAGGCACGGTGACTTCAGGCAGGACGTGTTAGATGGAATGCGAAGACGAGGGTTACGCTGAGTGCAGCTCAAACTAGGGCAACACGTAAGACTTCTCCGCCGTGTGGGACGTACCAGAACGGTGTTCGTGAACGTGTGCGAGGGCTGAGGAAATTAAGCTGCTCCAAAAGAGAGGGCAGTAATTTCCGTACACCTGGCATGCACAGAGGGGCTCTAACGGGCTACGGGTCTGGACGTTGCGCAGCTGAACCTTGTGCGCCTGGGGGTACTCATGTGTTCCTGCCGGGAACAGGGTGCCCAGGCTAGCCTCCTACGTGTCCAGAAAACTGTGCTGCCGTTCTAGGAACGCAGAGCAGAGGCCACCGCCTCATGGAAACTGCTGCACGCCTCTGCTTCTGCACGGCAACTCAGGGCCTTACTTCCAGGCATGTGTTCACGGTGGGTGTGCCCGGAGTGACATAGCATGATAAGATGCTGACTTTCTCCTCTAGCAGAGTGACTTCAGGTACGAAGGCCTCGAAGTATTCCAAGCACACTGTTCTCTCATGGCAGTTCACACAAGGGCTATTGCAAAATTTTCCTGGGCACCTCGAACTCACCAGCAATGTTGTCCTGAGGCCGTTCGAGGACTGGAAATGTAGCTCTCCTCAAGGAACGTTCAGTGTGTTGCCCATTACTCGGCCCGCACAGAGTGCCTCCAAAGCATCCGCCAATGGGCCCCAAAGTTGCTCAGCCAGGCCACAAGTGTCTGGAGGTACTCAGTGAACTTGGAGGGGAAATGTTGAATACCCGAGTGGCCCAGGTATCCGCAGACGTGTACTTCCTATAAAATAAAGCATCTAAGCGACTATGAACTCATGGACACACCTGCATACCTCCCTTTCTGCAGGGCGACTATGGGCATAACAAGGAGGCAAGTTTTCACGTTAAGATTCCCTTTAGCTCTAGAGCTTGTCAGGCTGACCACCACCTCGGCCATGCAAGCCCCTGGTTTAGACAGAGCGAACTCATTTTCTCCCCAGAAGCATTCTTACAGGGTGTACAGGCCTGTCAAGAGCAGGGAATGGCAGGCAGCTTCAACACAGCGAGAACGCTGCCTTCAAAATGGGAAATCAAGGCTAGTTCCACCAGGCCTCCTTTTCCATGGGCACACTCAGTATACACCCCTGTGGTTTCTAACAAGTCCAAAGAGACACAGGTTACCCTGTGTTTCCTTCCCTGACTCAACTTCTCGAAGTAGGGTGTTCTGCATCATGCGAACTGCCTCAACCAAGGAACGCCGAAAGCTGCTCCTCTGGGCCTGAGGACATTCAAAAGCCTGCAGTGCCACAGGACGTACAGGACTTAAACTGCAGTAAGAAGGCAAGCCGACTTCCTCTAGGAGGCACGGTGACTTCAGGCAGGTCGTGATAGATGGAATGCGAAGACGAGGGTTATGCTGAGTGCAGCTCAAACTAGGGCAACACGTAAGACTTCTCCGCCGTGTGGGACGTACCAGAACGGTGTTCGTGAACGTGTGCGAGGGCTGAGGAAATTAAGCTGCTCCAAAAGAGAGGGTAGTGCCTTTCCCTACACCCGGCAGCACAGAGGGGCTCTAACGGGCTACGGTTCTGAATGTTGCTTAGCTGAACCTTGTGCGCCTGGGGGTACTCAAGTGTTCCTGCCGGGAACAGGGTGCCCAGGCTCGCCTCCTAGGTGTCCAGAAAACTGTGCTGCCGTTCTAGGAACGCAGAGTAGAGGCCACCGCCTCATGGAAACTGCTGCACGCCTCTGCTTCTGCACGGCAACTCAGGGCCTTACTTCCAGGCATGTGTTCACGCTGGGTGTGCCCGGAGCGACATAGCATGGTAAGATGCTGACTTTCTCCACGAGCAGAGTGACTTCAGGTACGAAGGACTCGAAGTATTCCAAGCACACTGTTCTCTCATGGCAGCTCACACAAGGGATATTGCAAAATTTTCCTGGGCACTTCGAACTCACCAGCAATGTTGTCCTGAGGCCGTTCGAGGACTGGAAATGTAGCTCTCCTCAAGGAACGTTCAGTGTGTTGCCCATTACTCGGCCCACACAGAGTGCCTCTAAAGCATCCGCCAATGGGACACAAAGCTGCTCAGCCAGCCCACAGGGGTCTGGAGGTACTCAGTGAACTTGGAGGGGAAATGTTGAATACCCGAGAGGCCCAGGTGTCCTCAGACCTGTACTTCATATAAAATAAAGCATCTAAGCGACTACGAACTCATGGACACAGCTGCATTCCTCCCTTTCTGCAGGCCGACTATGGGCATAACAAGGAGGCAAGTTTTCACGTTAAGATTCCCTTTACTCTAGAGCTTGTCAGGCTGACCACCACTTCGGCCATGCAAGCTCCTGCTTTAGACAGAACGAACTCATTTTGTCCCCAGAAGCATTCTTACAGGGTTTACAGGCCTGTCAAGAGCAGGGAATGGCAGGCAGCTTCAACACAGCGAGAACGCTGCCTTCAAAATGGGAAATCAAGGCTAGTTCCAGCAAGCCTCCTTTTCCATGGGCACACTCAGTATACACCCCTGTGGTTTCTAACAAGTCCAAAGAGACACAGGTTACCCTGTGTTTCCTTCCCTGACTCAACTTCTCGAAGTAGGGTGTTCTGCATCATGCGAACTGCCTCAACCAAGGAACGCCGAAAGCTGCTCCTCTGGGCCTGAGGACATTCAAAAGCCTGCAGTGCCACAGGACGTACAGGACTTAAATTGCAGTAAGAAGGCAAGCCGACTTCCTCTAGGAGGCACGGTGACTTCAGGCAGGACGTGTTGGATGGAATGCGAAGACGAGGGTTACGCTGAGTGCAGCTCAAACTAGGGCATCACGTAAGACTTCTCCGCCGTGTGGGACGTACCAGAACGGTGTTCGTGAACGTGTGCGAGGGCTGAGGAAATTAAGCTGCTCCAAAAGAGAGGGCAGTGCCTTTCCCTACACCCGGCATGCACAGACGGGCTCTAACGGGCTACGGGTCTTGACGTTGCTTAGCTGAACCTTGTGCGCCTGGGGGTACTCAAGTGTTCCTGCCGGGAACAGGGTGCCCAGGCTAGCCTCCTAGGTGTCCAGAAAACTGTGCTGCCGTTCTAGGAAAGCAGAGCAGAGGCCACCGCCTCATGGAAACTGCTGCACGCCTCTGCTTCTGCACGGCAACTCAGGGCCTTACTTCCAGGCATGTGTTCACGCTGGGTGTGCCCGGAGCCACATAGCATGGTAAGATGCTGACTTTCTCCTCGAGCAGAGTGACTTCAGGTACGAAGGCTTCGAAGTATTCCAAGCACACTGTTCTCTCATGGCAGCTCACACAAGGGCTATTGCAAAATTTTCCTGGGCACTTCGAACTCACCAGCAATGTCCTGAGGCCGTTCGAGGACTGGAAATGTAGGTCTCCTCAAGGAACGTTCAGTGTGTTGCCCATTACTCGGCCCGCACAGATTGCCTCCAAAGCATCCGCCAATGGGCCACAAAACTGCTCAGCCAGCCCACAGGGGTCTGTAGGTACTCAGTGAACTTGGAGGGGAAATGTTGATTACCCGAGAGGCCCAGGTGTCCTCAGACATGTACTTCCTATAAAATAAAGCATCTAAGCGACTACGAACTCATGGACACAGCTGCACACCTCCCTTTCTGCAGGTCGACTATGTGCATAACAAGGAGGCAAGTTTTCACGTTGAGATTCCCTTTAGCTCTAGAGCTTGTTAGGCTGACCACCACCTCGGCCATGCAAGCCCCTGGTTTAGACAGAGCGAACTCATTTTCTCCCCAGAAGCATTCTTACAGGGTTTACAGGCCTGTCAAGAGCAGGGAATGGCAGGCAGCTTCTAGGCAGCGAGAACGCTGCCTTCAAAATGGGAAATCAAGGCTAGTTCCAGCAGGCCTCCTTTTCCATGGGCACACTCAGCATACACCCCTGTGGTTTCTAACAAGTCCAAATAGACACAGGTTACCCTGGGTTTCCTTCCCTGACTCAACTTCTCGAAGTAGGGTGTTCTGCATCATGCGAACTGCCTCAACCAAGGAACGCCGAAAGCTGCTCCTCTGGGCCGGAGGACATTCAAAAGCCTGCAGTGCCACAGGACGTACAGGACTTAAACTGCAGTAAGAAGGCAAGCCGACTTCCTGTAGGAGGCACGGTGACTTCAGGCAGGACGTGTTAGATGGAATGCGAAGACGAGGGTTACGCTGAGTGCAGCTCAAACTAGGGCTACACGTAAGACTTCTCCGCCGTGTGGGACGTACCAGAACGGTGTTCGTGAACGTGTGCGAGGGCTGAGGAAATTAAGCTGCTCCAAAAGAGAGGGCAGTGCCTTTCCCTACACCCGACATGCATAGAGGGGCTCTAACGGGCTACGGGTCTGGACGTTGCTTAGCTGAACCTTGTGCGCCTGGGGGTACTCAAGTTTTCCTGCCGGGAACAGGGTGCCCAGGCTAGCCTCCTAGGTGTCCAGAAAACTGTGCTGCCGTTTTAGGATTGCAGAGCAGAGGCCACTACCTCATGGAAACTGCTGCACGCCTCTGCTTCTGCACGGCAACTCAGGGCCTTACTTCCAGGTATGTGTTCACCCTGGGAGTGCCTGGAGTGACATAGCATGGTAAGATGCTGACTTTCTCCTCGAGCAGAGTGACTTCAGGTACGAAGGCCTCGAAGTATTCTAAGCACACTGTTTTCTCATGGCAGCTCACACAAGGGCCATGTCTAAATTTTCCTAGGCACTTCGTACTCACCAGCAATGTTGTCCTGAGGCCGTTCGTGGACTCTGGAAACGTGGCTCTCCGCAAGGAACGTACAGTGTGTTGTCTATCCATCGGCACGCACAGAGGGCTGCCGAGCCATCCGCCAATGGGCCACAAAGTTGCTCAGCCAGCCCACAGGGGTCTGGAGGTACTCAGTGAACTTGGAGGGGAAATGATGAATACTCGAGAGGCCCAGGTGTCCTCAGACGTGTCCTTCCTATAAAATAAAGCATATAAGCGACTATGAACTCATGGACACAGCTGCATGCCTACCTTTCTGCAGGCCGACTCAGGGCATATGCAGGAGGCAAGTTTTCACGTTGAGATTCCCTTTAGCTCTAGAGCTTGTCAGGCTGACCGCCACCGCGGCCATGCAAGCCCCTGGTTTAGACAGAGCGAACTCATTTTCTCCCCAGAAGCATTCTTACAGGGTTTACCGGCCTGTCAAGAGCAGGGAATGGCAGGCAGCTTCAACGCAGCGTGAACACTGCCTTCAAAATGGGAAAGCACGGCTAGTTCCAGGAGTTCTCCTTTTCCCTGGGCACACAGCATACATCCCTGTGGTTTCTAACAAGTCCAAAGAGACACAGGTTACCCTGTGTTTCCTTCCCTGACTCAACTTCTCGAAGTAGGGTGTTCTGCATCATGCGAACTGCCTCAACCAAGGATCGCCGTAAGCTGCTCCTCTGGGACTAAGGATTTTCAAAAGCCTGCAGTGCCACAGGAAGTACAGGGCTGAAACTACTATAAGAAGGCAAGCCGACTTCCTCTAGGAGGCACGGTGACTTCAGGCAGGACGTCTTAGATGGAATGCGAAGACGAGGATTACTGTGAGTGCAGCTCAGACTAGGGCAACTCGTATGACTTTTCCGCCATGTGGCACGTGCCAGAACCGTGTTCGTGAACTTGTGCGAGGGCTGAGGAAATGAAGCTGCTCCACAAGAGAGGGCAGTGCGTTTCCCGACACCCGGCATGCTCAGAGGGGCTCTATCGGGCTACGGGTCTAGACGTTGCTTAGCTGACCCAAGTGCACCTGATGTACTCAAGTATTCCTGCCGAGAACAGGGTGCCCAGGCTAGCTTCCTAGGTGTCCAGAAAGCTGTGCTGCCGTTCTAGGAAGGCAGAGCAGAGGCCACCGCCTCATGGAAAGTGCTGTACTCCTCTGCTTCTGCACGGCAAATCAGGGCCTTATTTTCAGGCATGTGTTCATGCTGGGTGTGCCGGTCGCGACATTGCATGGTAAGATTCTGACTTTCTCCTCGAGCAGATTGACTTCAAGTACGACGGCCTCGAAGTATTCCAAGCACAGTGTTGTTTCTTGGCAGCTCACACAAGGACCCTGACAAAGTCTTTCTGTGCACTTCGAACTCACCAGCAATATTGTCCTGTGGCCGTTCTAGGACTCTGGAAATGTAGCTCTCCACAAGGAACGCACAGTGTGTTGCCTATCTCTCGACACGCACAGAGGGCCTCCGAGGCAACCACCAAAGGGTCACGAAGTTGCTCAACTGGCCCACAGGGACCTGGATGTACTCAGTAACCTTGGAAGTAAAAGGATTCACATCCCAGGGGCCTAGGTGTCCTCACCAGGGTGTTTACTTTAATATAATGCTGAGCAGCGACTTAGAACTCATGGAAACTGTTGCATGCCTCCCTTTCTGCATGGCTACTCAGTGCCTAAGCTGGAGGCCAGTTCTCACTTTGAGTTTCTCTTTAGCTCTAGAACGTGTCAGGCTGACCACCACCGCAGCCAAGGAAGCACCTGCTCTACACAGAGCAAACTCGTTTTCCTCCCAGAAGCATTGTTACAGGGTTTACAGTCCTGTCAACAACAGGGAAATGTCAGGTAGATTCAAGGCATCATGAGCGCTGCCTTCAAATTGGGAAAGCAAGACTAGTTCCAACAGGCCACCGTTTCCATGGGCAAAGGCAGCATATATCCCTGTGGTTTCTAACAAGATAAAAGAGACAGCGGTTACCCTGTGCTTCCTTCCCTGAATCAATTTGTCTAAGTAGCGTGTGCTGCATCACGCGAACTGCCTCCACCAAGGACTGCCCTTGGGACGGCTTTGCCCTTGTGGCTCTTCAGAACACTGTAGTGCCCCAGGAAGATCAGGACTTCAATTGCAGCAAGAACGCAAGCCAACTTTCTCCTGGAGGCAGGGTGACTTCAGGCAGGAGGTCGTAGATGGAATGCGAAGCCATGGGTTGCTCTCAGTGCAGCTCAGACTGGGACAGTGCAAAAGACTTCGTGGGACGTTGGACATGCCCGATCGGTGCTCGGGAACGTGAGGGAGTGCTGGGGAAATTAAGCTGCTCTAAAAGAGAGTGCAGGGCGTTTCCCTACACTCGGCATACACACAGAGTGGCTCCAAAGGGCTTTGGGCCTGGATGTTGCTTAGAAGACTCAAGGGCGCCTGTGGGTAGTCAGTGTTCCTGCCGGGAACAGAGTGCCCACGCGAGCCTCCTAGGTGTCCAGAAAACTATGCTGCCGCTATATGTATGCAGAACAGAGGCCACGGCCTCATGGAAACTGCTGAATGCCTCCGCTTCCACACGGCAAATCAGGGCCCTACCACCAAGCACGTGTTCATGCTGGGTGTCCCGTTAGCAACACAACACAGTAACATGCTGACGCTCTCCTGAAGCAGAGCGACTTCAGGTACGAGGTCTTTGACGTATTTAAAGCAGAGGGTTTTCTCATGGCAACTCACACGTGGGCCCTGACAAAAACGTCCTCGTCACGTCGGACGCACCAGAAATGTTTTTTTTTTTTTCTTACAGTACGCGGGCCTCTCACTGCTGTGGTCTCTCCCGTTGGGGAACACAGGCTCTGGAAGCGCAGTCTCAGCGGCCATGACTCACGGGCCGAGCCGCTCCGCAGCATGTGGAATCTTCCCGGATCAGGGCACGAACCCGTGTCCCCTGCATCAGCAGGCGGACTCTCAACCACTGTGCCACCGGGGAAGCCCCAAAATGTGGTTTTTGAGGCTGTTCGTGGGATCTGGAAACGTAGCTTTCCTCAAGGAAAGTGCAGTGGGTTGCGCATCACTTGGCACACACAGAGGGCCTCCGAGGGACCGACCAATGGGCCTCGACGTTGCTCAGCCGGCCCACAGGGGCTTGGAAGTACTCAGTGTCTTTGGAGGGAAAATGATGCATACCCGAGAGGCCTAGGTGTCCTCAAAAAGGTATTTCCTTTAAAATAAACAGAGCAGCGACTTAGTACTCATGGAAACTTCTGCATGCCTCCCTTTCTTCACGGCTACTCAGGGCCTAAGCTGGAGGCCAGTTCTCACTTTGAGTTTCTCTTTAGCTCTAGAGCGTGTCAGGCTGAACCCCACCAAAGCCAAGGAAGCACCTGCTCTAGAGAGAGCAAAATCGTTTTCTTCCCAGAAGCCTACTTACAGGGTTTATAGGACTGTCAAGAGGAGGGAAATGTTAGGTAGCTTCAAGGCAGCATGTGTGCATCCCTCCAAATGGGAAAGGAAGGCTAGTTCCAACAGGCCTCTGTTTCCATGGGCACACGCAGCACATATCCCTGTGGTTGCTCACAAGTCAAAAGAGACACAGTTTACACTGTGCTTCCTTCCCTGAATCAATTTCCCGAAGTATCGTGTCCCGCAGCACGCGAACTTCTCCACCAAAAACCGCCCTTGGTACGCCTGTGGGCCTGTTGCTATTCAAAAGCCTGAAGTGCCCCAGGAAGAACAGGATTTCAATTGCAGCAAGAACACAACCGATTTTCTCCTGGAGGCAGGGTGACTTCAGGCAGGAGGTCCTAGATGGAATGCGAAGCCTTGGGTTGCTCTTAGTACAGCTCAGACTTGGGCAATGCGTAAGACTTCGGGGGATGTGGAACGTGCCAGAATGGTGCTCGGAAACGTGAGGGAGTGCTGGGGAAATTAAGCCGCTAAAGAGAGAGTGCAGTGCGTCTCCCTACACTCTGCATACACAGAGTGGCTCCAAAGGGCTACGGGCCTGGATGTTTCTTAGCAGACCCAGGGGGGCCTGTGTGTACTCAGTGTTTCTGTCGGGAACAGGGTGCCTACGCGAGCCTCCTAGGTGTTCAGAAAAATGTGCTGCCATTAAAGATATGCAGAACCGAGGCCTCGGCGTCTTGCAAACTGCTGCACGCCTCCGCTTCCGCACGGCAAATCAGGGCCCTACTTCCAGGCCCGTGTTAATCCTGGGTGTCCCGTTAGCGACACAGCACGTTAAGATGCTGACTCTCTCCTCGAGCAGAGCGACTTCATGTACGAGGTGTTCGACGTATTCAAAGCAGAGTGTTTTCTCAAGACAGGTCACACGTGGGCCATGACAAAGTCTTCCTGCGCACTTTTGACTCACCGGAAATACGGTCTTGAGGTTGCTCGTGGGCTCTGGAAACGTAGCTCTCCTCAAGGAAAGTGCAGTGGGTTGCGCATCACTTGGCACGCACAGAGGGCCTCCAAGGGACCGACCAATGGGCCTCGACATTGCTCAGCCGGCCCACAGGGGCTTGGAGGTACTCAGTGACTTTGGAGGGAAAATGATGCATACCCGAGAGGCCTAGGTGTCCTCAAAAAGGTATTTCCTTTAAAATAAACAGAACAGCGACTTAGTACTCATGGAAACTTCTGCATGCTTCCCTTTCTTCACGGCTACTCAGGGCCTAAGCTGGAGGCCAGTTCTCACTTTGAGTTTCTCTTTAGCTCTAGAGCGTGTCAGGCTGAACACCACCACAGCCAAGGAAGCACCTGCTCTAGACAGAGCAAACTCGTGTTCTTCCCAGAAGCCTAGTTACAGGGTTTATAGGCCTGTCAACAGGAGGGAAATGTTACGTAGCTTCAAGGCAGCATGTGTGCATCCCTCAAAATGAGAAAGGAAGGCTAGTTCCAACAGGCCTCTGTTTCCATGGGCACACGCAGCACATATCCCTTTGGTTTCTCACAAGTCAAAAGAGACACAGTTTAGTCTGCTGCTTTCACTGAATCAATTTCTCGAAATACCATGTCCCGCAGCACGCGAAAGTCTCCACCAAAGACCGCCCTTGGTACGCCTGTGGGCCTGTGGCTATTCAAAAGCCTGAGGTGCCCCAGGAAGAAAAGGACTTCTATTGCAGCAAGAACGCAAACCGACATTCTCCTGGAGGCAGGGTGACTTCAGGCAGGAGGTCCTACATGGAATACGAAGCCGAGCGTTGCTCTCAGTGCAGCTCCGACGTGGGCAATGCATAAGACTTCGAGGGATGTGGAATGTGCCAGAACGGTGCTCGGGAACGTGAGTGAATGCTGGGGAAATTAAGCTGCTCCAAAGAGAGTGCAGTGTGTTTCTTTACCTTCCTCATACACATAGAGTGGCTCCAAAGGGCTACGGGCCTGGATGCTATATAGCAGACCCTGGGGTGCCTGTGGGTACACAGTGTTGTTGCTGGGAACAGGGTGCCCACGCGAGCCTCCTACGGGTCCAGAAAACTGTGTCCCGTTAAAGACATGCAGAGCAGAGGCCTCGGCCTCATGGAAATTGCTGCAGGCCTCCGCTTCCTTATAGCAAATCAGGGCCCTACCCACAGACAAGTGTTCATACTGGGTGTCCGGTTAGAGACACAGCACGGTAAGACACTGAGTCTCTCCTCGAGCAGAGCGACTTCAGGTACGAGGTCATTGACGTATACAAAGCAGAGGGTTTTCTCATGGCAGCTCACAAGTGGGCCATGACAAAGACTTCCTGGGCACGTCGGTCTCACCAGAAATGTGGTCTTGAGGCTGCTCGTGGTGTCTGGAAATTTAGCTCTCCTCAAGGAGCGTCCAGTGGATTGCGCATCACTTGACGCGCACAGAGGGCTTCCTAGGGACCGACCAATTGGCCTCGACGTGGCTCAGTCGGCCCACAGGGTCCTGGAGGTACTCAGTGTCTTTGGACGGAAAATGATGCATACCCGAGGGGCCTAGGTGTCCTCAAAAAGGTATTTCCTTTAGAATAAACAGAGCAGCGACTTAGTACTCATGGAAACTTCTGCATGCCTCCCTTTCTTCACGGCTACTCAGGGCCTAAGCTGGAGGCCAGTTCTCACTTTGAGTTTCTCTTTAGCTCTAGAGCGTGTCAGGCTGAACACCACCACAGCCAAGGAAGCACCTGCTCTAGACAGAGCAAACTCGTTTTCTTCCCAGAAGCCTACTTACAGGGTTTATATGCCTGTCAACAGGAGGGAAATGTTAGGTAGCTTCAAGGCAGCATGTGTGCAGCCTTCAAAATGCGAAAGGAAGCCTAGTTCCAACAGGCCTCTGTTTCCATGGGCACACGCAGCACATATCTCTGTGGTTGCTCACAAGTCAAAAGAGACACAGTTTACACTGTGCTTCCTTCCCTGAATCAATTTCCCGAAGTATCGTGTCCCGCAGCACGCGAACTTCTCCACCAAAAACCGCCCTTGGTACGCCTGTGGGCCTGTTGCTATTCAAAAGCCTGAAGTGCCCCAGGAAGAACAGGATTTCAATTGCAGCAAGAACACAACCGATTTTCTCCTGGAGGCAGGGTGACTTCAGGCAGGAGGTCCTAGATGGAATGCGAAGCCTTGGGTTGCTCTTAGTACAGCTCAGACTTGGGCAATGTGTAAGACTTCGGGGGATGTGGAACGTGCCAGAATGGTGCTCGGAAACGTGAGGGAGTGCTGGGGAAATTAAGCCGCTAAAGAGAGAGTGCAGTGCGTCTCCCTACACTCTGCATACACAGAGTGGCTCCAAAGGGCTACGGGCCTGGATGTTTCTTAGCAGACCCAGGGGGGCCTGTGTGTACTCAGTGTTTCTGTCAGAAACAGGGTGCCTACGCGAGCCTCCTAGGTTTCCAGAAAACTGTGCTGCCATTTAAGATATGCAGAGGAGAGTCCACGGCCTCATGGAAACTGCTCCACGCCTCCGGTTCCGCTCGGCAAATCAGAGTCTTACCTCCAGGCATGTGTTCATGCTGGGTGTCCCGTTAGCTACACAGCATGGTAAGATGATTCCTTTCTCTTCTCGCAGAATGACTTCAGGTACGAGGACCTCGATGTATTCAAAGCCGAGTGTTTTCTCTTGGCAGCTCACACCACGCTCATGACAAAGACGTCCGTTGCACGTTGTACTCACTAGAAATATTGTCTTTAGTCTGTTCGACGGCTGTGGATATGTAGCTCTCCTTAAGGAACGTGCAGTGGGTTGCCCATCACTCGGCACACACAGAAGGCCTCCGAGGGACAGACCAATGGGCCTCAATGTTGCTCAGCCCGCCCACAGGGGTCTGGAGGTATTCAGTGACCTTGGAGGGAAAATGATGCACACCTGAGAGGCCTAGGAGTCCTCAAAAGGGAACTCCCTTTAAAATAAAGCAGAAAAGCGGCTAAGAACTCATGGAAACAGCTGCATGCCTCCCTTTCTGCACGGCTATTCAGGGCCTAACCTGGAGGTAAATTCTTACGTTGAGTATCACTTTACCTGTAGAGCATGGCAGGCTGAGTCCCACCGCGGCCATGGAAGCACCCGGTTTAGCAAGAGAAAATTCATTTTTCTCCCAGAGCACACGTATAGGGGCTACAGGCCTGTCAATAGCAGTGAATGTCAGGTAGATTCAAGTCAGTATGATGGCAGCCTTCAAAATGGGAAGCAAGTCTAGTTCCAGCAGGCCCCAGTTCCCATGGGCACACGCAGCATATACCCCTGTGGTTTCTAACAAGTCAAAAGAGACACAGGTTACCCAGTGTTTATTTCCCTGAATAAGCTTCTCGAAACAGGCTGTTCTCCATCAAAGGAGCTCCGTCAACCAAGTAAGGCCGTAGCTAGGCCTATGGGCCTGTGACTATTCAAAAGGCTGCAGTGCCACAGGAGTAACAGGACTTAAATTGCAGTAAGACTGCAAGCCGACTTTCTCTTTGAGACACAGTGACTTCAGGCAGGAGGTCCTAGATGGAATGCGAAGCCGAGGGTTTCTCTCAGTGCAGCTCAGACTAGGGCAATGCGTAAGACCTTGACGGCATGTTGAATGTGCCAGAACGGTGTTCGTGAACGTGTGGGAGTGCTGGGGAAATTAAGTTGCTCCAAAAGACAGTGCAGTGCGCTTCCCTACACTCGGCATACACAGAGTTGCTCCAAAGGGCTAAGGGCCTAGATGTTGCTTAGCAGACCCAGAGGGCCCTGTGTGTACTCAGTATTCCTGCCAGGAACAGTGTTCCCACGCGAGCCTCCTAGGTCCCTGGAAAACTTTGCTGCCCTTAAAGATATGCAGAGCAGACCCCACGGCCTCATGGAAACTGCTGAACACCTCCGCTTCTGCACGACAAATCAGGGCCTAACCTCCAGGCATGTGTTCATGCTGGGTGTCCCGTGACGGACAGAGCATGGTTAGATGCTGACTTACTCCTCGCTCAGAGTGACATTAGGTACGAAGTCCTCGACGTATTCAAAGCAGAGGGTTTTCACATGGCCGCTCACACCAGGGTCATGACAAAAGCTAGCTGGGCATTTCGGACTCAGCAGAAATGTGGTTTTGAGGCGGTTCGAGGGCACTGGAAATGTAGCTTTCCTTAAGGAATGTGCAATGTGATGCCCATCATTCGGCACACACAGAGAGCCTCCGAGGGACCGACCAATGGTCCTTGAAGTTGCTCAGCTAGGCCAGAGGGTTCTGGAGGTACTCAGTGACATAGGAAGGAAAAATGCACATCCGAGGGCCTAGGAGTCCTCTAAATGGTACTTCCGTTAAAACAAACAGAAGAGCGACTACTACCGCATGGAAACAGGTGCATGCCTCCCTTCCTGCAAGGCTATTCAGGGCCAAAGTTGGAGGTAAGTTCTCACATTGAGTTTCCCTTTAGCTCTACAGCACACCAGCCTGAGCCACACCACAGCCATGGAAACACGAGGTTTAGCCAGAGGAAACTCATTTTTCTTCCCAGAAGCATGCCTAAATGGTCTACAGGCCTGTCAACAGCAGTGAATGTCAGGTAGCTTCAAGGCACCATGACTGCAGCCTTCAAAATGGTAAGCAAGGCTAGTTCCAGCAGGCCCCAGTTTCCATGGTCACACACAACATATATCCCTGAGGTTTCTACGAAGTCAAAAGAGACACAGGTTTCCCAGTGTTTCCTTCCCTGAATCAACTTCTCAACGTAGGGTGTTCTACATCAACGGACCTGCCTTAACCAAGGAACACCCTAGCTATGCCTCATGGCCTGTGGCTATTCAAAAGCCTGCAGTGCCACAGGAAGAACAGGACTTAAATTGCAGTAAGAACGCAAGCCGACTTTCTCTTGGAGGCACGGTGACGTCAGGCACGAGGTCCTAGATGGAATGCGAAGCCGAGGGTTTCTCTCAGTGAAACTCAGACTAGGACAATGTGGAAGACTTCGACGGCATGTGGGACGTGCCAGAACGGTGTTTGTGAACGTGTCGGAGTGCTGCGGAAATTAATCTGCTTCAAATGAGAGTGCAGTGCGTTTCCCTACACTGGGCATACACAGGGTGGCTCCAAAGGGCTACGGTTCTGGATGTTGCTTAGCAGACCCAGCAGGGCCTGTGGGTACTCAGTGCTCCTGCGGGAACAGTGTGCCCACGTGAGCCTCCTAGGTGTACAGAAAACTGCTGTCGTTAAAGATATGCAGAGTAGAGGCCACGGCCTCATGGAAACTGCTGCACGCCTCCGCTTCTGCTCGTCAAATCAGGGCCTAACCTCTAGGCATGTGTTCATGCTGGGTGTCCCGTTAGCAACAGAGCATGGTAAGATGCTGACTTTCTCTTCGAGCCGAGTGACTTCAGGTACGAGGTCCTCGAAGTATTGAAAGTGGTGGGTTTTCTCATGGTATCTCACACAAGGGTCATGACAAAGAATTCCTGGGCATTTCCAACTCACCAGGAATGTGGTCCTGGCACTCTTTGAGGACTCTGGAAATATAGCTCTCCTCAAGGAAGGAGCAGTGTGTTGCCCATCACTCGGTACGCACAGAGGGTCTCCGAGGTACAGACCAATGGGCCTCGATGTTGCTCACCCTGTCCACATGGGTCTGGCGGTATACTCAGTGATATAGGAGGGAAAATGATGCACACCCGAGGGGCCTAGGGGTCATCAAAATGATACCTTTAAAATAAAGCACAAAAGCGACTAAGAACTCATGGAAAGAGCTGCATGTCTCCCTTTCTGCAAGGCTATACAGGGCCTAACCTGGAGGTAAGTTCCAACGTTGACTTTCCATTTAGCTCTAGAGCATGGCAGGCTGAGCCCCACCACGGCCATGGAAGTACCCAGTTTAACCAGAGGAAACTCATTTTTCTTCCAGAATCATTCCTACAGGTTCTACATGCCTGGCAACAGCAGTGAATGTCAGGTAGCTTCAAAGCAGCATGATTGCAGCCTTCAAAATGGGAAAGCAAGGCTAGTTCCAACAGGCCCCCGTTTCCATAGGCACACACAGCATATATACCTGTGGTTTCTAACAAGTCAAAAGACACACAGGTTACGCAGTGTTTCCTTCCCTGAATCAACTTCTCGAGGTAGGGTGTTCTGCATCAAGGGAAATGCCTGAACCAAGGAACGCCGTAGCTACGACTCTGGACCTGGGGCTATTCAAAAGCCTGCAGTTCCACAGGAAGAATAGGACTTAAATTGCAGTACGACCACAAGCCGACTTTCTCTTGGAGGCAGGGGGTCCCATTAACAACACAGCATGGTAAGATGCTGAGTTCCTCCTCGAGCAGAGTGACCTTCAGGCACAAAGTTCTCCAAGTATTCAAAGCAGAGTATTTTCTCATGGCAGCTCACACCAGGGCCATGACAACGACAACCAGGGCACGTCGGACTCACCAGAATTGTGGGCCTGAGGCTTTTCGAGTGCTCTGGAAATGTAGCTCTCCTTAAGGAACGTGCAGTGTGTTGCCCATCACTCGGCACACACAGAGAGCCTCCGAGGGACTGACCAATGGGCCTCAAAGTTGCTCAGCCGGGCCAGAGGGTTCTTGAGGTACTCAATGATATTGGAGGAAAAAATGCACATCCGAGGGGCTTAGAGTCCTCTAAAGGGTACTTCCTTTAAAATAAAGCAGAACAGCGACTACCACCACATGGAAATAGGTGCATGGCTCCCTTTCTGCATGGCTATTCAGGGACTAACCTGGAGGTAAGTTCTCACGTTGAGTTTCCCTTTAGCTCTAGAGCATGCCAGACTGAGTCACACCACTGCCATGGAAACACCCAGTTTAGCCAGAGGAAACTCATTTTTCTTCTGAGAAGCATGCCTACAGGGTTTACAGGCCTGTCAACAGCAGTGAATGTCAGGTAGCTTCAATTCAGCATGACTGTGGCCTTCAAAACCGGAAGTAAGGCTACTTCCAACAGGCCCCAGTTTCCATGGGCACACGCAGCATATATCCCCCTGGTTTCTAAGAAGTCAAAAGGGACACAGGTTACCCAGTGTTTATTTTCCTGAATCAACTTCTCGAAATAGGGTGTCCCGCATCAAGGGAACTGCATCAACCAAGGAACATCGTAGCTACGCCTCTGGGCTTGTGACTATTCAAAAGCCTGCAGGGCTACAGGAAGAACAGGACTTAAATTGCAGTAAGACCACAAGCTGACTTTCTCTTGGAGGCACGATGACTTCAGGCAGGAGGTCCTAGATGGAATGCGAAGCCGAGGGTTTCTCTCAGTGCAGCTCAGACTAGGGCAACGCGGAAGACTTCAACGGCATGTGGGACATGCCAGAACGGTGTTCGGGAACGTGTGGGAGTGCTGGGGAAATTAAGATGCTCCAGAAGAGTGTGCAGTGCGTTTCCCTACACTGGGCATACACAGAGTGGCTCTAAAGTGCTACGGGCCTGGATGTTGCTTAGCAGACCCAGGGGGCCTGTGGGTACTCAGTGTTCCTGTCGGGAACAGGGTACCACGCGAGCCTCCTAGGTGTCCAGAAAACTGTGCTGCCATTAAAGATATGCAGAGCAGAGGCCACGGCCTCATGGAAACTGCTGCACGCCTCTGCTTCCGCACGGCAAATCACGGCCTTACCTCCAGGCATGTGTTCATGCTTGGTGTCCCGTGACCGACAGAGCATGGCTAGATGCTGACTTTCTCCTCGAGCAGAGTGACTTCAGGTACGAAGTCCTCTACATATTCAAAGCAGAGTGGTTTCTCATGGCAGCTCACCCTAGGGCCACGACAAACACTTCCTGGGCATTTTGAACTCAACAGAAATGTGGTCTTGAGGCTGTTCGAGGGCTCTGGATATGTAGCTTTCCTTAAGGAACGTGCAGTGTGTTGCCCATCACTCGGCACACACAGAAGGCCTCCGAGGGAACGACCAATGGGCTTCGAAGTTGCTCACCTGGGCCACAGGGTTCTGGAGGTACTCAATGACATTGGAGGGAAAAATGCACATCCGAGGGCTAGGAGTCCTCTAAGGGGTACTTCCTTTAAAATAAAGCAGAACAGCGACTACCACCACATGGAAACAGGTGCATGCCTCTCTTTCTGCATGGCTATGCAGGACCTAACCTGGAGGTAATATCTCACGTTGAGTTTCCCTTTGGCTCTAGAGCGTGACAGGCTGAGTCACACCACAGCCATGAAAACACCTGGTTTAGTGAGAGGAAACTCATTTTTCTTCCCAGAAGCATGCCTACAGCGGCTACAGGCCTGTCAACAGCAGTGAATGTCAGGTAATCAAGGCAGCATGACTGCAGCCTTCAAAACCGGAAGTAAGGCTACTTCCAGCAGGCCCCAGTTTCCATCGGCACACACAGCATATATCCCTGTGGTTTCTAAGAAGTCAAAAGAGACACAGTTTACCCAGTGTTTCCTTCCGTGAATTAACTTCTCAAAATAGGGTGTTCTGCATCAAGGGAACTGTGTCAACCAAGGAATGCCGTAGCTAATCCTCATGGTCTGTGGCTATTGAAAAGCCTGCAGTGCCTAAGGAGGAATAGGACTTCAATTGCAGTAGGTCGACAAGCCGACTTTCACTTGGAGGCACGGTGACTTCAGGCAGGAAGTCCTATATCGAATTCGAAGCTGAGGGTTTCTCTCAGTGCATAGCGTAATGCGTAAGACTTTGACGGCATGTTGGATGTGCCAGAACGGTGTTCGTGAACGTGTGGGAGTGCTGGGGAAAGTAAGCTGCTCCAAGAGACAGTGCAGTGTGTTTCCCTACACTCGGCATACACAGAGTGGCTCTAAAGTGCTACGATTCTGGATGTTGCTTAGCAGACCCTGGGGAGCCTGTGGGTGCTCAGTGCTCCTGCCGGAAACAGGGTGCCCACACGAGCCTCCTAGGTGTGCAGAAAAGTGTGCTGCTGCCAAAGATATGCAGAGCAGAGGCCACGGCCTCATTGAAACTGCTGCACGCCTCCACTTCTGCATGGCAAATCAGGGCCCTACCACCAGGCATGTGTTCATGCTGGGTGTCCCATTAGCGACACAGCAGGGTAAGATGCTTACTTCCTCCTCGAGCTGAGTGACTTTAGGTACGAAGTCCTCGAAGTATTCAAAGCCGAGTGTTTTCTTCTGGCACCTCACACAAGGGCAATGACAAAGACTTCCTGGGCACGTCAGACTCACCAGAAATGTGGGCATGAGGCTGTTTGAGGGCTCTGGAAATGTACCTCTCCTTAAGGAACGTGCAGTGTGCTGCCCATCACTCGGCACACACAGAGGGCCTCTGAGTGCCCGACCAATTGGCCGCAATGTTGCTCAGCAGGCCCACACGGGTCTGGAGGTACTCAGTGACACTGGAGGGAAAATGTTGCACACCCGAGGGGCTAGGAATCCTCTAAAGGGTACTTCCTGTCAAATAAAGCAGAACAGCGACTAAGACCACATGGAAACGGCTGCATGCCTCCCTTTCTGCATGGCTATATAGGGCCTAACCTGGAGCCAAGTTCTCACGTTGAGTTTCCCTTTAGCTCTAAAGTGTGGCAGGCTGAACCTCACTACGGCCATGGAAGTACACAGTTTAGACAGAGGAAGCTCATTTTTTCCCCAGAATCATTCCTACAGGTTCTACATACCTGGCAACAGCAGTGAATGTCAGGTAGCTTCAAGGCAGCATGACTGCAGCCTTCAAAACCGGAAGCAAGGCTACTTCCAGCAGGCCCCAGTTTCCATGCGCAAACGCAGCATATATCCCTGTGGTTTCTAACAAGTCAAAAGAGACACAGGTTACCCAGTGTTTCCTTCCCTGAATCAATTTCTCAAAGTAGGGTGTTCTGCATCAACGGAACTGCCTCAACCAAGGAACATGGTAGCTACGCCTCTTGGTCGGTGGCTACTCAAAAGCCTGCAGTGAAACAGGAAGAGCAGGACTTAAATTGTAGTAAGAACGCAAGCCGACTTTCTCTTGGAGGCACGGTGAATTCAGGCAGGAGGTCTTAGATGGAATGCGAAGCCGAGGGTTTCTCTCAGTGAAACTCAGATTAGGGCAATGCCGAAGACTTCGAAGGCATGTGGGACATGCCAGAACGGTGTTTGTGAACGTGTGGGAAATTAAGCTGCTCCAAAAGACAGTGCATTGCGTTTCCCTACACTCGGCACACACAGAGTGGCTCCAAAGGGCTACGGGCCTGGATGTTGCTTAGCAGACCCAGAGGGGTCTGTGGGTACTCAGTATTCCTGCTGGGAACAGGGTTCCCACGCGAGCCTCTTAGGTCTCCATAAAACTGTGTTGCCATTAAGGATATGCAGAGCAGAGACCACGACCTCATGGAAACTGCTGCACGCCTCTGCTTCTGCACTACAAATCAGGGTCTAACCTCCAAGCATGTGTTCATGCTGGGTGTCCCGTTAGTGACACAGCATGGTAAGATGCTGACTTCCTCCTCGAGCAGAATGACTTCAGGTACGAGGTCCTTGAAGTTTTCAAAGCAGAGTGTTTTCTCATGGCAGCTCACACGTGGGCCATCACAAAGACTTCCAGGACATGTCAGACTCTCCAGAAACCTGGGCCTGAGGCTGTTCAAGGGCTCTGGAAATGTAGCTCTCCTCAAGGAACATGCAGTGTGTTGCCCATCCCTCGGTACACACAGAGGGCCTCTGAAGGACCCACCAATGGCTCTCGATGTTTCTCAGCTGGTCCACAGGACTCTGGAGGTACTCAGTGACATTGGAGGGAAAATGTTGCACACCCGAGGGGCTAGGCATCCTCTAAAAGGTACTTCTTACAAAATAAAGCAGAACAGCGACTAAGACCGCATGGAAACAGCTGCATGCCTCCCTTTCTGTACAGCTATTCAGGGCCTAACCTGGAGGGAAGTCCTCACATTGAGTTTCCCTTTAGCTCTAGAGCATGGCCGGCTAAGCCCCACTGTGGCCATGGAAGTACCCGGTTTTGCCAGTGGAAACTCATTTTTTTCCCAGAAGCATGACTACAGGGACTATAACCCTGTCAAGAGCAGTTAATGTCACGTAGCTTCAATGCAGCATGATTGTAGCCTTGAAAACAGGAAGCGTGGCTAGTTCTAGCAAGCCCCAGTTTCCATGGACACATGGGCCATGACAAACTTCCTCAGCACTTCGGACTCACCAGAAATGTGGTCTTGAGGCTGTTCGTGGGCTCTGGAAATGTAGCTCTCAAGGAACGTGCAGTGTGTTGCCCATCACTTGGCATGCACAGAGTGGCTCCGAGGGACAGACCAATGGGACACGATGTTGCTCAGCCGGCCCACAGGTGTCTATAGGTATTCAGTGTCCTTGGAGGGAAAACGATGCACACACGAGGCACCTAGGAGTCCTTAAATGGGTACTTCCTTTAAAATAAAGCAGAACAGCGACTTAGAACTCATGGCAACAGCTAAATGCCTCCCTTTCTGCACAGCTACTCAGGGCCTAACCTGGAGGCAAGTTCTCACGTTGAGCTTCAGAGGTTGGCAGGCTGAGCCACACTGCAGTCATGGAAACACCCGGTTTAGCCAGAGGAAACTCATTTTTCTCCCAGAAGCATGTGTACAGGGGCTACAGGCCTGTCAACAGCAGTGAATGTCAGGTAGCTTCAAGGCAGCATGACTGCGGCCTTCAAAACGGGAAGCAAGGCTAGTTCCAGCATGTCCCAGTTTCCATGGCCACACGTAGCATATATCCCTGTGGTTTCTAAGAAGTCAAAAGAGACACAGGTTTCCCAGTGTTTCCTTCCCTGAATCAACTTCTCGAAGTAGGGTGTTCTGCATCAAGGGAACTTCCTTCACCAAGGAACACTGTAGCTACACCTCTGGGCCTGTGGCTATTCAAAAGTTTGCAGTGGAACAGGAAGAACAGTACTTAAATTGCAGTAGGAACGCAAGCTGACGTTCTCTTGGAGGCAGCGTGACTTCAGGCGTGATGTCCTAGATGGAATGTGAAGTCGGGCACCAACACCATGAACACTGTCTCTATGGGCACTGTCACCATGAGAACTTTCACCAGGGGCACTACCACAATGGGCACTGTCACCATGGTATATGCCACCATGGGCATGGTCACCATGGGCACTGTTACCATGGGCACTGCCACCCTGAGCATTGTCACAATTAGCACTCTCAGCATGGGTACTATGACCGTGAGCATTCTTAGTGTGGTAAATGTCACCATGGGCACTGTCACCATGAGCACTGTCACCATTTGCACTGCTACCATAAGCACTATCAGCATAAGCACTGTCACCATGGGCACTGTCAACATGGGCACTGCCACCATTGGCACTTTCACTGTTGGCATTGTCACCATGGGCACTATTCCCACGGGTACTGTTACCGTGAGCACTGTCAATATGAGCACTACCCCAATGGGCACTGTCACCATGGTAAGTGACACACTGGGCAGAGTCACAATGGACACTGTCACCATGGGCACTGTCATAGTGGGCACTGTTAGCATGGGCACTGCCACCATAAGCACTATTGCCATGAGCACTGCTACCATGTGCACTATCACCATAAGCACTGTCACCATGGGCACTGTCACCATGTGCACTGCCACCATGGGCCCTGTCACTGTGAGCACTGTCACAATGGGCACTGCCACCATGGGCACTATCACCGTGAGCACTATCACCATGAATGATGTCATCGTGTGCACTGTCAGCGTGGGTACTATCAATGATAGGACTATCACCGTAAGCACTGTCACCATGAGCAATGTCACCATGTGCACTGTCACCATGAGCACTGTCACTATGAGCACTTTCAACATGTGAATTACCACTGTGAGCACTGTCACTGTGATCCCTATCACTGTAAGCACTGTTACCATGGGCACTGCCACGGTGGGCACTATCACTGTGAGCACTGTCACCGTGGGAAGTATCACAGTGAACACTGTCACTATGAGCACTATCACTGTGAGCACTATCCCCTTGAGAAATATCACCGTGAGCACTGTCATTATGAGTACTGTCACCGTGTGCACTGTAACCATTGGCACCATTACTGGAAGCACTATCACCGTAAGTGCTGTCACCATGTGCCATGTCACCATGGGCACTGTCACCACTTTGCACTGTCACCATGTGCACTACCACCATGGGCACTGTCACCATGGGCACTATCACCAAATTCACTATCACCATGGGCACTGTCACGATGGGCACAGCCACCATGTGCAATGTCACCATGGGGATTATCATCATGAGCACTGTAAAAATGGGCACGGCTATCATGGGCACTGTCACCGTGAGCAGTGTCAACATGTTCTTTGCCACAATGTGCACTTTTACAATGGTAACTGCCACCATGTGCAGTGTCACCATGTGCACTGTCACCACGAGCAATGTCACCTTGGCCAATGCCACCATGAACACTGTCACTATGAGAACTGTAACCATGAGTCCTGCCACCATGGGCCCTTTCAGCATGAGTACTGTCACCATGGGTTTTGTCCCCATGGGCACTGTCACCATGAGCATTATCACCATGAGCACTGTCACCATGAGCACTATCACCATGAGCACTGGCACCATGGGCACTGGCACCATTGGGACTGTCACCACTAGCACTGTAACCATGGACAGTTTCACCATGAGCAGTATCACTGTGGTAACTGTCACCATGGGCACTGTCACCATGGGCACTATATCCATGGGCACTGTCATAGTGGACACTGTCACCATGGACACTGCCACAATGAGCACTATCACCATGAGCACTGCTACCGTGATTACTATCAGCATAAGCACTCTCAACATGCACACCGTCACGATGGGCAGTGCCACCATGGGCACATCACCATGAGCAGTGTTACCATGGTCTTTGCCACAGCGTGCACTGTTACAATGGGAACTGCCACCATGTGCACTGTTACCATGAACACTGTCACCATGAGCACTGTCATCGTGGTCACTGTCACTATGGGAATTTTCACTGTGAGCACTGTGATCAAGGGCACTGTCACCATGAACAGTTTCACCACGAGCACTGTCACCATGAGCACTGTCACCTTGGGCACTGCCACCATGTGCACTGTCACCATGAGCACTGTCACCACGTGCAACGCCACCATGGGCATTTTCACCAAGAGAACTGTCATCATGGTATTTTCACCATGGGCACCATCAAAGTGAGCACTATCTCCGTGAGCAATGTCACCATTGTCACTTTCACCATGGGCAATGTCACCATGGGCAGTGTAACCTTGGGCACTGCCACCAAGGGCACTATCATAGTGTGCACTGTCACCATGAGCAATATCACCATGACCACTATCACCATGGAGACTATCACCACGAGCACTGCTACTGTGAGCTCTATCACAGTGAGAACTGTCACCATGGGAACTATCACCGTAAGCACTATCACCATAAGCACTGTCACAATGAGCATTGTCACCATGGGCACTGTCACCATTTTGCACTGCCAACATGTGAATTACCACCATGGGCACTGTCACCATGGGCACTATCACCCTGAGACTGTCACCATAGGTACTGTCACCATGGGCACCATCAACATGGGCATGGACACTGTGCACTCTCACAGTGGGAACTATCACCATGAGCACTGTCACCATGGGCACTGTCATCATGGGCACAGCCACCATGGAAACTGTCACCATGGGCACTATCAACACAGGTGCTGGTACCGTGGGCACTGTCACTGTGGGCACTGTCACCATGGGCACTGTCATAGTGGGCACTCTCACTGTGGGCACGGCCACCATGAGTATTGTCCCATGGGCACTCTCACTGTGGGCACTGTCCCCACGGGCACCAACACCATGAGCACTGTCACCATTAACCCTCTCAGCATGGGCACTATCACTTTCACCATGAGCAGTGTCACTATGGGCACTGTTACCATGAGAACTTTCACCAGGGGCACTACCACGATGGGCACTCTCACCATGGTATGTGCCACCATGGGCATGGTCACCATGGGCACTGTCACCATGGGCACTGACACCGTGAGCACTGTCACTATGGGTGCTTTCACCATCAGCACTTTCACCATGAGCACTACCCCAATGGGCACTCTCACTGTGGTAACTGTGAGCAGTGTCACTCTGGGCACAGCCACCATGTGCAATACCATGGGCACTGTCACCACGGTCACTCTCACTGTGAGCACTGTTACCATGGGCACTGTCACAATGAGCACTGTCACCATGGCGCTTATCACCATGGGATATCACCATGAGCACTGTCACCATGGACAGTGCCACCATGGGCACTGCCACCGTGAGCACACACTCACCATGGGTAATACCACCATGGGCACTGTCACCATGGGTACTATCATTGTGAGCACTGTCACCATGCATATTGTCACCATGGACACTGTCACCACGTGCACACCACCATGTGCACTGTCACCATGGGCACTGTCACTGTGAGCTCTGTCACCAGGGGCACCTTCGTCATGGGCACTATCACCATGAGCACCGTCACCATGAGCACTTTCACCATCGGCACTCACACTGTGTGCAATGTCACCGTGTGCACTGTCAGCGTGGGCACTGCCACCATAAGCACTATCACCATGAGCACTGCCACTGTGAGGGTATCACCATAAGCACTGTCACCATGGGCACTGTAACCATGGGCACTATCACTGTGAGCACTGTCACCATGGGCACTACCAACATGGGCACTCTCAATGAGAGCACTGTCACCATGAGCACTGTAACTATGGGCACTATCACCGTGAGCACTATCACCGTGAGAATTATCACTGTGAGCACTGTCACCATGAGTACTGTTACCATGTGCATTGTTACCATTGGCACTATTACCGAAATCACTATCACCATAATTGCTGACACCATGAGCTATGTCACCATGGGCACTGTCACCACTTTGCACTATGACCAGGTGCACTACCACCATGGGCACTGTCACCATGAACACTGTCAACATGGTCTTTGCCACAATGTGCACTCTTACAATGGTAACTGTCACCATGTGCACTGTCACCACGAGAAATGCCACCTTGGGCAATGCCACCATGAACACTGTCACTATGAGAACTGTAACCATGAGACCTGCCACCATGGGCAGTTTCACCATGAGTACTGTCAACATGGGTTTTTTCACCATGGGCACTGTCACCATGAGCACTATCACCATGAGCATTGGCACCATGGGAACTGGCACCATTGGGACTGTCATCACTAGCACTGTAACCATGGAGACTTTCACCATGAGCACTGTTACTGTAGTAACTGTCACCATGGGCACTGTCACCCTGGGCACTGTCACCGTGGACACTGCCACAAGGAGCACTATCGCCATGAGCACTGCTACTGTGAGTACTATCAGCATAAGCACTCTCAACATGCACACTGTCATGATGGGCAATGCCACCATGGGCACTGTCACCATGAGCAGTGTCACAATGGTCTTTGTCACAGTGTTCACTGTTACAATGGGAACTGCCACCATATGCACTGTTACCATGGGCATGGTAACTGTGAGCACTATCATCGTGGTGACTGTTACCATGGGAATTGTCACCATGAGCACTGCAACAAAGGGCACTGTCACCATGAACAGTTTCACCGTGAGCATTGCCACCATGAGCACAGTCACCTTGGGCATTGTCACAATAAGCACTGTCACCATGAGCACTGTCACCATGCGCAATGCCACCATGGGCACTTTTGCCATGAGAACTGTCATCATGGGTATTTTCACCATGAGCACTGTCACCGTGAGCACTATCTCCGTGAGCAATGTCACCATTGTCACTTTCACCATGGGCAATGTCTCCATGGGCAGTGACACCGTGGGCACTGCCACCATGGGAGCTATCATGGTGTGCACTGTCACCGTGAGGACTATCACCATGAGCACTATCACCATGGGCACTATCACCATGAGCACTGTTACCATGAGCCCTATCACAGTGAGAACTGTCACCATGGGAACTATCACTGTGAGCACTGTCACCAGAGCACTCTCATCATGGGCACTATCACCGTAAGCACTATCACCATAAGCAGTGTCACAATGAGCATTGTCACCATGGACACTGTCAACATTTTGCACTGCGACCATGTGTAATACCACCATGGGCACTGTCACCATGGGCACTATCACCAAATTCACTATCACAATGGGTACTGTCACCATGGGCACGGCCACCATGGGCACAGCCACCATGAGCACTGTCAACATGGTCTTTGCCGCAATGTGGACTGTTACAATGGTAACTGCCACCATGTGCAGTGTCACCATGTGCACTGTAACCACGAGCAATGCCACCTTGGGCAATGCTACCATGAAAACTGTCACAATGAGAACTGTAACCATGAGTCCTGCCACCATGGGCACTTTCACCATGAGCACTGTCACCATGGGCACTGTCACCATGAGCACTCTCACCATGGGCACTGGCACCATTGGGAGTGTCACCACTAGCACAGTAACCATGGACACTTTCACCGTGAGCATTGTCACTGTGGTTACTGTCATCATGAGCAATGTTACTGTGAGCATTGTCACCCTGAGAACTGTCACCATGGGCACTGCCACCATGTGCACTGTTACAATGGGCACTGTCAATGTGAGCACTGTCATCGTGGTCACTATCACCATGGGAATTGTCACTATGAGCACTGCGACCATGGGCACTGTCACCATGAAGAGTTTCACCATGAGCACTGCCACCATGAGCACTGTCACCGTGGGCACTGCCACCATGAGCACTGTCACCATGAGCACTGTAACCATGTGCAATGCCACCATGGGCACTTTCACCATGAGAACTGTCATCATGGGTATTTTCACCATGGGCACCATCACTGTGAGCACTTTCTCCATGAGCAATGTCACCATTGTCACTTTCACCATGGGCAATGTCACCATGGGCAGTGTCACCATGGGCACTGCCACCATGGGCACTATCACAGTGTGCACTGTAACTGTGATCACTATCACCATTAGCACTATCACCATGGGCACTAACACTGTGAGCACTGTTACCGTGAGCCCTATCACAGTGAGAACTGTCACTATGGGAACTATCACCATGAGCACTGTCACCAAAGCACTGTCATCATGGGCACTATCACTGTAAGCACTATCACCATAAGCACTGTCACAATGAGTGTTGTCACCATAGGCATTGCCACCATTTTGCACTGCCAACATGTGAACTCCCACCATGGGCAATGTCACCATCAGCACTATAACCGTGAGCACTGTCATCATATGTATTATCACCATGGGCACCGTCAACATGGCCACGGACACTATGTGCACTCTCACAATGGTCACTATCACCATAAGCACTTTCATCATGGGCACTGCCATCATGGGCACAGCCACAATGGTAACTGCCACCATGGGCACTATCAACACAGGCACTGATACTGTGGGCACTGTCACTGTGGGCAGTGTCACCATGGGTACTGTCATAGTGGGCACTGTCACCATGGGCATGGCCACCGTGAGTAATGTCAGCATGGGCACTCTCACTGTGGGCACTGTCCCCACTGGCACCAACACCATGAGCACTGTCACCATGGGCATAGTCACCATGGGCACTACCCCAATGGACACTGTCACCATGGGCATTAGCACCCTCAGCATGGGCACTATCACTGTGAACACGCTCACAGTGGTAAATGTCACCATGAGCACTGTCACCATTTGCACTGCTACCATAAGCACTATCAGCATAAGCACTGTCACTATGGGCACTGTCAACATGGGCATTGCCACCATGGGCACTTTCACCATGAGCAGTGTCACCATGGGCACTGTTCTCACGGGTAGTGTCACCATGAGCACTGTCTCTATGGGCACTGTCACCATGAGCTCTTTCACCATGGGCACTACCCCAATGGACACTGTCACCATGGTAACTGGCACCCTGGGCACAGTCACAATGGGCACTGTCACCATGGGCACTGTCATGGTGGGCCTTGCCACCATAAGCATTATCACCATGAGCACTGCTACCGTGTGCACTGTCACCATGGGCACTGTCACCATGCGCACTGCCACCATGGGCACTGTCACTGTGAGCAGTGTCACCATGGGCACAGCCACCATGTGCAATGTCACCATGGGCACTGTCACTACGGTCACTCTCACCATGAGCACTGTTACCATAGGCACTGTCACAATGAGCACTGTCACCATGGCCCTTACCACCATGTGCACTATCACCATGGGCATAACACCATGAGCACTTTCACCATGGACACTGCCACCATGGGCACTGCCACTGTGAGCATTCTCACCTTGAGCACAGTAACAAGGAGCACTGTCACCATGGGCACTGTCACCATCTTGCACTGTGACCATGTTTAATACCACCATGGGCACTGTCACCATGGGTACTATCATCGTGAGCACTGTCACCATGCATATTGTCACCATGGACACTGTCACCATGCGCACACCATGTGCACTGTCACCATGGGCACTATCACCGTGAGCTCTGTCACCACGGGCACTTTCATCATGGGCACTATCACCGTGAGCACCGTCTCCATGAGCACTTTCACCATCAGCACTCAGACCATGTGCACTGTCACCGTGTGCACCGTCAGCGTGGGCACTGCCACCATGAGCACGATCACCATGAGCACTGCAACCGTGAAGGCTTTCACCATAAACATTGTCACCATGGACACTGTAACCATGAGCACTATCACTGTGAGCACTGTCACCATGGGCACTGCCACCATCGGCACTATCACTGTGAGCAATGTCACCATGAGCACTGTGATCGTGTGCACTGTCATCATGGGTACTATCACCGTAAGCACTGTCAGCATGAGCAATGTCACCATGGGCACTGTCACCATGAGCACTGTTACCATGGGCAGCACCACGATGGGCACTGCCACCATGGGCACTATCATGGTGTGCACTGTCACTGTGAGCACTGTCTTCATGGTCACTGTCACCATGGGAATTGACACCGTGAGCACTGCGACAAAGGGCACTGTCACCATGAACAGTTTCACCACAAGCACTGCCACCATGAGCACTGTCACCTTGGGCACTGCCACCATGAGCACTGTCACCATGAGCACTGTCACCACGCTCACTGCCACCACGGGCACTTTCACCATGAGAACTGTCATCATGGGTATTTTAACCATGGGCACTGTCACCGAGAGAACTATCTCCATGAGCACTGTCACGGATGTGTCACCATGTGCAATGTCCCCATGGGCACTGTCACCATGGGCACTGCCACCATGGGACCTATCACGGTGTGCACTGTCACCGTGAGCACTGTCACCATGAGCACTATCACCTTGGGCACTATCACCATGAGCACTGTTACCTTGAGCCCTATCAGAGTGAGAACTGTCACCATGGGAACTATCACCATGAGCACTGTCACCAAAGCACTGTCATCATGGACACTGTCACTGTAAGCATTATCACCACAAGCAGTGTCACAATGAGCATTGTCACCATGGTCACTGTCACCATTTTGCACTGCCAACATATGAACTACCACCATGGGCACTGTCACCATGGGCACTATCACCATGAGCACTGTCACCATAGGTACTGTCACCATGGGCACCGTCAACATGGGTACGGACACTATGTGCACTGTCACCATGGGGATTATCATTGTGAGCACTGTAAAAATGGACACTGCCTCCTTGTGCAATGCCACCATGTGCACTCTCACTATGAGAACTGTAACCATGAGTCCTGCCACCATGGGCACTTTCACCATGAGTACTGTCACCATGGGTTTTGTCACCATGGGCACTGGCACCATGGGCACTGGCCCCATTGGGACTGTCACCACTAGCACTGTAACCATGGACACTTTCACCGTGAGCACTGTCACCATGGTAACTGTCACCATGGGCACTGTCACCGTGAGCACTATCACCCTGGGCACTGTCACCGTGGGCACTGTCACCATGGGCACTGTCATCGTGGGCACTGTCACCATGGACACTACCACAATGAGCACTATCACCATAAGCACTGGTACCGTGAGTACTATCAGCTTAAGCAGTCTCAACATGCACATTGTCACGATGGGCAGTGCCACCATGGGCACTGTCACCATGAGCAGTGTCACCATGGTCTTTGCCACAGTGTGCATTGTTACAATGGGAACTGCCACCTTGTGCACTGTCACCATGCGCACTGTCACCATGGGCACTGTCACTATGGACACAGTCACCATGGGCACTGTCATCGTGGACACTGTCATCGTGGGCACTGTCACCGTGGACACTGCCACCATGAGCACTATCACCATGAGCACTACTACCATGAGCACTATCATCATAAGCACTCTTACCATGTGCACTCTCTCGATGGGCAGTGACACCATGGGCACTTCACTGTCAGCACTGTCATCATGGGCACAGCCACCATGGACATTGTCAATGTGAACACTGTCACCATGGGCACTATCACCATGAGTACTCTCAGCATGGGAACTGTCACCATTTTGAAATGACACCATGGGCTCTACCACCATGGGCACTGTCACCATGGGCACTATCACCATGAGCACTGTCACCATGTGTACTGTCAGCTTGGGCATTGTCACAATGGGCACAGCCATCAAGTGCCTTATCACCATGGGCAGTATCACCGTACGAACTGTCACCATAGCCATTTTAACCATGGGCACTATCACAGTGAGAACTATCATAATGAGCACTGTCACTGTGAGCACTGTCACAGTGCTGCAGTAGTTATTTCCTCTATTTTATCTTCCAGGTCAACTTATCCATTCTGCCTCAGTAATTCTGCTATTGATCCCTTCTAGAGTGTTTTTAATTTCATTTATTGTGTTGTTCATCGTTGCTTGTTTTATCTTTAGTTCTTCTAGGTCCTTGTTAAGTGTTTCTTGCATTTTCTCTATTCTATTTCCAAGTGTTTGGATCATCTTTACTATCATTATTGTGAATTCTTTTTCAGGTAAAGTGCCTATTTCCTCTTCATTTGTTGGGTCTGGTGGGTTTTAACCTTGCTCCTTCATCTGCTGTGTGTTTTTCTGTCTTCTCATTTTGCTTATATTACTGTGTTTTGGGTCTCCTTTTTGCATGCTGCAGGTTCGTAGTTCCCATTGTTTTTGATGTCTGTCCCCAGTGGCTAAAGTTGGTTCAGTGGGTTGTGTAGGATTCCTGGTGGAGGGGACTAGTGCCTGTGTTCTGGTGGATAAGGCTGGATCTTGTCTTTCTGGTGGGCATGTCCACGTCTGGTGGTATGTTTTGGAGTGTCTGTGGACTTATTATGATTTTAGGCAGCCTCTCTGCTAATGGGTGGGGTTGTGTTCCTGTCTTGCTAGTTGTTTGGCATAGGGTGTCCAGCACTGTAGCTTGCTGGTCGTTGAGTGAAGCTGGGTGTTGGTGTTGAGATGGAGATCTCTTGGAGATTTTCACCATTTGATATTACGTGGAGCTGGGAGGTCTCTTATGGACCAGTGTCCTGAAGTTGGCCCTCCCACCTCAGAGGCACAGCACTGACTCCTGGCTACAGCACCAAGAGCCTTTCATCCACACGGCTCAGAGTAAAAGGGAGAAAAAGTAAAAAGAAAAAAGAGGATAAAATAAAATAAAGTAAGGTAAAATAAAATTATTAAAATAAAAAAATAATTATTATTAAGAAAATTTTTTTAAAGTAAAACAAAAGAAACAAGAAAATCAAAAAAAATAAAATCAGACGGTTAGAACCCTAGGATAAATGGTGAAAGCAAAGCTATACAGACAAAATCTCACACAGAAGCAAACACATACATACTCACAAAAAGAGGAAAAGGGGAAAGAATAATAAATCTTGCTCGTAAAGTCCACCTCCTCAATTTGGGATGGTTCGTTGTCTATTCATGTATTCCACAGATGCAGGGTATATCAAGTTGATTGTGGAGATTTAATCTGCTGCTCCTGAGGCTGCTGGGAGGGATTTCCCTTTCTCTTCTTTGTTCGCACAGCTCCCGGAGTTGGAGTTCAGCTTTGGAATTGGCCAGCCTCTGCATGTAGGGTGTCTGAGGGCATGTGTTCTTCACTCAGACAGGACAGGGTTAAAGGAGCCGCTGATTTGGGGGCTATGGCTCCCTCAGGCCGTGGGGAGGGAGGGGTACAGAGTGCGGAGTGAGCCTGTGGTGGCAGAGGCCGACGTGATGTTGCACCAGCCTGAGGCGAGCCGTGCATTCTCCCGGGGAAGGTGTCCCTGCATCCCGGGACCCTGGCAGTGGCAGGCTGCACAGGCTCCCAGGAGTGCAGGTGTGGATAGTGCCCTTTGCATGCACACAGGCTTCTTGGTGGCGGCAGCAGCAGCCTTAGCATCTCATGCCTGTCTCTGGGGTCTGCTCTGTTAGCTGCGGCTCACGCCCATCTGTGAAGATCATTTAAGCAGCATTCTTAATCCCCTCTCCTCATGCACCAGGAAACAAAGAGGGATGAAAAAGTCTCTTGCCTCTTCGACAGGTGCAGACTTTTTCCCGGCCTCCCTCCCAGCTAGCCGTGGTGCACTAACCCCTGCAGGCTGTGTTCACGCCACCTGTCCTCTCCCTGCACTCCGACTGAAGCTCAAGCCTCAGCTCCCAGGCCCACCCACCCTGGCGGGTGAGCAGACAAGCCTGTTGGGCTGGTGAGTGCTGGTCGGCACCGATCCTCTGTGCAGGAATCTCTCCACTTTGACCTCCGCACCCCTGTGGCTGCACTCTTCTCCTTGGCTCCGAAGCTCCCCTCCTCCGCCACCCACAGTCTGCGCCCATGAAGAGGCTTCTAGTGTGTGGAAATCTTTCCTCCTTCACGGCTCCCTCCCACTGGTACAGGTCCCATCCCTATTGTTTTGTCGCTGTTTATTCTTCTTTCTTTAGCCCTACCCAGGTACGTGGGGAGTTTATTGCTTTTTGGGAGGTCTGAGGTCTTCTCCCAGCATTCAGTATGTGCTCTGTAGGAGTTGTTCCTCATGTAGATGTATTTCTGATGTATCTGTGGGGAGGAAGGTGATCTCTGAGTCTTACTCTTCCTACATCTTCCCCCTCTCTCAAGGGGTGTTTCTTTACCATTTCCCTTGGTCGGCAGGGCTTGACCTAGAGAGTGCCATGCCTCTGCTGGGACCGCTCTTTGCAATTTAGCCACTGCAGGAGCCGTCAAGGGCACTGTCACCATGAGCACTATCACCATGAGGACTGTCATCAAGGGCACTGTCGCCATGGACACTATCAACATGAGCACAGTCACCATGGGCAATATCACCATGGAAACTGTCACCATAGGCACGTTCACCATGGGTACGGTCCCCATGGGCACTATCACTGTGAGCACTATCACTGTGAGCACTGTCACCATGGGAACTGTCACCCTGGGGACTGTCACTATAAGCACTGTCACCATGGGTACTATCACCATGGGCACTGTCAACATGGGAAATGTCACTATGAGTACTGTCACCATGGACACTGTCACCATTGGCACAGCCACCATGAGAACTGTCACCATGGGCACTGCCACCATGGGTAATGCTACCATGGGCACTATCGCCATGAGCACTATCACCGTGAGCACTGTCACCATGGGAACTGTCACCCTGGGCACTGTCACCATGAGCACTGTCACCATGGGCACTATCACCATGGGTACTGCAACCATGGGCACTGTCACCGTGAGTAATGTCACCATGGGCACTGTCACTCTGAGCACTGTAACCATGGGCACTGCCATCGTGGGCACTGTCACCATGGGCACTGTCACTGTGAGCACTCTCACCATAAGCACTGTCACCATGGGCACTATCACCGTAAGCACTGTCACCATGGGCACTGTCACCGTAAGCACTGTCACCATGAGCAATGTAATGATGAGCACTGGCACCATGGGCACTTTCACCGTAAGCAGTGTCACCATGTGTACAACCACCAAGTTCACTGTCAACATTGGCACTATCAACATGAACAGTCACCATTTGCATGTTAACCATGGGCACTCTCACCATGAGCACTATCACCATGGCCACTGTCACTGTGAGCACTGTCACTGTAGGCACTGTCACCGTGAGCACTCTAGCCATTGGGACTGTCACGATGGGCATTGTAACCATGAGTACTGTCACCATAAGCATGGTCACCATGAGCAGTGTCACCATGGGCACTGTCACCATGAGCATTATCACCTTGAGCATGGTCACCATGGGCACTTTCATCATGAGCAGTGTCATCATGGATACTATCACCATCGGCACTGTCACCGTGGGCACTGTCACCATGGGCACTATCACCGTGGGCATTGTCTCCATGGGCAGTTTCACTGTGAGCACTCTAACCATGGGCACTATCACCATGGGCACTGTCACCATGAGACATGTCACGATGGGAACAGGCACCATGGGCACTGCCACTGTGAGCCTTGTCACCATGGGCACTGCAACAATGAGCACTGTCACCATGAACACTGTCAGCATGGGCAATATCACTGTGTGCACTCTCACCATGGGCATTAACACCATTTTGCACTGCCAACATGAGCACTGTCACCATGGGCACTGCCACCATGAGCACTGTCACCATGAGCACTGTCATCATGGGCACTATCACTATAAGCAGTCTCATCATGGGCTGTGTCACCATTTTGCAATGACACCATGTGCCCTACCACCATTGGCATTCTCACCATGGGCACTATCACAGTGAGCAGTGTCACCATGTGCACTGTCACTGTGGGCATGGCCACCGGTGCACTATCACCATGGGCACTATCACCTTGAGCATGGTCACCATGGGCATTGTTACCATGGGCACTTTCATCATAAGCACTGTCACCATGGGCACTATCACCGTGGGCAATGTCTCCATGGGAAGTTTCATCGTGAGCACTCTAACCATGGGCACTATCACCATAGGCACTGTCACCATGGGCACTGTCACCATGGGCACTGTCACCACGAGACATGTCACAATGGGCACAGGCACCATGGGCACTGCCACTGTGAGCCTTGTCACCATGGGCACTGCAACAATGAGCACTGTCACCATAAACATTTTCACCATGGGCAATATTACCGTGTGCACTGTCACCATTGGCACTGTCACCATTTTGCACTGCCACCATGAGCACTGTCACCATGGGCACTGCCACCATGAGCAGTGTCACCATGAGCAGTCACCATGAGTACAGTCACCATGGGCACTATCATTATGAGCAGTCTCACCATGGGCTGTGTCACCATTTTGCAATGACACCATGTGCCCTACCACCATTGGCACTCTCACCATAGGCACTATCACAGTGAGTGCTGTCACCATGTGCACTATCACCATGAGAACTGCCACAGTGAGCACTAGCACCATAAGCACTGTCACCATGGGCACTGTCACTAGGAGAACTATCACCATGGGTAATGTCACCATGGGCACTGCTACCATGACCATTGTCACCATGAGCACTGTCACCATGGGTACTGTCATCATGGGCACTGTCGCCATGAGTACTATCACTGTGAGCACTGTGAGCCTGGGCGATCTCACCATGGGCATTTTCACTGTGAGCACTGTCACCATGGAACTATAACCATGGGCACTGTCATGGTGGGAAGAGTCACCATGGGCCCTATCACCGTGAGCACTCTCACCATGGGCACTGTCACCATGGGAACTTTCATCATGGGCATTGCCACTATGAACACTGTCACCATGGGTACTGTGACTGTGGGCAATGTCACCATGGGCACTGTCACCATGTGCACTGACACCATAGTGTATGTCACCGTAGGCACTGCAACCATGGGCACTATCACCATGAGCACTGCCACTGTGAGCAGTATCACCATAAGCACTTTCACCATGGGCTCTATCACAATGGGCACTGTCACCATGAGCACTCTCACCATGGGCACAGGAACCATGGGGACTCTCACCATGAGCACTGTCACCATGGGCACTATCACCATGAGCACTGTCACTGTGGTCACTGTCACCATGGGCACTGTCACCATGAGCACTCTCACCATGGGCACTCTCATTGTTGGCACTCTCACCATGGGCACTGTCACCATGGGCACTCTCACTATGGACACTGTCATCGTGGACACTATCACCATGAACACTGCTACTGTGAGCACTATCACCATAAGCACTGTGACCATGGGCAATGTCACTATGGGTACTGCCACCATGGGCACTATCACTGTGTGCACTGTCACCATGGGCAATCTCACCATTGTGCACTGCACCATGTGAACTACCACCATGGGTACTGTCACACTGGGCACTATCTCCATGAGCACTATCATCGTTTTCACTGTCACCATAGGAACTGTCACCATGAGCACTGTGACCAAGAGCACTGTCACCATGACAGTTCTCATGGTGACAGTGCTCATGGTGACTGTACACTCATGATAGTGCCCATGGTGGCAGTGCCCACAGTGACAGTGTTCAAGGTGATAGTGCCCATGGTGACTGTGCTTATGGTGATGGTGCTCACATTGGCAGTGCTCATGGTGATATTGCTCACGGTGGCAGTTCCCATGGTGACAGCACCCACGGTGATAGTTCCCATGGTGACAGTGCCCACAGTAACAGTGCACATGGTGACAGTGCTTACTGTGATAGTGCCTATGGTGGCAGTGGCCATGGTAACAGTGCCTGTGTTGACAGTTCTCATGGTTGCAGTGCCCATGGTGTCACTGCCCATGGTGACAGTGCTCACAGAGATAATGCCCATGGTGGCAGTGCACATAGTGGCAGTGCCTATGTTGACACTACCCATGGTGACAGTGCTCTCAGTGATAGTGCCCATGGTGACAGTGTCTACGGTGAGAGTGCCCATGGTTTTAGTGCATATGATGTCAGTGCAAAAGGCTGACAGTGCCCATGGTGACAGTACTCCCGGAGATAGTGTCAATGGTTTCAGTGCCCAAGGTGACAGTGCTCAGGGTTACAGTTCTCAGGGTGATAGTGCTCACGGTGATATTGCTCATGGTAAGAGTGCCCATGGTGACATTACTCTTGCTGAGAGTACTCATGCTGACAGTGCTCATGGTTGAACTGGACAAGGTGATAGTGCCCATGGTGGCAGTGCTCATGGTGACATTTTTCAAGGTGGCAGTGCCAATGGTGACAGTGCCCATGGTGGCAGTGCTCATGGTGACCGTGTTCACAGTGTCAATGCCTCTGGTGACATTGCTCATGGTGACAGTGCTTACGGTGAAAGTGCTTACGGTGTTAGTGCTTATGGTGATAGTGCTCATGGTGATAGCGCCCTGGGTGACAGTGCTCATGGTGACAGTGCCCATGGTGACAGTGCTCATGGGGTCAGTGCTCAGGGTTGCAGTACCCATGGTGACAGGGTTCACAGTGACTCTGCCAATGGTGGCAGTGCCCATGGTGACACTGTCCCTGGTGACAGTGAGCACAGTGTCAGTGCTCACGGTGATAGTGCCCATGATGAAAGTGCCCATGGAGACAGTGCCTATGGTGAAAGTGCCCAGGGTCACATTGACCATGGTGACAGTGCTATTGGTGACAGTGCCCATGGTGGCGGTGCCCATGGTGACAATGCTCACGGTGATAGTACCCATGGTGGCAGTGCCCATGGTGACAGTGCCAACTGTGACAGTGCTCATGGTGATAGTGCACACAGTGGTAGTGCCCATGGTGAAAGTGCCCATGGAGACAGTGCCTATGGTGAAAGTGCCCAGGGTCACACTGCCCATGGTGACAGTGCTCATGATGACAATGCCCATGGTGATGGTGCTCACGGTTAAACTGCCCATTGTGACAGTGCCCATGGTGATAGTGCCAGTGGTGACAGTGCTCACGGTGAAGGTGCCCATGGTGACATTGCCCACAGTGATAACGCTCAAGGTGACAGAGCTCACAGTGATAGTGGCCATGTTGACAGTGCCCTTGCTGAGAGTGCCCATGGTGATATTGCTCACGGTGACAGTGCTCATGGTGAGAGTGTTCATGTTGAGATTGCTCATGATGACAACACTCATGGTGGCAGTTCCCATGGTTACAATGCTCATTGAGGCAGTGCTCATGGTGACAGTGTTTATGTTGACAGTGCTCCCGGTGACATTGTCAATGGTTTCAGTGTCCATGGTGACAGTGCTTGTGGTGACATTGCTCACGGTGGCAGTGCTCCTGGTGATACTGCTCAGGGTGAGAGTATGCACAGTTCCCATGGTGAGTGTGACCACTGTGACTTTTCCCATGGTGACAGTGCCCACGGTCACAGTCTCCAAGGTGAGAGTGTGCATGGAGACAGTACACATTGTGACATTTCCCACAGCGAAAATGTCCATGGTGACAGGGCTAACGATGACAGTGCCAATGGTGACAATGCCCATGGTGACAGTGCCCATGGTGATAGTGCCTATGGTGACAGTGCTCACGGTGAAAGTGCCCAAGGTGACATTGCCCACAGTGATAGTGCCCATGGAGACAGTGCTCACAGTGAAAGTGGCCATTATGACAGTAGTCATGATGATAGTGCCCATGGTGATAGTCCTCACGGTGACAGTTCCCATGGAGACATTACCAATGGTTACAGTACCCATGGTGCCAATGCCCATGGTGACATTTCTCAAGGTGAAAGTGATCATAGTGGCAGTGCCCATGGTGGCAGTGCCCATTGTGAGAGTGGTCAAGGTGATAGTGCCCATGGTGGCTGTGCGCATGTTGACAGAGCCCATGGTAACACTGCTTATGGTGATCGGGCTTGTGGTAGCAGTGCTCATGGTGATATTTCTCATGGTGGCAGTGCCCTCGGTGCCACTGCCCAAAATGAGTGTGCCCATGGTGACAGTGCACAAGGTGACTATGCTCACGGTGACAGTGCCCATGGCGACAGTGACCACGGTGACAGTGCTCACGGTGACACTGCCCATGGTGATAATTCTCATAGTGAGAGTGCCCATAGTCACAGTGCCCATGGTGACAATGCTCACGGTGACAGTGCCCATGGTGACAGTGCCCATGGTGACAGTGCTCATGGAGTTAATTCTCATGGTGACAGTGCTCATGGTGACTACACACAGTGATAGTGCCCATGGTGGCATTGCCCACGGTGACAGTGCTCATGGTGTCAGTTGCTATGGTGACAGTGCTTATGGTGATAGTGCTCATGGTGATAGTGCCCATGGTGAAAGTGCCCATGGAGACAGTGCCTATGGTGAAAGTGCCCAGGGTCACACTGCCCGTGGTGACAGTGCTCATGGTGACAATGCCCATGGTGATGGTGCTCACGGTTAAACTGCCCATTGTGACAGTGCCCATGGTGATAGTGTCAGTGGTGACAGTGCTCACGGTGAAAGTGCCCATGGTGACATTGCCCACAGTGATAACGCTCAAGGTGACAGAGCTCACGGTGATAGTGGCCATGTTGACAGTGTCCTTGCTGAGAGTGCTCATGGTGATATTGCTCACGGTGACAGTGCTCATGGTGAGAGTGCTCATGTTGAGATTGCTCATGATGGCAACACTCATGGTGGCAGTTCCTATGGTTACAATGCTCATTGTGGCAGTGCTCATGGTGATAGTGCTTATGTTGACAGTGCTCCCGGTGACATCGTCAATGGTTTCAGTGTCCATGGTGACAGTGCTTGTGGTGACATTGCTCACGGTGGCAGTGCTCCTGGTGATACTGCTCAGGGTGAGAGTATGCACAGTTCCCATGGTGAGTGTGACCACTGTGACTTTTCCCATGGTGACAGTGCCCACAGTCACAGTCTCCATGGTGAGAGTGTGCATGGAGATAGTGCACATTTTGACATTTCCCACAGCGAAAATGCCCATGGTGACAGGGCTAACGATGACAGTGCCAATGATGACAATGCCCATGGTGACAGTGCCCATGGTGATAGTGCCTATGGTGACAGTGCTCACGGTGAAAATGCCCAAGGTGACATTGCCCACAGTGATAGTGCCCATGGAGACAGTGCTCACAGTGAAAGTGGCCATTATGACAGTAGTCATGATGATAGTGCCCATGGTGATAGTCCTCACGGTGACAGTTCCCATGGAGACATTACCAATGGTTACAGTACCCATGGTGCCAATGCCCATGGTGACATTTCTCAAGGTGAAAGTGATCATAGTGGCAGTGCCCATGGTGGCAGTGCCCATTGTGAGAGTGGTCAAGGTGATAGTGCCCATGGTGGCTGTGCACATGTTGACAGAGCCCATGGTGACACTGCTTATGGTGATCGTGCTTGTGGTAGCAGTGCTCATGGTGATATTTCTCATGGTGGCAGTGCCCTCGGTGCCACTGCCCAAAATGAGTGTGCCCACAGTGACAGTGCGCAAGGTGACTATGCTCACGGTGACAGTGCCCATGGTGACAGTGAGCACAGTGACAGTGCTCACAGTGACACTGCCCATGGTGATAGTTCTCATGGTGACAGTGACCATGGTGACAGTGCTCACAGTGACAGTGCCCATGGTGAGAGTTCTCATGGTGACAGTGCCCATGGTGATAGTACCCATGGTGACAGTGCTCATGGTGTCAGTTGCTATGATGACAGAACCCATGGTGACAGTTCTTATGGTGATAGTGCTCATGGTGGTAGTGCCAACAGTGACAGTACCCATGGTGACAGTGACCACGGTGACAGTGCTCATAGTGACAGTGCCCATGGTCACAGTGCCCATGGTGAAAGTGCTCATGGTGAAAGTGCCCATGGTGACAGGGCTGATGGTGACAGTGCTCACTGTGACAGTGCTCATGGAGACAGTTCTCATGGTGACAGTGCTCATGGTGTCAGTTGCTATGGTGACAGAGCTCATGGTGCCAGGGCTTATGGTGATAGTGTCCATGGTGGTAGTGCCCACTGACAGTACCCATGGTGATAGTGCCCATGGTGGCATTGGCCATGGTGACAGTGCTCATGGTGTCAGTTGCTATGGTGACAGAGCTCATGGTGCCAGGGCTTATGGTGATAGTGTCCATGGTGGTAGTGCCCACTGACAGTACCCATGGTGATAGTTCCCATGGTGACAGTGCCATCGGAGATAGTGCCCATGTTGGGAGTGCTCACAGTGACAGTGCCCACGGTCACAGTGCCCATGGTGACAGTGACCACAGTGACAATGCCCATGTTGACAGTGCTCACAATTAAAATGCTCATGGTGACAGTGCCCATGGTGATACTGCCCATGGGGTCAGTGCTCACAGTGAAAGTGCCCATGGTCACATTGCCCACTGTGATAGTGCACAAGGTGAGAGTGCTCACAGTCATAGTGTCCATGGTGACAGTGCCCACCGTGAAACTGCCCATGGTGATAGTGCCCATGGTGATAGTTCTCATGGTGAAAGTGTCCACGGTGACAGTGCCCATGGTGAGAGTGCTCACAGTGAAATTGCTCACGGTGGCAGTGCCCACAGTGATAGTTCCCACGGCGACAGTTCTGCAGTGATAGTGCCCATGGTGACCTTGCCCACGATCACAGTGCACATGGTGACAGTGCCCATGGTGACATTGTTCACTGTGATAGTGCCCATGGTGGCAGTGCCCATAGCGACAGTGCCCATGGTGACAGTGTTCACGGTTGCAGTGCCCATGGTGTCATTTCCCATGGTGATAGTGCTCTCAGTGATAATACCATGGTGACTGCACATGGTGGCAGTGCCTATGGTGATACTACCCATGGTGACAGTGATCATGGTGATAATGCTCATCGTGACAGTGCCTATCGTGGCAATTCCCATTGTGACAGTGTCCACCGTGGCAGAGTCCATGTTGACAGTGCACATGGTGACATTGCCCATGGTGACAGTGCTCACGGTCATATTGCCCATGGTGAAAATGCCCATGGTGGCAGTGCATATGGTAACAGTGCCCATAGTGACAGTGCTCATGGTGGCAGTGCCCATGGGGACAGTGCCCATGGTGATAGTGTGCATGGTGACAGTGCACATGGTGGCAGTGCCCATGGTGACAGTACCCATGCTGATAGTGCTCATGGTGATAGCGCCCTGGTGACAGTGCTCATGGTGACAGTGCTCATGGTGAAAGTACCCATGGTGACATTGCTCATGGTGACAGAGATCACGGTGATAGTGCCAATGGTGAAAGTGCTCATGGGGTCAGTGCTCAGGGTTGCAGTACCCATGGTGACAGGGTTCACAGTGGCTGTGCCAATGGCAGCAGTGCCCATGGTGACAGTGCTCATGGTGACAGTGTCCATGGTGACAGTGACCACAGGGTCAGTGCTCACAGTGATAGTGCCCATGGTGACAGTGCTCATGGTGATAGTGTGCATCGTGACAGTGCACATGGTGACATTGCCCATGGTGACAGTGCTCACAGTGAAAATGCCCATGGTGACATTGCTCATGGTGACAGTGCTTACATTGAAAGTGCTTACGGTGCTAGTGCTCATGGTGATAGTGCTCATGGTGGCAGTGCCCAGGGTGACAGTGCCCATGGCAATAGTGCCCATGGTAATAGTGCCAATGGTGACACTGCTCAAGGTGATAATGCACATGGTTACAGTTCCCATGGTGCCAGTTGCAATGGCGACAATGCCCACTGTGGCAGTGCCCATGATGAAAGTGTACATTGTGACATTGCCCATGGTGACAGTACTCACGGTCATATTGCCCATGGTGACAGTGCCCATGGTGGCAGTGCCCATGGTGGAGTGCTCATGGTGATAGTGCCCATGGTGACAGTGCCCAGGGTCAGAGTGCCCATGGTGACAATGCTCATGATGACAATGCCCATGGTGACACTGCTCATGGTGGCAGTGCCCATGGTGACAGTGCTCATTGTGGCAGTGCTTATGGTTGAAGTGCCCATGGAGACAGTTCTCACAGTGGAAGTGCCCATGGTGGCAATGCCCATGGTGACAGCGCACATGGTAACACTGCCCATGGTGACCCTGCTCAAGGTGATAATGCCCATGGTGATGGTGCCCATGGTGGCAGTTCCCATGGTGACAATGCCCACTGTGGCAGTGCCAATGGTGACAGTGCACATGGTGACATTGTCCGTGGTGACAGTAGTCACAGTCATATTGCCCATGGTGACAGTGCCCATAGTCGCTATACCCATGGTGACAGTGCTCACGGTGATAGTGTCCATGGTGACTGTGCTCATGGTGGCAATGCCCATGGTGACAGTGCTCTCAGTGATAGTGCCCATGGTGCCAGTTTCTACAGTGACAGTGTCCATGGTGGTAGTGCACATGGTGGCAGTGCAAAATGCTGACAGTGCCCATGGTGACAGTGCACATGGTGATAGTGTCCATGGTGACTGTGCTCATTGTGTCAGTGCTCATGGTTGCAGTAACCATGTTGACAGTGCTCACAGTGACAGTGCTCATGGTTATAGTGCTCATGGGAATATAGTTCACGGTATTAGTGCCCATGGTGACTGTACCCATGGTGACAGTGCTCATGGTGAAAGTGCTCGTGGGGTTCAGCTTTGGATTTGGCCCCTCCTCTGTATGTAGGTCGCATGAGGGTGTCTGTTCTTCACTCAGGACGGGGTTAAAGGAGCCACTGATTCGGGGGCTCTGGCTCACTCAGGCCGTGTGGACTGAAGGGTATGGATACGGGGTGAGCCTGCGGCAGCAGAGGCCAGGATGACGTTGCACCTGCCGGAGGCATGCTGTGTGTTCTCCCGGGGAAGCTGTCCCTGGATCACGGGACCCTGGCAGTGGCGGGCTGCAGAAGTTCCCGGGAGGGGAGGTGGGGATAGTGACCTGTGCTCGCACACAGGCTTCTTGGTGGCTGCAGCAGCAGCCTTAGCAGCTCATGCCCGTCTCTGGGGTCCTCGCTGATGGCCATGTCTCACGCCCATCTCTGGAGCTCCTTTAAGCAGTGCTCATAATCCCCTCTTGTCGTGAACCAGGAAACAGGCAAGAAAGAGTCTCTTGTCTCTTTGGCAGCTGCAGACATTTCCTGGACTCCCTCCCGGCTAGCCGTGGCACACTAACCCCTTCAGGCTATGTTCATGCTGCCAACCCCAGTCCTCTCCCTGTGATCTAAGTTCAGAAGCCCAAGCCTCAGCTCCCAGTCCCCGCCCTTCCCAGCGGGTGAGCAGACAATCCTCTGGGACTGGTGAGTGCTGGTAGGCACCGATCCTCTGTGTGGAAAACTCTCCGCTTTGCCATCCACACCCTGGTGGCTACACTCTCCTCCATGGCCCTGAAGCTTCCCCCCTCTGCCACCCATAGTCTCTGCCCACAAAGGGGCTTCTAGTGTGTGGAAACCTTTCCTCTTTCACAGCTCCCTCTCACTGGTGCAGGTCCCATCCCTATTCTTCTGTCTCTGTTTTATCTTTTTTCTTTTGCCCTACCCAGGTACGTGGGGGAGGTTCTTGCCTCTTGGGAGGTCTGAGGTCTTATGCCAGCGTTCAGGGGTGTTCTATAGGAGCAATTCCACGTGTAGATGTATTTCTGATGTATCTGTGGGGAGGAAGGTGATCTCTGTGTCCTACTCTTCCACCATCTTCTCCTGTCTCAATCTCTAATTTCTGAAAGTACCTTACATACACTGCTAGTAATCTTCACAACCATTTGAGCTGGGTAAACTGAGTCAGGAAGGTCAGAATTATTGAACGAATGAATGAATGAGTAAAAAGTTCAGTAGCTTTAATGTATCTGGGACAGTAATAGTCTAACCAATTTTCAATACACAAGCATTTTTTACAATTCTGAAAACTTCCATGTAATTACAAAAGGGACAATAGTAGTCAATTACTATTTGGATAAAGAAAAGATACAAGGTAGCACAACATAGTTTACCAACTTACAAACAGACACATTCAATTTGGTGCTAAGTCATAAAATATTGTTTTGCAATTTATGAAAAATATCCAATAGGCATGTAATGGCCAAAAAGTACAAATGATACAAATATCTATAGACATGACAATGTACAAATTGTGACATAAATCTATCAGAAACTAGAAAATCTATGTTGGTCTTATAGTTCCAGCTTGCTAAAAGATACAGGCTTTGGGTGGGAACACAATAAAATCCAGACATGGCAGGGTTTCCAGAAAGTATGGGAACTACCAAAGAGTATGCCTCTGGATGGCAGTGGGTCCAACATAAGATAAAACAGGGCCTTAATGGGTATGTTGTATGCTGGGATGGAAAATATAGAAGCAAGGGATATTTGGAGATTCAGACAGCTAAGTACTTGACACTAACAAAATCTACCAGTATCCCATAGGGTCTCAGGTACCATGCAAGGGTTTGAGGGATTCCAGTATTTAATTAAATCAAAGTGTGACAATGGGAAGAATTAAGGACAGCCTCAGGGATAGATGAACTGGGGATGTTGCAACAAGACATGTCTCAGTTAACCTGATGGGTTCAAAATGCAGGAAGTGGGTATACGGGACAAGACAATACCCTAACTGTAAGAATAAAGGTTTAGGTCAGGGTAGGGCCTCATGTTCCTAAGTGTTGAAATAGAGCTCTTTAGTTTCTTCCTCCTACATGTAAGATTCTTTTAGAGGTAAAGATGATGTTGGGCCTGCAAGCTAAATTTAAATGGCTGGAACTAGGGAGAGAAAATAAGTTACATAGGCTTGGAACCAGGAAAAGCCTAACTAACGGTTTGCCTAAATAGAATTGAATGTTGGAACTGAATATTTTAATATGTAAACATTTTACTGATATCAAAATGTGGCTTACCACACTCCCCCCAATCTCACACCGCCCACCCTAACCTGCAGTGCCTATGGGTCCCTTGATTTCCATGGAAATATAGAGAAAAGAGACACTGATCTGGCTTGCAGGTATTTAGTAAGTTGTTAGCCTCACATCACATACTAGTATCATGTAAGTAGGCCATCTGAAGTAGGAAGCTAAGGGGAAAAACCTTGAAAAACACTTAAAATCTTAAGCCACATCTCCATACTACACCACCTTTCACAATTTCTTCTCAGATAAGCATCATCCCCATCAGTGAAAAAACTCGTATCTCATAATAGGAAAAACAGGCCTAAATATTAAATGTGTGTCTTTGGAGGTCCCATCTATGGGATATCTTCCTGGTACTAGAAAAGCCCCAGAAAGATCAATCTTTGCACCCCTCCCTGAAAGCTTACCACCAAGGAAAATGACTAGATCCATAGATTTCCTCCCTCAAACCAGCTTACCTCACATATAAATCATTAGCAACTCAGCCCTTACTCACATTATCACAGTCACAAGAGTGGTTAGGGAGCAAAGCACTAACCACAGGAACTAAAACAGAGGTCACCCAGGCCAAGTTGGGCTGATGGCAGATATCTGCTCCTTATGCTTGGGTGCATAATGCGACTCACCACAATGCCTTTTTCACAGACCCTTTCTAAAGTTTCTCCACAAAATCCAACAGGTCATGTTCGTTCATGATGCTTCGAGATAAACAATTGTCAAGAGAAAAACATGCAATATGTCTTACAATGTTGGAGCCCTTAAAAATATGACAAGGAAATAACCATGTAGACAAAACCAGAGCATTTAAAATAATCTGTATTCTACAAACATACCAGTGAATGCTATTAATAAGGTAATATGACATAAAACAAAATGAGAAATATATGTAAGACTGTTCCCTTTAGTGTACAGAATTCATGGCAGTTGCTGCACTATCGAGCTACTTACATCTATGACTGTCTGTTCTGGTAATACAAAATGAGGCCAAAGTGTGTCAACTTGTTTCCCACAGAAACCAAAAAATCTACATGAATCTCTTTTCTCCTGTGCCCTTTCACCTTATCTGCTCCCAGTTCTCCACGAATGTCCTCTTCCTTCTCTAATTATTCTCCTCTTCATTTTGCTTGGCCTTGCACCCAAGCATGCAAGACAGAGAATCCTAGAGGTCCAAGATTCTAGAGTGGCTGTTTGCAAGGGGGAGGAGATTACAGTAACTGCCACACTGTATATACTTCTGTGCAAAGAAAAAGGGACAGTATTCAGAATGTCTCTCATATATAAAAGAGCTAGATGGCAGGATACCTGTGTGGCCCAAGGAATCAGAACTACCAAATTATGGGCAAAATAATTGTAACCAAAGGCTGGAAGAGGAAATGTCTGCAACCAGCTCTGTCTCCTAGCTAACTGGTATTTGCTTCCAACGGGCAGAGTCTATTTTGTGAAGCATCAAGCACTGAAAAGAAGACTCCTGCTGCTGGAAGATGACAGCAAGTAACATTCATGAGGGTAAGAATGCAAGATCAAGGTTTGTCCTAGACACAATGCCCATAATGGAAAAAAAAAAAAAAAAAAAAAGAAAGCAGAAGAGAAATGTAAATCCAACCTGGCCCATCCTCGCCCAGCCCAAGGAAGGTAGGAGTCAAGGAGACGACTAAAAGAGAAGAGCCTTGGACCACAACATTCTCAACAAGGTACACTCAACAAACTTCACCCGACTCTTTAACCAAGTTACAAAAAGAGCTTTTTTTTTTTTTTTTTTTTTAACATCTTTATTGGGGTATAATTGCTTTACAATAGTGTGTTAGTTTCTGCTTTACAACAAAGTGAATCAGCTATACGTATACATATGCTCCCATGTGTCTTCCCTCCTGTGTCTCCCTCCCTCCCACTCTCCCCATCCCACCCCTCCAGGCCGTCCCAAAGCCCCGAGCTAATATCCCTGTGCCCTGCGGCTGCTTCCCCCTAGCTATCTACCTTACTACGTTTGTTAGTGTGTATATGTCCATGACTCTCCCTCGCCCTGTCAAAACTCACCCTTCCCCCTCCCCATATCCTCAAGTCCGTTCTCCAGTAGGTCTGCGCCTCTATTCCTGTCTTATCCCTAGGTTCTTCATGACATTTTTTTCCTTAAATTCCATATATATGTGTTAGCATACGGTATTTGTCTTTTTCTTTCTGACTTACTTCACTCTGTATGACAGACTCTAGGTCTATCCATCTCATTACAAATAACTCAATTTCAATTCTTTTTAAGGCTGAGTAATATTCCATTGTGTATATGTGCCACATCTTCTTTATCCATTCGTCCGATGATGGGCGCTTAGGTTCTTTCCATCTCCGGGCTATTGTAAATAGAGCTGCGATGAACATTTTGGTACATGACTCTTTTTGAATTTTGGTTTTCTCAGGGTATATGCCCAGTAGTGGGATTGCTGGGTCATATGGTAATTCTATTTGTAGTTTTTTAAGGAACCTCCATACTGTTCTCCATAGTGGCTGAACCAATTCACATTCCCACCAGCAGTGCAAGAGTGTCCCCTTTTCTCCACACCCTCTCCAGCATTTATTGTTTCTAGATTTTTTGATGATGGCCATTCTGACTGGTGTGAGATGATATCTCATTGTAGTTTTGATTTGCATTTCTCTAATGATTAATGATGTTGAGCATTCTTTCATGTGTTTGTTGGCATTCTGTATATCTTCTTTGGAGAAATGTCTGTTTAGGTCTTCTGCCCATTTTTGGATGGGGTTGTTTGTTTTTTTGTAATTGAGCTGCATGAGCTGCCTGTAAACTTTGGAGATTAATCCTTTGTCAGTTGCTTCATTTGCAAATGTTTTCTCCCATTCTGAGGGTTGTCTTTTGGTCTTGATTATGGTTTCCTTTGCTGTGCAAAAGCTTGCAAAAGCTTTGAAGTTTCATTAGGTCCCATTTGTTTATTTTTGTTTTTATTTCCATTACTCTAGGAGGTGGGTCAGAAAGGAGCTTGCTGTGATTTATGTCATAGAGTGTTCTTCCTATGTTTTCCTCTAAGAGTTTGATAGTTTCTGGCCTTACATTTAGGTCTTTAATCCATTTTGAGCTTATTTTTGTGTATGGTGTTAGGGAGTGATCTAATCTCATACTTTTACATGTACCTGTCCAGTTTTCCCAGCACCATTTATTGAAGAGGCTGTCCTTTCTCCACTGTACATTCCTGCCTCCTTTATCAAAGATAAGGTGTCCATATGTGCGTGGGTTTATCTCTGGGCTTTCTATCCTGTTCCACTGATCTATCTTTCTGTTTTTGTGCCAGTACCATACTGTCTTGATTACTGTTGCTTTGTAGTATAGTCTGAAGTCAGGGAGCCTGATTCCTCCAGCTCCTTTTTTCGTTCTCAAGATTGCTTTGGCTATTCGGGGTCTTTTGTGTTTCCATACAAATTGCGAAATTTTTTGTTCTAGTTCTGTGAAAAATGCCAGTGGTAGTTTGATAGGGATTGCATTGAATCTGTAGATTGCTTTGGGTAGTAGAGTCATTTTCACAATGTTGATTCTTCCCATCCAAGAACATGGTATATCTCTCCATCTATTTGTATCATCTTTAATTTCTTTCATCAGTGTCTTATAATTTTCTGCATACAGGTCTTTCGTATCCTTAGGTAGGTTTATTCCTAGATATTTTATTCTTTTTGTTGCAATGGTAAATGGGAGTGTTTTCTTGATTTCACTTTCAGATTTTTCATCATTAGTATATAGGAATGCCAGAGATTTCTGTGCATTAATTTTGTATCCTGCTACTTTACCAAATTCATTGATTAGCTCTAGTAGTTTTCTGGTAGCATCTTTAGGATTCTCTATGTATAGTATCATGTCATCTGCAAACAGTGACAGCTTTACTTCTTCTTTTCCGATGTGGATTCCTTTTATTTCCTTTTCTTCTCTGATTGCTGTGGCTAAAACTTCCAAAACTATGTTGAATAAGAGTGGTGAGAGTGGGCAACCTTGTCTTGTTCCTGATCTTAGTGGAAATGCTTTCAGTTTTTCACCATTGAGGATGATGTTTGCTGTGGGCTTGTCATATATGGCCTTTATTATGTTGAGGAAAGTTCCCTCTATGCCTACTTTCTGGAGGGTTTTTATCATAAATGGGTGTTGAATTTTGTCGAAAGCTTTCTCTGCATCTATTGAAATGATCATATGGTTTTTCTCCTTCAATTTGTTAATATGGTTTATCACATTGATAGATTTGCGTATATTGAAGAATCCTGGCATTCCTGGAATAAACCCCACTTCATCATGGTGTATGATCCTTTTAATGTGCTGTTGGATTCTGTTTGCTAGTAGTTTGTTGAGGATTTTTCCATCTATGTTCATCAGTGATATTGGCCTGTAGTTTTCTTTCTTTGTGACATCCTTGTCTGGTTTTGGTATCAAGGTGATGGTGGCCTCGTAGAAGGAATTTGGGAGTGTTCCTCCCTCTGCTATATTTTGGAAGAGTTCAAGAAGGACAGGTGTTAGCTCTTCTCTAAACGTTTGATAGAATTCACCTGTGAAGCCATCTGGTCCTGGGCTTTTGTTTGTTGGAAGATTTTTAATCACAGTTTCAATTTCAGTGCTTGTGATTGGTCTGTTCATATTTTTTATTTCTTCCTGATTCAGTCTTGGCAGGTTGTGCATTTCTAAGAATTTGTCCATTTCTTCCAGATTGTCCATTTTATTGGCATAGAGTTGCTTGTAGTAATCTCTCATGATTTTTTTTATTTCTGCAGTGTCAGTTGTTATTTCTCCTTTCTCATTTCTAATTCTATTGATTTGAGTCTTCTCCCTTTTTTTCTTGATGAGTCTGGCTAGTGGTTTATCTATTTTGTTTATCTTCTCAAAGAACCAGCTTTTAGTGTTATTGATCTTTGCTATCGTTTCCTTCATTTCTTTTTCATTTATTTCTGATCTGATTTTTATGATTTCTTTCCTTCTGCTAGCTTTGGGGCTTTTTTGTTCTTCTTTCTCTAATTGCTTGAGGTGCAAGGTTAGGTTGTTTATTCGAGATGTTTCCTGCTTCTTAAGGTGGGCTTGTATTGCTATAAACTTCCCTCTTAGAACTGCTTTTGCTGCATCCCATAGGTTTTGGGTCGTTGTGTCTCCATTGTCATTTGTTTCTAGGTATTTTTTTATTTCCTCTTTGATTTCTTCAGTGATCACTTCATTATTAAGTAGTGTATTGTTTAGCCTCCATGTGTTTGTATTTTTTACAGATCTTTTCCTGTAATTGATATCTAGTCTCATGGCATTGTGGTCGGAAAAGATACTTGATACAATTTCAGTTTTCTTAAATTTACCAAGGCTTGATTTGTGACCCAAGATATGATCTATCCTGGAGAATGTTCCATGAGCACTTGAGAAAAATGTGTATTCTGTTGTTTTTGGATGGAGTGTCCTATAAATATCAATTAAGTCCATCTTGTTTAATGTATCATTTAAAGCTTGTGTTTCCTTATTTATTTTCATTTTGGATGATCTGTCCATGGGTGAAAGTGGGGTGTTAAAGTCCCCTACTATGAATGTGTTACTGTCAATTTCCCCTTTTATGGCTGTTAGTATTTGCCTTACGTATTGAGGTGCTCCTATGTTGGGTGCATAAATATTTATAATTGTTATATCTTCTTCTTGGATCGATCCCTTGATCATTATGTAGTGTCCTTCTTTATCCCTTTTAATAGTCCTTATTTTAAAGTCTATTTTGTCTGATATGAGAATTGCTACTCCAGCTTTCTTTTGGTTTCCATTTGCATGGAATATCTTTTTCCATCCCCTTACTTTCAGTCTGTATGTGTCTCTAGGTCTGAGGTGGGTCTCCTGTAGACAGCATATATAAGGGTCTTGTTTTTGTATCCATTCAGCCAATCTGTGTCTTTTGGTGGGAGCATTTAGTCCATTTACATTTAAGGTAATTATCGATATGTATGTTCCTATTCCCACTTTCTATATTGTTTTGGGTTCGTTATTATAGGTGGTTTCCTTCTTTTGCATTTCTTATCTAGACAAGTTCCTTTAGCATTTGTTGTAAAGCTGGTTTGGTGGTGCTGAACTCTCTCAGCTTTTGCTTGTCTGTAAAGGTTTTAATTTCTCCATCATATCTGAATGAGATCCTTGCTGGGTAGAGTAGTCTTGGTTGCAGTTTTCTCTCCTTCATCACTTTCAGTATGTCCTGCCACTCCCTTCTGGCTTGTAGGGTTTCTGCTGAGAGATCAGCTGTTAACCTTATGGGGATTCCCTTGTGTGTTATTTGTTGTTTTTCCCTTGCTGCTTTTAATATGCTTTCTTTGTATTTAATTTTTGATAGTTTGATTAATATGTGTCTTGGCGTATTTCTCCTTGTATTTATCCTGTATGGGACTCTCTGTGCTTCCTGGACTTGATTAACTATTTCCTTTCCCATATTAGGGAAGTTTTCAACTATAATCTCTTCAAATATTTTCTCAGTCCCTTTCTTTTTTTCTTCTTTTTCTGGAACCCCTGTAATTCGAATGTTGGTGCGTTTAATGTTGTCCCAGAGCTCTCTTAGACTGTCCTCAGTTCTTTTCATTCTTTTTTCTTTATTCTGCTCTGCAGTAGTTATTTTCACTACTTTATCTTCCAGGTCACTTATCCGTTCTTCCGCCTCAGTTATTCTGCTATTGATCCTATCTAGAGTACTTTTAATTTCATTTATTGCGTTGTTCATCGTTGCTTGTTTCATCTTTATGTCTTCTAGGTCCTTGTTAACTGTTTCTTGCATTTTGTCCATTCTACTTCCAAGATTTCGGATCATCCTTACTATCATTATTCTGAATTCTTTTTCAGGTAGATTGCCTATTTCCTCTTCATTTGTTAGGTCTGGTGGGTTTTTATCTTGCTCCTTCATCTGCTGTGTGTTTTTCTGTCTTCTCATTTTGCTTATCTTACTGTGTTTGGGGTCTCCTTTTTGCAGGCTGCACGTTCGTAGTTCCCGTTGTTTTTGATGTCTGTCTCCAATGGCTAAGGTTGTTTCAGCGGGTTGTGTAGGCTTCCTGGTGGAGGGGACTAGTGCCTGTGTTGTGCTGGATGAGGCTGGATCTTGTCTCTCTAGTGGGCAGGTTCACGTCTGGTGGTGTGTTTTGGGGTGTCTGTGGCCTTGTTATGATTTTAGGCAGCCTCTCTGCTAATGGGTGGGGTTGTGTTCCTGTTTTGCTAGTTGTTTGGCATAGGTTGTCCAGCACTGTGGCTTGCTGGTCGTTGAGTGAAGCTGGGTGCTGGTGTTAAGATGGAGGTCTCTGGGAGATATCCACCATTTAATATTATGTCGAGCTGGGAGGTCTCTTGTTGACCAGTGTCCTGAAGTTGGCTCTCCTACCTCAGAGGCAGAGCCCTGCCTCCTGGGCTGGAGCACCAAGAGCCTTTCATCCACACGGCTCAGAATAAAAGGGAGGAAAAGTAGAGAGAATTATTAGAAGTATGAGGAATGAAAGAAAGAAAGGAGGAAAGGAAGGAAGGAAGAAAGAAGCATAGAAGGAAAGAAAGGAGGGAGTGGGGGAGGAAGGAAGGAAGGAAGGAGGGAAAGAAGGAGAAAATGTAGAGAGAATTAGTAGAAGTATGAGGAAAGAAAGAGGGAAAGGAGGAAAGGAAGGAAGAAAGAAAGAAGCAAAGAAGGAAAGAAAGGAGGGAGGGAGGGAGGGAGGGAGGAAGGAAGGAAAGAAGGAGGGAAAGAAGGAGTAAATGTAGAGAGAATTAGTAGAAGTTTGAGGAAAGAGAGAAGGAAAGGAGGAAAGGAAGGAAGGAAGAAAGAAGCAAAGAAGGAAAGAAAGGAGGGAGGGAGGGAGGAAGGATGGAAGGTAGGAGGGAAAGAAGGAGAAAATGTAGAGAGAATTAGTAGAAGTATGAGGAAAGAGAGAAGGAAAGGAGGAAAGGAAGGAAGGAAGAAAGAAGCAAAGAAGGAAAGAAAGGGGGGGGGGAAGGAAGGAGGGAAAGAAGGAGAAAATGTAGAGAGAATTAGTAGAAGTTTGAGGAAAGAAAGAAGGAAAGGAGGAAAGGAGGAAAGGAAGGAAGGAAGAAAGCAAAGAAGGAAAGAAAGGAGGGAGGGAGGGAGGAAGGGAGGAAGGAAGGAGGGAAAGAAGGAAAAAAGACAGAAAGAAAGAAGATACAGTAAAAATAAAATAAAGTATAATATAGTTATTGTACTAAAAATATTTAGAAAAAAAAAAAAAAAAGAACAGATAGAACCCTAGGACAAATGTTGGAAACAAAGCTATACAGAGAAAATCTTACACAGAAGCATACACATACGTGTTCACAAAGAGAGGCAAAGGGGGAAAAATCATAAATCCTGCTCCCAGAGACCACCTCCTCAACCTGGGGTGATTCGCTGTCTAAAGGAGGGAAGGAAGGAAGGAAAGAAAGAAAGAACGAAGGTAAAGTACAATAAAGTTATTACAATTAAAATTAATTATTAAGAAAAAAAATTTTTTTTAAAAAAAACCATGGACGGCTAGAGCCCTAGGACAAATGTTGGAAGCAAAGCTATACAGAGAAAATCTTACACAGAAGCATACACATACACGTTCACAAAGAGAGGCAAAGGGGGAAAAATCATAAATCCTGCTCCCAGAGACCACCACCTCAATTTGGGGTGATTTGTTGTCTAAAGGAGGGAAGGAAGGAAGGAAAGAAAGAAAGAAAGAACGAAGGTAAAGTACAATAAAGTTATTACAATTAAAATTAATTATTAAGAAAAAAAAAATTTTTTTTTAAAAAACCATGGACAGATAGAGCCCTAGGACAACTGTTGGAAGCAAAGCTATACAGAGAAAATCTTACACAGAAGCATACACATACACGTTCACAAAGAGAGGCAAAGGGGGAAAAATCATAAATCCTGCTCCCAGAGACCACCCCCTCAACCTGGGGTGATTCGCTGTCTAAAGGAGGGAAGGAGGGAAGGAAAGAAAGAAAGAAAGAACGAAGGTAAAGTTCAATAAAGTTATTACAATTAAAATTAAGTATTAAAAAAAAAATTTTTTTTTTTTAAAAAAAAAAACCATGGACGGATAGAGCCCTAGGACAAATGGTGGAAGCAAGAGTATACAGACAAGATCTCACACAGAAGCATACACGCACACATTCACAGAAAAAGGAAAAGGGAAAAAAATCACAGATCTCGCTCCTAAATTCCCCCTCTTCAATTTGGGATCACTCCCTGTCTATTCAGGTATTCCACAATGCAGGGCACATCAAGTTGATTGTGGAGCTTCAATCCGCCGCCTCTGCGGCTGCCGGGAGAGACCTCCCCCTCTCCTCCCTGCTCTCACAGCTCACAGGAGCTCAGCTTTGTACCCGGCCCTGCCCCTGCGCGCAGATCGCTGGAGGGCGTCTGTTTTTTGCTCAGACAGGACGGGGTTAAAGGAGCCGCTGATTCGGGAGCTCCGGCTCACTCAGGCCGGGGGTTGGGGGATGGGGGAAGGAGGGGCACTGCGTGCGGGGCGGGCCTGCGGCGGCAGAGGCGGCGTGACGCTGCGGCAGAGGCCGGCGTGACGCTGCACCAGCCTGAGACCCGCCGTGCGTACTCCCGGGGAAGTTGTCCCTGGATCCCGGGAACCTGGCAGTGGCGGCCTGCACAGGCTCCGCGGAAGAGGGGCGCGGAGAGTGACCTGTGCTCACACACAGCCCCCCTGGTGGCGGCAGCAGCAGCCCCAGCGTCTCCCGCCCGTCTCTGGGGTCCGCGGTTTCAGCCGCGGCTCGCGCCCTTCTCTGGGGCTCGCGCTTCCCGCCGCGGCTCGCGCCCGTCTCTGGGGTCCGCGCTTTTAGCCGCGGCTCGCGCCCGTCTCTGGAGTTCCTTTAAGCAGCGCTCTTAAACCCCTCTCCTCGCGCACCAGGAAACAAAGAAGGAAGAAAAAGTCTCTTGCCTCTTTGGCCAGTGCAGGCTTTTCCCCGAACTCCCTCCCGGCTAGTCGTGGCGCACCAACCCCTTCAGGCTATGCTCAAGCCGCCAACCCCAGTCCTCTCCCTGCGCTCCGTCCAAAACCGAAACCCGAGCCTCAGCTCGCAGCCCCGCCCGCCCCGGCGGGTGAGCAGACAAGCCTCTCGGGTTGGTGAGTGCCGGTCGGCACCGATCGTCTGTGCAGGAATCTCCCCGCTTTGCCCTCCACACCCGTCGTCGCTGTGCACCACTCCGCGGTCCCGAAGCTCCCCCCTCCGCCTCCCGCAGTCTCCGCCCGCGGAGGGGCTTCCTAGTGTGTGGAAACTTTTCCTCCTTCACAGCTCCCTCCCACTGGTGCAGGTGCCGTCCTTATTCTTTTGTCTCTGTTTTTTCTTTTTTCTTTTGCCCTACCCAGGTACGTGGGGAGTTTCTTGCCTTTTGGGAGCTCTGAGGTCTTCTGCCAGCCTTCAGTAGGTGTTCTGTAGGAGTTGTTCCACGTGTAGATGTATTTCTGGTGTATCCGTGAGGAGGAAGGCGATCTCCACGTCTTACTCTTCCGCCATCTTCCCCCTTCCAAAAAGAGCTTCTTAATCCCTACACTTGCTCCTTAAAAGCTGCTATAAGTTCACTAATTAGACAGATACGATTTCAGAACAACTTTAATAGTTCAAACTAGATGGCTCTTGCCTTCCTAAGAATATTAGTTAAGATATATATAGCTCTAAGTATATGATACATAAAATATAATACTCTGTAGGATATAAGTAACTGTTAGTAAATTATATTAATGAATGTCTGTAAGAAATGTAGCAATGATTTTCCTAATGTAGGAGCCTGGGGGAGGTAAATTGGTCTTCTAGGATTTCTTCCCCAGAGCTCAGAAATTTAGGTGTTATTTTAGCTATCCTACACTCTCTCCATCCACCCCAGCCTTCCTGTTGGGGATCGGACCTCCCTATTGGCTATCTCATACCTTGAAACTGCCTGCTTTGTGACATCATTCTCCTACCAAACCCACTACCACTTGGTAGAGTCTTGGGGTTTCCGTGGAGTCGTCTGTAAATAAATTTGGATCATCACAAGTGACCAGTGACCAGTAACCAGTGACCTTTGTACTGGACACATGCGCCGTTCAGCTGCAGCCACTCAGACATCCTCTGGTGTTGCCTCCTTAACCCTTGTATCTGCAGTTGATGTTTTCTCTTCTTCTCTGACCGTGTCAGGTAAGAAAAGAAACTTTTTAAAGTTTTTCATTAGATTTATTTTGCCCCTAAATTTACTAGTAGATTCAAAATAGCATGGAATAATGAGGGAAAGTATTGAACTAGAACTCTGGAGACCTAATTTCAGTTTTGATTTTGGCATTTACTAACTGTGTGACTTTGGACAAATCATTGACTCTCTCAGAAAGCCTGATTTTTTCCATATCTGTTACATTAGGATAATACATTGGTTGACCACTCTGATCCCTTTCTTTTCTAATATTGAGCCTTAAAGGGTACCCATGTAGAAAATGAAATCAGAGACTTCTCAAGAGTGTTTCAACAGAAAGACAAAAAAGCCAAGTGACAAAGAAAACTAGCAATATATACCAAGATGTTTCATTTCTAATGGTCTCCCTCCACTAATATTTCGACTAGTTGAAAAGAGAAAACAGGGAGAGAGGATGGAGAGTACTGGGCTATAGGGAGGCCCAGAGTCAAATGTAAGGAAGTTTAGGACTGTTTTCATCAGCACAGGCCAACAGGAACCAAGAGATAGGAAACAATATAAGAATGAAGAGGGAAAGCATAGAGGAGCTCTCAAGAAAAACGTAGTTTGCAATGGAACGTTGATGGGAACCAAAGATTTTAAATTAAAGCAGAAACAGCATAGAGTGAATTCTGCTCAGAGCAGGGCAAAACAAAGTTCATTGTAGCAAATCCTTATTTTCACAGACTAAGAGGAAAGTAAGGACAGAAGAGTGTATCACCAGGAAAGGCAGCTTACCAGAAAAGTCATACTCAGTTTTATTTTTCTTTTATTGCCTCTCTGAATACAGTTGGCACTTGACAGTTTTGAATATAAACATTTTAGAAATATGTCCTAGAAATGATGCTTCCTATATACAAGAAACCATAGTGGTTATCTAGGGGTCTGCTTTTCAATGTTTTATTCTTTCTAATGTTTAAACTATGTAGACGTTTTACCAATTAAACATTTTAAATGATATCTTCGAAATTGAATCAGAAGGACTATTACCTTTGTGTGATATGTAGCTTCTAAGGCAAGGTTGCTTTTCATCTTTACAGTTCTTTCCTTCCTAACACAGAGAGCACATTGATCAACAGCCATCATTAGTTTTTAGATCTTAACTACCTAAGAAGAAAAAGTCAAGCCCCACATGTCTAATTCCACATTGAGGGAATTCGCTGGCGGTCTAGTGGTTAGGACTTGGTGCTTTCACTGCCAGCGCCACGCGGCACGGCAAAAAAAAAAAAAAAAAAAAAAAAATTCCACATTTATATAGAACAATATTGTGGAGTCCTTTCGATGTTCTTACATTTGAAAATCTCTTTTAATTGGATTCTAGTGATGATGGTGTTTTTAGGTTTTGGGATGTCATCTTCTTGGATGTTGAAGATGATTATAATCTAAGCTCTAGGATAAATACAAAAACCTTCTTGATACTTTTTAAGCTTCCTTTCTGCTTATTATATATTTGTATTCTTTGAAACATATATTTCTACCAGGCTTAACACCTGTTACTTGCTGGGTAAAAATATGAATGAGCACAATAATGAAATTCTTTTACACTTATTATTTTGCTGTCTGCTTTGTACCAGTTTTCACTGAAATACTTGTCTGCATATATTGTGGCTACCTATACATTCACATTGATTGAATTTTGTTGCTTTTCATGCATTTTTACTGATATATCTTTTCTGTCTGTATGTATTGGCTAGGAATTCATTCAAAATCACCTTCTATCGTGTTTTTTGGTTAGTAGTATTCACTAAAATACAGTGGGCAAAATTCACTTTCATAACATTGCACGTATGGTACAGAATGTCATTTATTAGTAAACCCATTATGCTTTGATACTTGCCACATACCCCAGTTTTCATAACTATGTATTTCGTTTCCGTTATGTAATATGTTTTTCATGATCTTTTTTTGTCGTTCTAGAACTTATTGTATCTTCCTCCATATAAATCATACACAATATATCAGTTTATTCATGTATTAATTATTACTGCTATTATTATTGGTGGTGGTGTTATAACCACTTTACATATGAGTAATCTGAAGTAATCAGATAACTTTTTTCTTTCCAAAAGCACTTAAGAAATTCACTTTCGGGTAATCATTTTGAGGTAGGATGAGAAAGCAGGCTTGAAGAGGGTAAAAATGACTCTTTAAATTTACCAGGTGGACTGAGCTATATGTGAACTCTAGGTAATAGCGTGGGAACTGCACAAGCAAAGTGAGACACTGAAGATTACAATGGTAATAGCTGTACTGTTTTCTATCGGACAAAAAAACTGCCTATAGTATAAGTTCTATTTCTCCTGCTTTCTGGCAGTATCATGCTCAGAGTAGCATCCTGCCAAGGAAGTCAGGATACTTAGGTTCTGAAACCTGGTAAGGATACTAACATAATGAGAGAACTTGAACAAGTCAACCCGACCTCTCTGAGCCTCAGTTTCCTTCCTCATGAAATGAGACTGTGAAAATAGAAGTTCTCTAAGGACCTCCTAGTTCTAAAATGCTTCCAGTCTAGGAAACAGCCTAGAAGTCAATACTAGTGCAGGCTGAAGGGAAAGATAGGGTAGGGAGAAGGTTGCTTCCAGCCTAGAGAACAATGTCTGAACAATACCACTTGGGTCTTCTGCCCATCTGTGCCCAACATGGGAGCACAGGCAGTTAATACAGAAGAGTGTAAAACTGCTCAGTCCTTACAACCATCATAACGGTCTGATTTTTGGTTTCTCACTAAGTATTGACGTTAGAGGTGTCCTGATAGCAAGAACCTTAAGATAATGCTGCTCCTCAAACATAGTGAGAATTTATCAATCTCCCTGATTTTTTCATTACCCTCTTGTTCTTATAGAAAATTTCCAAAATCCACCTGTACTTGGAACTCTAAATTCTCTGCAGCACTCTCTTCCTGTGGTGAGCAATGCAACTTCCCTAACAGGAGTGTCTGCAACTTCCCCAGAGTCTCTGCTCCTGCCGTCAGTTTGGCATCAGCTACGGCTACCTCTTTCCAGACACTCATGTGTCTGGTAGGCATGTGTAGTGCCTACCTTCACCAACAGTCTAGCACAACTATGTTATCTGGAGTCACTGACCAGAGCCAGATCTCCACTTCAGCTGCTTCCTATCCAGGTGTTCTTGACTGGGACATCACAGGAAGCACTGAAAAGAATTCTTCTTCACTCGGAGACTTTACTCTGGCCGTCACTGACCCCCACACAGCTGCTTCCTCCATGTTTATGGCAGCCCAGTATGATAAAACTGCAGGCACCAATAACATGGTCCCTCTATATCCATCACTTTCTGCCAGGCTTGCTCAGGGAACACCATCTCAAATTCCAAATCAGGGACACAGCCTGTCACTTCCCTACCAGGAAGGAAGCCAGGTATATTACTATAACTAAGGCACATTGGGGTCTTTACTGTATGGAGAACTTGGCTCCTGCATGTAATCCTATGGCTCTGTGTCATACACATGAAGTAGGGCCTCTGTGCAACCAGAAATGATAATGGTACTAAAGGAGATTCAGCCCACAAATATCCAACCACCAGCTTCCACCTCTGGAATGTACTACCCTGTGTCTGCTCAACCCATCACAGAAACAAGTTTTCAAGGTGAGTACAAACAGCAAGAAATTTGAACAATGAGGTCAGCATTCAAAAATGGGTTCAAGTTTACAGCTGGAAAGTGGTGTATAGACAGGTAGAATTTAGATCCTGAGCCTTTAATAACCACTACCTTTGCTCAGGGCTCTCTGTTTTTAGACTCTATATAAGAATACCTAGGGCTTCCCTGGTGGCGCGGTGGTTAAGAATCCGCCTGACAATGCAGGGGACACGGGTTCGAGCCTTGGTCTGGGAAGATCCCACATGCCGTGGAGCAACTAAGCCCATGTGCCACAACTACTAAGCCTGCATTCTAGAGCCCGTGAGCCACAACTACTGAAGCCCACGTGCCTAGAGCCCGTGCTCCGCAGCAAGAGAAGCCACCGCAATGAGAAGCCGCACACTGCAACCAAGAGTAGCCCCCACTAGCCACAACTAGAGAAAGCCCATGTACAGCAATGAAGACCCAGTGCAGCCAAAAAAATTCATGCATAAAATAAATAAGTGCAAAAAAAAAATAAATTAAAAAAAAACACACCTAATTGAGGAGGGAAGGTGGGAGGGACTCTCTAAAGGTCATCTATGCTACATGTACAAGAACCCCAAGAGCATACCAATAGGTACCACATTTTTCACTGTTGTAGCCGATCATTCCCCCTGTACTACCACAGTGTATCACTCCCTTCCCTGATCTACTGCTAGAGTCTCTTTGGAAGGTGTTTCAGATCTCTTATTATGATAGTGCCAGTTTACCTGTCCTCACTTCCTTAAATTATACCAGGATTTAAGACCTTGTGGTCCGGGATCCTGTCCAGAGCAAGTAGGCTAAGACTCTGTCTTTGTTTATATATTTCATCAGGAAGGGCTCTACTCCCTCTCCTAGTTCATGGCGTGAAGTGTTCTTAGCCTCTCAGGAAAGTGGGGAGAATTGAAAGGACTCTATATGAGAATACTAGGCTTTGTAAAACATTTCATTTTAAAAAAAATAAGACTCATTTTTTATTTGACTTCTAACAATCCTATGAAATACAAAGAAAGCCAAGAAATCAGTGACATGAAATGATCACCAGTAACAATTACAACAGTCTCCACTTATCTCGTAGCATAGGGCACTGTCTGTGATTCTTAAGAAGAGTTAGTAGAAATGCCTTGCCCATCTTGCCCCTAAACACCAACACAGCAATCACGTACCTTTCAAGGTACGTGATTGCTGTGTTGGTGTTTAGGGGGAGCATCTCACTTACCAGGGAATGACTTCTACCTTGATTCCTTTGTAGGGATGGAGACTTCCCTGGTGATGAAAAATTCCCTGGGATTGCAGCCTCCAAGCCAGACATTTTGTGTGACACAAACTCAAGAACTCCCCAAGTCCTGAAGGGGCAGAAATATTCAGATAATTGAGAGTAACCCACCACCTGAATTTGGGGACATTTCAGGGACAGCTCCAGTCCAGAGTGCCAGTAGTCTCCTGGCCCTGCCTCCAGCTCCAAGCCAGGGAAAAATAGAGAGTAAGCACTTGGAGGATATTACAACCAAGCTTTCAAAGCCTCTGGATGCCTACCAGATCCCAAGAGAAAACCAAGAGCCTCCACCACTCCCTTTAGATATCCCTGATATTCACCAGCTCCTGGCCTGCACGGATCCCCTCAGCCAAGAGGAGAAGCCTGGTTCTGAAAATGCTGATCTGGGAAAGAACAGCCTGAGTCTTGAGGACCGAGGGACAGCTGAAAATGGGATGTAATCTAGCAGTGGTTTTGCAGATATTACTACACTGGTGGAGGATATTCACCTTCCCCAGCTCTTTAATTCTTTGAAAGATCTTGATCAACCCAAAGGTCACAACGTGATCAAAGCCAAAGACACCAGAGCCATTAAGGCGAATCAGGTGCAGGAAAAGCCAAGTGTCATAAAGGTTCCCTCTGATCAACCCAGGAAGAACAAACATAAAGCCTCTGAGCCTATCAGTGGTGCTCCCAAGGCCAAGATCTAGCCAAAGAATCCAGAGTGCCTGTTAGGGGGAGAAGCTGTTCTATGCAATGCTGCAGTCAGTGACAGGGCTCCTGTGAACACGGCCAAGGATTCTAAAGGCAAACCTCAGAAAGCTGCATCCAGAAAGATCAGGAAAATGAAGAGCCATGGGCAGGAAAAGACCAAAAGGACCAGAGGAAGAAAGAAGGCTGAAGAGAATAAGCAGTCCGGGAACAAAGTCAAGGCAGAAGAGAAGCCAACAATTCCCCAGACGAAGCGAAAGGAACACCAAACTGAGCTTATCCAAGAGAGCTTTAAAAAGCCTCGAACCTCCATAGGCATGCGCATGCTGGAGTGTGTGAAGGTTTTTCATGCACTGGGGAAGAAGAATGATAAGAGAACTGGGCTCTCCTCCTGTCGGGTCTTGGGAAATTAAAGCAAACCTAAAGATCCCCAGCCACCCCCAGCTATCCAGCCATGGCAGAATACCCCACGTGAGGATAAGGGTCCTGAGAAAACTCAAGTTGAAGCCCAGAAACCAGACAGCAGTGCTGAAAGAGTGTCCGTCTCCACCCCAGTATAAGCTGCTGCCTCCTGGGAAGGTCAAGTTGATACCTCTGCCTTTTTCTCTTTGGGACAAGCCTCAAGCTCAACCTGCTTCTTGGAGGCCACAGTCTCTGGCCTCACATCGGCCTGCTGTTGCTGACCGTGCCCACCCTGCTTCTACTAACTCAGCTCAACCTGCTGTAGTGAGTTCATCCTAGCCAGCTCCTGCCTCTTTGCCAGGTCCTGCCAAACCATCTCAGCCAACTGTGACCAACCCAACCCAACCCAACTGGGTCAGACCGACCATACCCAGCCTAGTGTCCCTCAGTCTGCTGCTCCTAGGCCTGCACCCTACAAAACTTCATCTTGCACCTCTCTCCAGCGGGAGCCTGTTTCCCCTGCTGTGACTAAGCGCCAGTCCCCAGCCAAGCTCCAAACCCCATTTCTACTCCAAGACTTCAGCAAGCAACAAATTCCATGGAGGGAACGCAATGTTCCTGAGGCAGTAATGTCAAAGCCCGTTGAACACAAGCAGAGGCCAGAGTGGGAGGCCATGAAGAGATGGGCTCAAGAAGAACGTGACAATGCTGCCAAATACACCTCTTTGGGGAAACTGCAGTTTTTCATTGAGAGGGAAAAAGAAATGGAAATGGCTGACTACTATGGATATGTAAAGTAAGAGCTACTAGGATTTTTGGTGCCACCTTGGGTACCAGCTGTTCCTCCATGTATAGATAAGATAGGTATAAATTTCTTTATTTATTTTGATGTATATTCAAACAATAAAACTGAATAAATGTAATAGAATAGGTGAGTAATAAAACTTTTGAATTTTGAGATTCTGCTAACTGTGGTGTGTTTGTTTTTTTTTTTTTTTTTTGATGGGGTTGGAATCAAAGTCTGCATGAGAAAGGAAGGACTGAAAGTTGGATGGGAGAATGAAGGAAAGGGGTAAAAACTGAGGAAAGTGAAAGGAACTTGGCCCAGGGCTAGGAAGGCCAAAAGACATTTATGGATTTATGAAAGGAAGCAGGAGTGAGGATGAAATGGCAGAAGTAAAAAGCAGGGTCAGAGGTCAGGGTTGAAAGAACCAAATTTGAGTAGAGTTGAAGATGACCGAAGGTGACTCTAGGTTTACTAGGAGAAATAGAAAAGGTCTCTTGGGGAGGTTGGCCTTAAGTCTCACAACCACCAGATAGGTATTTAAGAAAACAGGAGGTTCAGGACACATCTCTGAAAGGTTTGAGTTGCCTTATTCAGGTGTGATTATAGTGGGGGGGATAGGGAAAACTACGAGAGAGGTGGCTAGGGCTCAGAGTTATCCTAGGGGCAGCTGACAACAGGGGCAGAGCCAAGGGAACTGCTGCATCAGGAGGCCCACAAATAGGACCCGGTATATACATCACCATGTACTCAACACCTAAGCACCAGGGCAGCTAATGCACTATTCAGTTAATCCTGGCAACGACAGGCAAGGCCAGTATTCCTGTGCCACTTCACTTAGAGAGGTGCAGCAAAGGGCTGAGGTCATGTCGCATGTGGAGGTACAAGGCCTCAATTGGAGGCCCAAATGCCTCCGACATCCTCAGTATTTACAAGTGCCCGCAGGCGGCCAACCTGGCTTTCAGAGCACAGCATCCTGAGGTTACTGGTTGACAAGGTCAAACTTCTGGACGGGCCTAAATGTTATCTTGAGGGGCTTCCTCCATTGACCAGGGCGCGTGCCGCCTTCTGTAAACATCACCATCAACTGAAACGCATGAGAAACATCCGACAGAAGCGTCCACTCTCACGGGTGAGAGCGGTGGAGGCACGCACACTGGGCAGCCGCTCCAACAGCCACAGGACCCAGGCGCCCAGCAGTTCACGGGCTCCCTGGGAGGCCTTGTGGGGCAGGTCGAGGGAGTGAGGATGGGAGAGAGTGGCAGGGGTGGGCGTCAAAAGGAATACAGTGGGGAGAAGGGAGAGATGGAGACAGTGGATAGTGGATAGTAGCCATGGGAAAACTGGCAATTTTCATTTTCAAAATTAATTTTTTGAGATGTTATTCACATGCCATAACATTCACCTTCTGAAACTGCAAATTCAGTGTCATTTCGTACATTCACAAGCCTATGCAACCATCACCGTCATCTAACCCATCACGTTTTCATCACCCCACAAAGAACCCCGCGTAAACATCAGCAGGCCCTCTTCATCCCCTCCTCCTTCAGTCCCTGCAACCATTAATTTCCTTTCTGTCACTATAGTTTTGCCTTTTCTGGACATTTCATGAAATAATACAAATGTGACCACCGTGTGTGGCTTCTTTCACTTAGCATAATGTTTTCAAGTTCGTCCATGTCGTAGCATGTTGTCAGTACTTCACTCCTTTTTATGACTGTATAATATTTCACATATACACCACATTTAAAAAATCCATTCATCCATTGATGGGCATTTGATTTTTTTACACTAATAATCTCCATTTATTGACAGTTTATTCTGTGCCAGGCAGCACCAGGCTAAGTTACTGACCTTATTTCACAGATAAAGAGGCTTGGAGAGTGTGAAGAGTTTGCCCAAGATTAAGAGCTAGTAATTTGGGGAACTGGGGTTTGAACTCAGGCGAACTTCAGAGGTAATAAATTCACATGACAGAACATTAGAAAAGGTACTCAAGGGTATTCAATGAAAAGTCACCCTTTTCCCCACGTTCCCCAGCCACACATTTCCCTCCTCAGAGACATCTGCTTTTGCCATGCTGTGGATCCTTCCAGAGAACAATTTATACCTCAACATGTATGTATCACAATTTATTGACTAACCTGTCCCACTGATTTGAAATGTCACTTTTATGGTATAATAGATTCTATTTTTTTTTTTTTTGCGGTACGCGGGCCTCTCACTGTTGTGACCTCTCCCGTTGTGGAGCACAGGCTCCGGACGCGCAGGCTCAGCGGGCATGGCTCACGGGCCCAGCCGCTCCATGGCATGTGGGATCTTCCCGTACCAGGGCACGAACCCGTGTCCCCTGCATCGGCAGGCAGACTCTCAACCACTGCGCCACCAGGAAAGCCCTATAATAGATTCTTATACATATTTATATTACTCTTTTCAGAGCTGTCCTGACTGACTCTCTTTTGCCTATCTTTTATGTTTTCCATTTCTCTAAAATTCTTTTTATCTTCAAAAATAATTTTTCCTTTTCCTGTTTGTTTCTCTTAAGGCATTATGTTCATTCACTCATATGATTTTATTTAAATTATTTACTTTTGGCGGTGTCGGGTATTAGTCGCAGTATGTGGGCTCTTCGTTACAGTGCGTGGGCTCTTCCTTGCGGCTCGTGGGCTCTCTAGTTGTGGTGTGTGGGCTCCACAGCACGTGGGCTCAGTAGTTGCAGCGTGCGGGCTTAGTTTGTCTGTAGCATGGAGGATCTCAGTTCCTCAACCAGGGATCGAACCTGCATCCCCTGCATTGGAAGGCAGATTCTTAACCACTGGACAACCAGGGAAATCCCCACTCTTGTATTATTTTAAATTTAGTCCTCATTTCTGAATTTTTTTTTCTTTTATTTTGAATTCTGTCCTGAGTTCTAACATCTTACCTAATTCTGGTTTATGCTGTTCGTTCACCTTTTTTTCATTATGGTAAAATATACATAAAACAAAATTTAGTATTTCAACCATTTTCAAGTATACAATTCAGTGACATTAAATACATTCACAATGCTGTGTGACCATCACCACTATCCAAATTCAAAATAATTATGTCTAAAGATTGAGCAGGACCTCAGAAAGATGGAGGCAGCAACATAGTTTCTGAATCTCTCCAAACCCTTTCATGGAAGAAGATCAACTAAAACCAAACACCCATAGGTGGCATTTATCAGCATTTACCATTTCCAGAACTTTTTCACCATCCCAAACAGAGACTCTAGAGCCATTAAACAATAACTTCCCATTCCTTCCTCGATCCATGTTCTTTCATCTTTTCCACTGTTTTTCCTAACATCTTTTAGCCCACTTTGAAATAACAGGTTACAGTTTTGATCTGTTTTGTGGACCTGTCTTTTCCAAATTTATTTTATTGTCTGAAGAGATGCTATTCTTATTCTCTTTTCCCTTACACTACCTCTGTACGGGATTTGATCCCAATTCTTTTCTTTTATTGATTTTTGGATGAAAATAGTTTTAAAGCACTTTGAAAAGGAGGTGTGAGGCCATGTGGAAACATGTTCCTCATGGCTGTTTCATCAATGCTTCACTTATTCTGTTTTTTGTTTTTTTTTTTTTTTTTTGGTACGCGGGCCTCTCACTGCTGTGGCCTCTCCCATTGCGGAGCACAGGCTCCAGACGTGCAGGCTCAGTGGCCATGGCTCACTGGCCCAGCCGCTCTGTGGCATGTGGGATCTTCCCAGACTGGGGCACGAACCTGTGTCCCCTGCATCGGCAGGCGGACTCTCAACCACTGCGCCACCAGGGAAGCCCTACTTATACTGTTTTGAAATAACTGTTTTCCAGGAGGCATAAACCAGTGGGCTTTATCATTGGACAGAGTGCAGGGAAAGGACCCCATGAAAGCTGATCACCTTAGCAAAAATGATTTAGTTATGATTTCACCCAAGATTGGTCACAAACCAGCCTGGGAAACTCAATGAACCAGAGACAAGGTATAATGCCATCTTTCCTTCTCTCTGCCTCAGCTCTCAAGGATTGGTCACCTACATGTTATTAGTAATTATTAGTTGGTTTCTGTTCATAATTACTATCAGAAGACACAGCACTTATGGGCCTAATTATACTGCCCAGCTACACACCATTCTTCTTCATTTTGGCTTCCTGTCCACTAGCAGGAACCTGATTTATTTTTGTTCTCCCTTCACCACAGCCCAATAATTTTTGTGAATGACTCTCAGTCTCACCAGAATCTGTATCTCTCACTCTGCTCCAACATCCCACCCCATCATTTGCTCCCTGAAGTGTACTCTAGAAATTTAGGTAAACTGGATATTTTACCACTGTTCACCATCTCTTATGAAACCAGAAGAAGAGCAGCTTTCTTATAGAATGATGGAGAACTTGTAAAGATAAAACACCAGTCTGCAGGAGAAAGGGAAGAAGAGAATGATGGAAATAGTTTCCGGAAAACTATTTTTACATTTTGTTTTGTTTGTTCCTGGTAAATAAATTGAAATCTTCTAAACATTAAAAGAAAATCTAAACCACTAAATTCAGTAATACAGGAATGTAACTTTTTAAAAAACTTTCTTTGGCTGTGCAGCATGTGGGATCTTAGCTCCCCAACTAGGGATTGTACCCATGCCTGCTGCACTGGAAATGCAGAGTCTTAACCACTGGACCACCAGGGAAGTCCCAGGAATATAACTTTTAGAGGAGAAGTTATAAACCTCTTGGTTATATGAACTGGAGATTTTTAGTAAGAAGTCATATATTTTAAATGACTTGGAGCTTTAAAGAAAGGAAGAAAGGAAGGAAGGAAGGAAGGAAGAAAAAGGGACTCCCTTGGTGGTGCAGTGGATATAATATCAAAAATAAAGTAATTAATTAAATAAATTTAAAAAAGAAAAAAAAATGCTGAAATCCACTGACTAATTATTCAGGCTGTTATATCCCGCTATTTCCAGATACATCCCTTTAAAAACTTTTGGTAAAAGGTTATCTTATGTCAGAACAAATGAATTACAAACTTCTTTTTGTCCAAAATTTGAGAAATTCCCCTACACTTCTACCTTCAAATTTTATAATAAGGGAAAAGTAGTGACAACCGTTATACTTACATCCAATTGCATCATCTGGCCACATACCTTCTACATCAATCAAATATCTACAAAACAACAAAATTCGAGTTATTTGTAAATAAAAAGAAAAGAAAATCAAGGTTCTGCAAAAAAAGGTCCAATTTCGCTTTACAAATATAGATATAAAAATCCTAAGAAACGATCAGCACATCTAATCAATAATTATTAAAGAATGATATACACCAGGACTACAAAAAGGCATTATTCCAAGGATGCAAGGCTAACGCAACTTTAGAAACTCTATTAATATAATTATTTACATTAATACAACAACTTAACTAATAAATGAAAGAGAATAAAATACAGGACCAAACTGGCAGATGTTAAAAAGTTATCTGATAACATGCAACAGTTTCGGTGAAAATGCTCTGTACGCTAAAAACAGGAGACTTAATATGACAGAGTATTCATCAAGAACCAACAAATAACAAAAGACAAATTAGGATAAATATTAACATCATATCTAAAAAACCCTATCTAACCAACCATAGGAGCCAGAAACTTAGGAATCACCATCACTGACAGCTATTTCTCCCTCACCCTCATCCTCAACCCACCACCAGTGCTAACAATGATACTGCCTACATACCTCTAGAATCTGTCCACATCTTTCCACCAAAATGACCACCATACCCTGGTCCAAGCCACCATTATGCCCAATTTCTACAAAAGTCTCCTAACTTGTTTCCTCGCTTCCACTCTTTCTCCCTGCAGTGTATTCTCCACTCGGTAGCAAAATGATAGCTGAAAATGCAATTGGGTATGTTCCACACACTGACCTTCAACAAAAAAAGTTCAATGGTTTCCTATTACTCTTAAAGTCTGAAACCTTAAACATAAGCCTGCACGATTGAGCTCCTACCCTCACTTGTAGCTCCATTATAATCACATGCTCCTCCAACAGCCCCACCTTCCTGGTCAGTTCCTCCAACACAACATATGCTTTCCTCTTATAGGGTCTTTTGTTATTCCTTATGCTCAGAAATCTCTCCGAAACGTCCCTATCTGCTTAATACCTACTAATCCTTCAGATATCAGCTGAAACATCCCTAAATAAACCTTCTCTAATCTCCATGATGAGATCAAATCGTCCCTAAAATATGCTCTCATGGTACCATGTTCCTCTCCTTGGCACTTGCCGGAGTTGTAATTCTACATGCAGAGTATGATTCTTGAATATCTATTCCCTCTCTGGATTGTTAGAATTCACAAAGGGCAGGCCAAGTCTCTTCACTCACAAAATTTCACAAGTCTTTTTGCTAGCAACCAGCACAGTGCTTAAACATAACACATGCTCAATAAGTATTTCCTGCATGACAACCATATATTGGTACAGTGTAGCAACATCCACAAAAAGCATAAGGGCATCAACACTTTGATGCAGAAGTCCCATTCTGAGTGAAGTTAACTGAGACAAAGCATATATATTCAAAGGTGTTCACACAGCAATGTTCATTACTTTGACGTTTTATAATATCAAAAACTTCGGACTTTTATATGTTCATCAGTGAGCAAAGCAACAATGCAGCCTTAAAAAAAAATAAACAAATGGGACCTAATGAAACTTAAAAGCTTTTGCACAGCAAAGGAAAGTATAAACAAGACAAAAAGACAACCCTCAGAATGGGAGAAAATATTTGCAAACGAATCAACAAAGGATTAATCTCCAAAATATATAAATAGGTCATGCAACTCATTATTAAAAAAACAAACAACCCAATCAAAAAATGGGCAGAAGACATAAATAGACATTTCTCCAAAGAAGACTTACAGATGGCCAAGAGGCACGTGAAAAGCTGCTCAACATCACTAATTATTAACGAAATGCAAATCAAAACTACAATGAGGTATCTCCTCACACCAGTTAGAATGGGCATCATCAGAAAATCTACAAACAACAAATGCTGGAGAGGGTGTGAGGAAAGGTAACCCTCTTGCACTGCTGGTGGTAATGTAAACTGATACAGCTACTATGGAGAACAGTATGCAGGTTCCTTAAAAAATAAAAATAGAATTACCATATGACCCAGCTGTCCCACTACTGGGCATATACCCAGAGAAAACCATAATTCTAAAAGACATATGCACCCCAATGTTCAATGCAGCACTACTCACAATAGCTAGGTCACGGAAGCAACCTAAATGCCCATCGACAGATGAAAGGCCAAAGAAGATGTGGTACGTATATACAATGGAATATTACTCAGAGATAAAAAAGAATGAAATTGGGTCATTTGTAGAGACGTGGACGGACCTAGAGACTGTCATACAGAGTGAAGTAATTCAGAAAGAGAAAAACAAATATTGTATATTAATGCATAAATGTGGAATCTAGAAAAATGGTACAGATGAACTGGTTTGCAAGGCAGAAATAGAGACACAGATGTAGAGAACAAACGTATGGACACCAAGGGGGGAAAGCGGGGCAGGGCGGGGGTCAGTGGTGGTGAGATGAATTGGAAGATTGGGATTGACATATATACACTAATATGTATAAAATAGATAACTAATAAGAACCTGCTGTATAAAAAATAAATAAATTTTTAAAAGTCAAAAATAAATAAATAAAAAATTAATTAATTAATAATTTAAAAAAAAAAGAATGAGGTTGGAAGACTGTCAAAACAGCACACAGATCACATACTCAAGCCCCGGCAGATGGGGAAGTGCCGTAAGTCCCCCACTTTGGATGACATCTCCCTGCCTCACAAGTCTCAGTCCGACTGGGCTAGCTTTGGCAAGGGGATGGAGCTGGATCAGGAGCCGCTGCTGCCATATCTGGATCAAGTTCCAGTTTTAGTCTATCATCCAACACCTAGCCAGACTTGCCTAGTAACTCAGCTGAGAGGAACAAAATAGGATAGCTCAAAAGAACAGGCCTCATACAGCATCAGCCTAAAGCAGTTTATGACTGTGGAAGAAATGGATCAGAAAAAATGATCCGGGGGACTTCCCTGGTGGTGTACTGGATAAAGACTCTGCACTCCCAATGCAGGGGGCCCGGGTTCATTCCCTGGTCATGGAACTAGATCCCACACGCATGCCGCAACTAAGAGTTTGCATGCCACAACAAAGGAGCCCACCGGCTGCAACTAAGACCCAGCACAACCAAAAAAAAAAAAAAAAAATCAATCAATAGAATAAAACAAATATTATAAAAAAAGATCCGGGAGTGTGTGATCTGTATGATGGACTTTGTTTATGTGAACCCAATTTGATTTCTGCTGTGTATGCAGATCACCTGGGCTGTACAGATGACTGGCTGATGAGATCCTTCACGTGCCCCTCCTGCATGGAGACAGTTGATGCAGCACTGCTTTTGTCCTACAAGACTAACTGAGCCAGTGTCTCTCACCTGACTTCAAAGAGAACTATCATATTTGGTGGTTTTGATCTTTTGTCATTGAGCCCAAAGAGCGGGGGATTAGGAAGAAGATCATGCATGAAAGTTTCCTAAAAATTCCTGTACGGCTGCAGATGTTGGGGAAAAGTACGTAATAGTTCAGAAATTTAGGGGGAAAAGTAGGATGCTATTTTTATGTAAAGTCTTCCCTCAGTGTTTAAAAATATAATTGTATTTAGATCTTGTTATTGCTCCAATATATAGGATTTGTGTAAAGTGTTACAGCAGCTATATATGTTTCAGTTGTGTGTTGAAGATTAGGATAAAGATAGTGGTTGTTTTTCCTAAGTGAGATATCTTTCTTCTTCCCCCTACCCAAATTCTTTTCTGAAGTTGCTGGCATTTAGGTCAAGGTTTTATTTAAAGCTACATTTTATAACACTGGCACAAAAAAAGTAGTTTTAAGCTTTTTTGCATAGTTTTTTTTTTTTTAGAATAAACATAGAGCATTTATTTTTTACTTTATAGGAACTCCACAAGTTAAGGTCCCATTGTTCTTTTGCTGTGATTTTTGTTACTATTGATGTTGCTGTTTTCTGTCTTTGCTGGTTCTTTCTAATCTACCATTTGTCGTTATTGGCATACGATCATCTCAGGGTCACAAGATGGCTGCTGTAAAACCAAGTATCATATACTGACAAAACAGGGAGGAAGCAGAAAAAGAGTCCCAATGGTCATTTTCCTAATGCATATTTATCTTTCTTCAGAGAAAAATATCCTTCTCATAAGCACAATAACAGCCTTCCCCTAATTACTCATTTGCCAAAACAGATTGATATGACCATTCATAAGACAATTCATGGCAAAGAGGGATATGATAATGATTGCCTCAGCCTAACAAGGATTTATCCACGAAAGCTGAATGCTTCTCTCCTCAAAGAAATCAACACTTTTCTACATACAAAACACAAGTCTCTTGAAGGGTTCTTCATAAGTGCATTATAGAAGAATTTAGTATGTCATAAGCACTTAAGGATTTGACATTCAACTGTAGTAGTATCCATGTTGGTTAATTTTCTTACAAGCCCCATGATGAGTTTGAGAAAAACTGAAAGAATTAGAGCATCAGGTTCTATTAAATCCTTACATGTATCTTGCTTAAGTTTTGGTTCATTAATTTATATCCAACTACATAAAGCAAATTTGGAGGGAAATAAATAAATAAATAAATAAATAAATAAGATTGAGGTCTCCAAATATTTTCATAGGAAGATGTCCACCATATATTAAATTATAAACCAGAATGTCTAAATACTATACCATTAAATCAAATGTACAGTCAGTGCTGTATATCCAACAGTTCCATATCCTGCAGATATGGAAGGCTGAAAATACTACACCATTTTATATATGGGACTTGAACATCGGAGGATTTTGGTATCCATGGGAAGTCCTAAAACCAAACCCCTGCAGATACCAAGGGACCATTGTATATGCTTCTATCTGCATTTTTTACGTCTGAAAAAATATGTGCTAAATTATTACTGGTGGTAACCTCTGAGTAGGGGGCACAATTGCCTTCCACTTCATACATTTCTCTGACTGCATTTTTTGCATTCAGCTTACATTAGCTTACATTACTGCTGTAAACAGAACAATTTAAACATGGTCTGCCTCTTGGGGTTGGCAACTCACCTGCAGATATGGTAGCCAGTCCTGTTTAAATCATGGGTACAGTGGACACCAATAAGTCTGTCTATAAAGCAGGGAATATGGAATTAAGTAAGCGAAATAAATACATTAAAACCAAGTTATACAATTTTCTGAAGAGTAGCCTTTATTAGTTACCACAACACTACCGCTATCCTTAAAAGGAAAAACTCTGAAGAAAAGAGTGTTTTTGCAGGAATGTACTATCAAGAATTAACTACTATATGTCAAAATTCATTGTCTCTGGGAAATTTTGCATAGCCTCCAATCAGATGCAGTAGCGGGGACTGGAGAATGCCCATCAGGAACTGATGTGACTATAGAAAAAGGGAGTGGATAAAAAAAAAAAAACAGGCTACCAGAAGAATAGCGTTTGTTTTTGAGTGAAACAGATGGAATGCCTTCACTTTTAATGCTCAATATTAAAAAGAACAAACGGTTTCTGAAGGGCTCTTGGGGTCCCAAAGCACTTCCATTCCTTCTCTCATTCAGTGCTCCTCACATGCCACGGGGTCTATGTGCTTGTGGAGTTCCCGGGTTAACTAGTACCGTTTTTATTTCACAAAGAAAAAGTAAGGCTTGAGACGTAAGCCCAGCTGCACAGCAGGCAAACAGAAAAAAGACTAGAATTGAGTCTCAGGTTTTCCCAACTATGCCACAGTATTTAGTGGTCCAGCACTTAAAAAAATTATATGAGAAAGTAAATAAAAAACAACAACATGTAGCTGATCTCTGCAAAAGATATGTCTGTGACTATGTGGTGATTGGCATTCGTCATGTCCTGCCTGGATTACTACCGCCCTACAATTCTAAAAATCTCTTCTACTTCAACTAACCCACAACATGGAAGATGTTAAAATATAAACTTGGCTGGATTGCTCTGTTGCTTAAACATCTTCACTTAGCACAGAATAAAGCCCAAGTTTTTACCAAAGCATTGAGAACTCTTTATAAACAAATATCAGTCTCTCTCTCCAACTGAATTATAAGTTCAAACTATGACTTACGGGCTTCACTGGTGGCGCAGTGGTTGAGAGTCCATCTGCCGATGCAGGGGACACGGGTTCGTGCCCCGGTACAGGAGGATCCCACATGCCACGGAGCGGCTGGGCCCGTGAGCCACGGCCGCAGAGCCTGCACGTCCGGAGCCTGTGCTCCACAACGGGACAGGCCACAACAGTGAGAGGCCCGCATACTGCAAAAAAAACCCCACAAAAAAACCATGACTTACAAGGACCTACATCATCTACCTCCCTCCTTTGCCAGGCCAGACTCCCTGATCTCATTCCCTACTGCCCTGCCCTCACTCACTTTCCCCTGTCCAGCCACACTGGCTTCCTTACTATTCCTCAAACATGCCAAGCACAGTAGTGCCTCAGGGACTTTGCACCTACTATTCCTTCTGCTTCAGAACACACCCTCCCACCCCATCTCCACTCTCCCAGAACACACCCTCCCACCCCATCTCCACTCTCCCAGATATCCAATGGCTTGTTTCTCACTTCAAGGCTCTGCTCAACTGACATCTTATTAGAGGGGACTTCCCTGATCATCTACCACATTCCCTCACCTCTTCATCTTGTTTTGTTATTCTCCAAAGCATTTACCACCACTTGACAACCCATATATTGACTTATTTATTCATCTCTCTCCCCCACTAGAAAGTAAAGTACGTAAGGGAAAGAACTTTGTTCTCTTCCTACTTCCTAGAACAGTGCCTTCAACTTAGAAGGTGTTATACAAATATTTGCTGAAAATGAATGTATGGATTCTTTGCCCTTTCACATTACCCTCTAGTCACACCAGAGGCTGCCCTTCCAGAGCACAAGTTCAAGCCCTGTGCCTTTTGTACCTGTTCCCAATACCTGGGCTGTCCTTACCTCATTCCGCAAAATCCTCTTACCCCAAGCCCAGCTCAAACGCTGTCTCCTCAGTCAGGCCTTCCTCAATTTCTCCTCTATATTCCTGATGCACTTGATTCTTTTATCATAATTAACCCACTTATAGTCACTACATGTTTATCTTCCTAGATAACTGTAAGTTGCTACTGAACAAAGACTTCTACTCACCTCTGTATCCCCATGCCCTAACAACAAACCTATAAGGCTCTCGGTGTTTACTGAAACAATTTGTTTTCTGAGTCTCTACCAATTGTAGGGAGTGGATAGTATAGTCTCCTCCTCATTATCAGTGAGCCTGGCATCTGTGTGAGGGGCTTATAGCAGAGGAAGTCACCAAAGGATCATAACTAAGGTCCTGAGACTGCAATGGCAGAGAGCATGGTGAAGTTAGCTCACTGCAGGCAGAAGACCCACAGAGGAGTCAGCATATGCAATGGACTACACTTGGTATAACATGTGAACAATCAAGGTTTACAAACGTGTTCTCATGCACTTGTAAGGATCTTCTAGCCCATGGGGAACAGACAGAACACACACACAAAGGAGCCTGGAGGAAGCAAGTAGGCCGGCAGATGCACCCTAACATCTTACGAGGTAACATTTCTGTGACTACAGCTTACACAAATCAGATAATTTGCCTCCTTTCTAGACACCCTGGTTATCACACGCAAGGCCAATCCTCTCATGTTTTAAAGCTAAAGTACAGGGACAATCTGTGAATAGGGCTTAAGATATTTAAGAGCTAGTACCTGCATTAAGCAACCAGGTTATAGAATGAAAATTTATCTTGAAATTCCAGTCTCTTCCTCTCTCTCTCACCTCCTTTCCCCTATCTTCCCACCTCATCTCTATTCCTTCTCCCCTACTCCCTGTTTTATGTATATACGTGCATCATTTTATATATACACGGAATATTTACTGTCTGTTACATTTATTTAATAAAGTGCACACTCCTCAGGCTCAATTTAGAAAGAGGACAAAATGAACACTTTTACATGGGCCTCAGTGGTGTTCCAAAGACAAAAGATTCCTCCGCCTTAAAACATGGCAAACACCATGTTCCTTCTGATAGATAGATGCTAGAAAAAGGCGTGTGGATCCTTAAAATTCACACGCTTTTAAGACCTACTATCAACAGAGTAGATCCTAAAGCAGAAACAATAAAACACCAGCCTTTTAAGTTCTTCCTGCCTGAAGATGAGAATAAGAGGTGGTAGTGTACTTCCTCACTTGCACCCAAAGTGTAAAGGCAGCAAAAATATCTTAAACAAGTATGATGAGGAAGCCACTCTTCTGGTCCACTTGTTTTGCTTTGCCTCTAGGGATCTGTCTCACTGCGAACCTTTGCTTTATGTTTTCTCTTTTATATACGCTAAGAACCTGAGAGTCTTAACCTTTTCTTCCACCTCTCAACCAATAAATAGGACAAAAGAACATTTTTATTTTTTTATGTATTTTCCATTCAAATTTTTAAAAAAGAGATAAGTAAGCTAGTTCAGTTCATATTTCTCACAAAATCACTTTCCAAACTAAACTAAATTGTTTGTGACCATGAACAGGGAAAACACCATCCTCTATTAGCACCATCTGACATTTCCACCTTAATATTACCAAGCACAACAGGCCTAATGTCAGAAGTATTAAAAATGTTAAAAATCCCCAACCCAACTCAAAATGCATACCAAAGTTCTGGTAAAGGAAAACAAAAACAAAAACAACTCACCATTATCTTTATTTTCTTTCAGAAACCCATTAACAGGACATTGGAATTTAAAACTAGTGTCATCATCTGGCACCTGATGCCCAATTGTACAAATTTCTAAATAAGGAATAGTTTCTGGTAAGTCCTATAAGGCAAAACCATGAAAATATGTATTATTTCCTTTGTAGGGAAAGAATAAAATATTCATTAGAGAAGGCAGAATATAAACCAGGAGAGTACATTAAACTTAGTATGTCAGTCATTCTGATAAGAGCCATTTTTTCCAAAGCTGCTTTAACCAGTAATTATCACTTGATTTTCATTAAAACTGCAGAATGGACAGTTACTAGGCATGCAAAAGGAAAAGCAAATCTATGTGAATGAATGCACATGTAACTCAAAATGATATAAACAGTTCTACCTACATTTATGTTCTATCTTACATTTCAAGGGCCATAAAGCAGCTGTGATTTAAGTAGAACAGTAGAATAGAGTCAGAAGAACTTGGATTCGAATTAGGAAATAGAGCAAATTTCAGGCATTGTTGACAACTGGTATGCCTGGCATGGGAGAAATAGACTATCAATAGAAGACAGAAAAGGATAAGTGAAAATTCTCTAGTTCTGAATTTAAATGGAAAGTAGCAGTATGAACCTATGACATATTTTAAAAATATTAAAAACAAACATACATATTTCCTAGCTCTGACAACTGAAAAAGTCTAGAAAAAACTGATGTCATGTCAAAAGGACTCAGGAGTCACTGAGAAGCTCCAACTGGCCAAAGATAGGGCCTCAGTTAGAATAATAACTGTAACGGAGTCCACGGTGATATGAATAAATAAATTTTACAAAACTGGTCACCACTGGAGGATATTTGTGAATCAACTCATTATTTTGAAAACTGTTAAACAAAAGAAGAGAATCATGCCTCTACAACTGGGCAACCAAATAGCTGATGAGGGGAATCTTCTCCCCATAGAAATATACCCAGCTAATAAGTGAAAAAAAAGAACAACAGAATTCACCAATATTTGAAGCCTCAAGTGAAATAATGGATGTAGGTATGAATCATCAGTGACTGCTAATATCACAGAAAGAGACAATTATATGTCTCCATGGAAGAACACATCATCACCTACGAAACTGTCTTGCCAAAACAAAACATGCAAGCTTCATTCTGATCAACTACCAATTTACAGGAAATAAAAGAATTGAAGAATATGTTAACAACACATGGAATATAATCATCAAAATCTAGATCGGACAAATTACCTGGTTTCTTTAAAAATAAAATTCAAGGAGGAAAAAAAAAGTGAGAGAGATATGGAGGGAGAACCAAGAGATTAAACAAGACTTAAGAAACCTAACAATCAACGGCAATCTGTGGACCTTATTTGGATCTAATTCAAAATTCTTAAAAACAATTTTTTATGACATTGAGGAGACAGCTGCAAATTTGAGCACTCGCTTGGTATTAAATATTAAAAAATGATATTAAGGAATAAAAGTCCGATATTTTAAATACACATACCCAAAATGTATAGCTGGGGCTTCCCTGGTGGCGCAGTGGTCAAGAATCTGCCTGCCAATGCAGGGAACACAGGTTCGAGACCTGGTCTGGGAAGATCCCACATACCGCGGAGCAACTAGGCCCATGAGCCACAACTACTGAGCCTGCGCGTCTGGAGCCTGTGCTCCACAACAAGAGAGGCCGCAATAGTGAGAGGCCCGTGCACCGTGACGAAGACTGGCCCCCGCTTGCTGCAACTAGAGAAAGCCCTCGCACAGAAACGAAGACCCAACACAGCCAAAAAATAAATAAACTAAATAATTAATTTTAAAAAATGTATAGGTGTAATTACACGTTGTCTCGGAGCTGCTTCAAGATAATATGGAAAGGGGTGAAACAGGTGGGGATATAGATAAAACATGACAGCCATCAGTTGGTAAATAATAAAGCTGGATGGGTTCGTGGGTATACAAGGAACACTTACAGTATTTTGTATACTTTTGTATATGTTTAAAATTTGTGATAATTGTTTAAAAACAAGACGACACTGTAGAAAACAGTTTGGCAGTTTCTCAAAGGCTAAACGTAGAGCTACCGTATGATCCAACAACTCTGCTACTACCTACACTGCACATCTAAAAGAACTGAAAGCAGGGATTTGAGCAAATATTTGTACACCAATGATCACAGCAGCATGATTCACAATAGCTACAAGGTGGAAACAACCCAAGTGTCAATCAACCGATGAATAACAAAATATGGTATATACACACAGTGGGATTTATTAAGGCAAAATAGGAATGGCATTTTGTTACATGCTATAACATGGATGAACCTTGAAAACAATAGGTTTAGTGAAATAAGCCAGACATAGAAGGATAAATATTGTAGATTCCACTTACACGAGGTACCTAGAATAGGCAAATACACAGAGACAGAAAATAGAATAGCGGTTACTAAGGGCAGGTGGGAGGGAAAATGGGGTTGTTACTGTTTGATGTTTACAGAGTTTTTGTTGAGGATGATGAAAACGTTTTGGTTATACACAGTGGTGACAGTTACACAACACTGTGACTGCATTTAATGCCACTGAACTGCATATTTATAAATGGTTAAAATAAATATGATTTATGTATATTTTACCACAGTAAAAAAAAGAGGAATAACTCAGTTGAAATTTCAATTCTTCCTTGTCCGAGACTCAGTTTCATCGTCTTTAAAATTCGTAATTGTAGTTGTCTATCCTCTGAGCTTACTGCAGAGTAAGCACTCAGTAGGAGGTATCAGTATTACTTCCACTTCAACAGCAAAGGACTCTTGTGAAGATTAACTAAGTCAATGGATATGAAATAACCTTATAAATGGCAAACTGCTATACAAATGTTAACATACATTAGGTGTTACTGTCTCCCAAGGCCATGGAACAGGTCAGAAGAAGGATAATTCTTTTGCACTGGTATGTCCTACATGGGCCAAGAGAACACATGGGTTTCTGTATTATATCAGAAGATATTAGGAAAAGAAAGCATAAAAGTTAGAGAACAATTGTCTTTAACAGTGATGCTTAAACATGCTCAGGCAACAGCTTAAAATAAGTGCTAAAGACATAATGGACATACCTTTCTTTCCTTTTAGGCTACTACTATTCTTACTAAAAGTTTACTTCATTTTCAAAATACAGAACATGGAAGCTTATAGACTTTCTTAAGCATATCTACAGCCTACTGCTGAATACTATAGTTCAATTCATATCTTTAATCTAATTTTGAAACAGCAATTACAAATGCGTATTTAAGGAAAGGACTAGCTTCCCTTTTTGAACCCATGAAAGAAGGCCAGGATTCACCTTAGCATAAGATGATAACTACTGAATTACTATGAATTATTACAGTATTAGAAAGAAGGTCATTTTCAATTACGGGTTCCATTTACCTCTGGCTTACAATTAGCAGCGAGCATATGTTAAGTCAATAATCAGCCCAAGTTCTTCATTGTGTTCTTGGAGTTTGTTAAGGGGGGAAAAACATTCTTCTGGAGCAAGATTCTTTTCAAAACTCTGTCAGAAAGAATAAAATAAGAAAGAACATGTGTTTAAAATCCTTTATTATATTATCCATTTATTCAAACCCTGTGATGCTAACATATGAGATTCAAAGTAAAGTTTTTTCCTCTGGAGTTTACATGCGGTATTACGATCCTTTCTTCCAGAGAGATTAGATGGAAGAAAATAAGCTCACTTCTATATAGTTATTTCTATATCTGTTTATTTCATGTTGGTCTCCTAACCAGACTGTAAACTCACAGAAGGTAGGGACTACATCAATTTTGCCTACCGCTGTACTGCCAGCTCCAAGCAGAGTGCCTGTAAATAGACACATAAATAAATACTTCTTGAATATCTACCTATATGAAGGATGGCTTTCACTGCCTAAATATTCTTTTATGTATTTGGCTTATTTATGTACTCTGTTCGATTGATCTGTTTGGTTATTCAAGTGCCAGCAACACACTTTTCTTTTTAAATGAGGAGACTATCATTAGAGCAGTTTGAGATTCACAGCAAAACTGAGCAAAAAGTACACAGTTCCCACTTATACCCTCTCTCCTTCATCCCACACAGCCTTCCCCATTATCAACATGCCATACCAGTGTGCTTCATTTGTGAGAATTCATGAACCAACACTGACACATCATTATCAACCAAAGTCCATAGTTTATTGCATTCATGGTACAAGTAACCGACTATTCCTTTATTTCTAGTATAGTCATCCCCAAACATTTACATACTGAGATACATATTACTTTCTTATAAATTACATTATTTTTTACTTATAGTTAGGGCATTCCACTGGTTTTGTTTTTTTTAAATTAAGTACAAAAGTAGGTTGTATTTATCTATGAATTCCATTTCTGGATAGTAAAGGCGGTATTAAAAAGTATTTGCTATAAAAAGGGAAAATGGAGTATGATGAGGTTGAGAGCCAGGGCTTTATATGGTGAATTCAGATTTCTGGAAGAATACGGTATTAACTTTTGCTTACCTTTTATAAAGGAACTTTGAATGCAGTGAAACGAGTCCCAGGCATCCGCTGTCCAACTGGGAGATAGTCTTTCCACCTATTAATATATATTTTGTTAGGCAAATTTTATGTTAGGCTGTCTCCCTGCATAGGATGAATGCGCCTTGAAAATGGAAATCATATCCCTCTATAGTAGTTCCCTCTTCTTTCTGCTTTGCACTTTGCTGCTCCACTTATTCAACCCCACCTTGTAATAAGCTATACTTCCCTCGTTCCTGTTTTCCCATCTTGAAAACAGATAAAAGGCAACAAAACAATGCAAAGGTCTCAACAAATTAGGGATATCTAAAACCAGAGATGCCCAGAACTTCTGTATCTCTAATAAAACCTAGCCTGGTGTTGACTACTATGGTATCATTAATACATGCATGTTGACTGAAATAGTTTGAACTCAATTCTTCCCCTTCACAGTTTAGTTTTAGTCCTCACACAAAACCTGATAATAAAATTCTTTAATGCTAGGAATCACAGTGAAAGATAATAACTGAACTGACTTCTGTAAGATGAGTTAGAACTAAGGTTAATTCAGTGTATCTGAAGCATAGAAAGTGAGGGCAATAGTGGCACAAGATAGGGCTAGAGAAGCAGAGAGGATTCTAGACCACGCAGAGTCTTAAAGGCCAACAGTTTGTTTTCTATTCTCGAAACAATGATTTTGAGCGATGTCTATGAGCAATGTTCCAACTTGCTTTTAAGGTTTCTTGTGTGAAGGATGGATTGGAAGGAAACAAGAAATATGGACACTACTTAGGACCTAATTGCAGCACACAGGCAAGTTCAGTATTAGGATGTTGAGGAAGAGGTGACAGATTCGGAAGAAATTCAGGAGATAAACCGAAGCGGGCTTAATGGGGTATGAGATGGAGGAAAGGAAGGTCTTAGGGAATTAAAGGGTTTACTGCACACATGAGCAAAGTCTCAAAATTAATCATTTGAACGTACAAAGTAGATCTCTCAAATGACACCGGTTAGGAAGCAACAGTACGCCCTTTATAATTCCTAGAGACAACACAAATCAACTGTTTCGATGGAAAATTCGGCGGTACCGGTGCGTTTTTTCACTCAAACTTAGTTCCAGTGACTATTACTCACATTTTCTGTGCCAAAACAACACAGCTTGAGGAATTGAAGGGGATTCCATTTTGGTAATTAAGGAGGGTCCCCAATACTGACAGTCCCATCTTAAAAAGCAGTCCCCCTGCATTTTACCCGAGGAGCTATGGCCAGAGCCTCCCTTTTAAAACAATGGGGGGAAATCAGAACATCACACACTGTCCCTTTCAGCTACTGTGAACTGAGCCGCGAGACGACCAATAACCCCTAGCACAGCGCGGACGGGGCAGCGCGCGGGGGCAACAGTCACAGGAGACGGCACAGGAGACGAAGCCCAGGCGCAGGGGCTCTGGGCTCCACCGGCAACGCCCAGCGGCCAAGGCGTATTACCTTTCCGGGATGTGCTTTCCGCCCTTCCTCCTGGCCGACGAACGTCCGGAAAAGCCGCGACGCTGACCCCAGCGCCCACAGGCATGATGCCCCTGGCTCATGTGACCCCCCAAGATGCCGCCCACCCAACGCCAAGAGCGCTGAAGTCGCCAACCCGGCGCCCCCGGTGCCAGCACAAGGCCCCGAACCACAAGCGCCTAGGCACAAGGCCACACAGATCGCGGACCTCCTTCTACTGCGCATGCGCCACCGCCCGTCCAGATGACGTCCTCACGCCGAGACGCTTCATTAGTAAAGAGGAGTCTGACGCCTGCAATTCCCTCCTTGCCGGAAGATGGTAGCAGAGGTCCATTAGCTCGTTTGTGCACCCTTCAGAACTCCAATCATATGGGACATGGAAAGTTGTCCCACTCTCCCAGTATCTTGTGTGGTTCTTTCAGATATTTCCCAAGTGCTTACGTTCACACTTGTTGTATCTTGTATGTAAGTATTTCTACGTAATGGAGATCCTGTATTTTATACAAGAGCAGCATACTATACGTAGTCTACAATCTGTCTTGGATAGGGATTTTGCCAGTCAATTTTTGCATACATCCATTCCATTCTCTTTAATAGCTGCGTCACATTACATACTTTACATGGCCAGTCCAATATTGACGGACTTTTAGTTGTTTTCAGTTTGGGGGTATTTTGTTTGTTTTGTTTGTTTGTTTTTGTCCTCTTTTATAGATAGGCTGCAATGTGAACCTCTTTATACATGTGTATAGCTATATACAAATTTCTAGACATAGAAATTCTGGAATGAAAGAGATGCAAACTTAAAATATTGAAAGATTTTCAATCCATCTAATCTGCCTAATCAACCTTCAAAGATACTCTATCAACTTATACTCCACTCACAGTGAAACATTTATTGGGTTTCTATTATGTGCCTGGTATCATGCTGGAGGTTGACAGTATGGATTTACATTTTAGACAATACCAAAATATGCCTGAGAGAGATAAGAGTGGAGCTCAAGTATAACATTTCCTCACAGTATCAGGCATAGGGATCTGTACCTGTTAGAAAAACTATGAATCCTGCCACAAGTGGAACAGCAAAGAACAGCATGTCCTACAGTAGGTCTGAAGGTATAATAGCATACTAAATTCCATTGTTACTTATAATAACCTATGTTTTTTGTTAGTTTTACTTTTCAGTTTCTAATTTCTGAAAGTATCTGACATACACTGTTAGTAATCTTCTTCACAACAATTTGAGCTGGGTAAACTGAGTCAGGAAGGTCAGAATTATTGAATGAATGAATGAATGAGTAAAAAGTTCAGTAGCTTTAACATATCTGGGACAGTCAATAGTCTAAACAAGTTTCAATCCACAAGCATTTATTTACAATTCTGAAAACTTCCACATAATTACAAATGGGACAATAGTAGTCAATTACTACTTGGATAAAGAAAAGATACAAGTTAGCACAACCTAGTTCACAAACTTACAATTAGGCACATTCAACTTGGTGCTAAGTCATAAAATATTGTTTTACAATTTATGAAATATATCCAATAGGCATGTAATGGCCAAAAAGTACAAATGATACAAATATCTATAGACATGACAATGCACAAATTGTGACATAAATCTATCAGAAACTAGAAAATCTATGTTGGTCTTATAGTTCCAGCTTGCTAAAAGATACAGGCTTTGGGTGGGAACACAAAAAGATCCAGACCTGGCCATAACGGGGTTTCCAGAAAGTACGGAAACTAGCAAAGAGTAGGCCTCTGGATGGGAGTGGGTCCAATATGAGATGAAATAATGCCTTAATGGGTATGTAGTATGCTGGGATGGAAAATATAGGAGCAAGGGATATTTGGAGAATCAGACAGCTAAGTATTTGACACTAACAAAATCTAGCAGTATCTCATAAGGCCTCAGGTACCATGCAAGGGTTTGAGGGATTCCAGTATTTAATTAAATCAAAGTATGACAATGGGAGGAATTAAGGACAGCCTCAGGGATAGATGAACTGGGGATGTTACACCAAGACCTGTCTCAGTTAACCTGATGGGTTCAAAATGCAGGAAGTGGGTATACGGGACAAGACAATACCCTAACTGTAAGAATAAAGGTTTAGGTCAGGGTAGGGCCTCATGTTCCTAAGTGTTGAAATAGAGCTCTTTAGTTTCTTCCTCCTACATGTAAGATTCTTTTAGAGGTTAAGATGATGCTGGGCCTGCAAGCTAAATTTAAATGGCTGGAACTAGGGAGAGAAAATAAGTTACATAGGCTCGGAACCAGGAAAAGCCTAACTAACGGTTTGCCTAACTAAATAGAATTGAATGTTGGAACTGAATATTTTAATATGTAAACATTTTACTGATACCAAAATGTGTCTTACCACACTCCCCCCAATCTCACACCACCCACCCTAACCTGCAGTGCCTATGGGTCCCTTGATTTCCATGGAAATATAGAGAAAAGAGACACTGATCTGGCTTGCAGGTATTTAGTAAGTTGTTAGCCTCACATCACATATTATTATCATGTAAGTAGGCCATCTGAAGTAGGAAGCTTAGGGGAAAAATCTTGAAAAACACTTAAAAGCTTAAGCCACATCTCTATACTACAACACCTTTCACAATTTCTTCTCAGGTAAGCATCATCCCCATCAGTAAAAAAACTCGTATCTCATAATAGGAAAAACAGGCCTAAATATTAAATGTGTGTCTTTGGAGGTCCCATCTATGGGATATCTTCCTGGTACTAGAAAATCCCCAGAAAGATCAATCTTTGCACCCCTCCCTGAAAGCTCACCACCAAGGAAAATGACTAGATCCATAGATTTCCTCCCTCAAACCAGCTTACCTCACACATAAATCATTAGCAACTCAGCCTTTACTCACATTATCACAGTCACAAGAATGGTTAGGGAGCAAAGCACTAACCACGGGAACTAAAACAGAGGTTACCCAGGCCAAGTTGGGCTGATGGCAGATATCTGCTCCTTATGCTTCGGTGCATAATGCGACTCACCGCAATGCCTTTTTCACAGACCCTTTTTAAAGTTTCTCCACAAAATCCAACAGGTCACGTTCGTTCATGATGCTTCAAGAAAAATAATCATCAAGACAAAAACATGCAATATGTCTTACAATGTTGGAGCCCTTAAAAATATGACAAGGAAATAACCATGTAGACAAAACCAGAGCATTTAAAATAATCTGTATTCTACAAACATACCAGTGAATCCTATTAATATGGTAATATGACATAAAACAAAATGAGAAATATATGTAAGACTGTTCCCTTTAGTGTACAGAATTCATGGCAGTTGCTGCATTATCGAGCTACTTACATCTATGACTGTCTGTTCTGGTAATACAAAATGAAGCCAAAGTGTGTCAACTTGTTTCCCACAGAAACCAAAAAATCTACATGAATCTCTTTTCTCCTGTGCCCTTTCACCTTATCTGCTCCCAGTTCTCCACGAATGTCCTCTTCCTTCTCTAATTATTCTCCTCTTCATTTTGCTTGGCCTTGCACCCAAGCATGCAAGACAGAGAATCCTAGAGGTCCAAGATTCTAGAGTGGCTGTTTGCAAGGGGGAGGAGGAGATTACAGTAACTGCCACGCTGTATATACTTCTGTGCAAAGAAAAAGGGACAGTATTCAGAATGTCTCTCATATATAAAAGAGCTAGATGGCAGGATACCTGTGTGGCCCAAGGAATCAGAACTACCAAATTATGGGCAAAATAATTGCAACCAAAGGCTGGAAGAGGAAATGTCTGCAACCAGCTCTGTCTCCTAGCTCTCTGGTATTTGCGTCCAACGGGCAGAGTCTATTTTGTGAAGTATCAAGCACTGAAAAGAAGACTCCTGCTGCTTGAATTTGACAGGAAGTAACATTCATGAGGGTAAGAATGCAAGATCAAGGCTTGTCCTAGAAACAATGCCCATAATGGAAAAAAAAAAAAAAAAAAAAGAAAGCAGAAGAGAAATGTAAGTCGCAAGTCCAACCTGGCCCAGCCTGGCCCAGCCCAAGGAAGGTAGGAGTCAAGGAGACGAAATTAAAAGAGAAGAGCCTTGGACCACAACACTCTCCACAAGGTACACTCAACGAACTTCACCCTACACTTTAACCAAGTTACAAAAAGAGCTTCTTAATCCTTACTTTTGCTCCTTAAAATCTGCTAAAAGTTCACTAATTAGACAGATATGATTTCAGAACAACTGTAATAGTTCAAACTAGATGGCTCTTGCCTTCCTAAGGATATTAATTAAATAAGATATATATAGCTCTAAGTATATGATACATAAAATATAATACTGTGTAAGATATAGGTAACTGTTAGTAAATTATATTAATGAATGTCTGTAAGAAATGTTGCAATGATTCCCCTAATGTAAGAGCCTGGGGGAGGTAAATCTGTCTTCTAGGATTTCCTCCCCAGAGCTCAGAAATTTAGGTGTTGTTTTAGCTCTCCTACACTCTGTCCACCCAACCCCACCTTCCTGTTTGGGATCGGACCTCCCTATTGGCTATCTCATACCTTGAAACTGCCTGCTTTGTGACATCATTCTCCTATATCATATAAGTGACCAATGAGCAGTAACCAGTGACCTTTGTACTGGACACATGCGCCGTTCAGCTGCAGCCACTCAGACATCCTCTGGTGTTGCCTCCTTAACCCTTGTATCTGCAGTTGATGTTTTCTCTTCTTCTCTGACCGTGTCAGGTAAGAAAAGAAACTTTTTAAAGTTTTTCATTAGATTTATTTTGCCCCTAAATTTACTAGTAGATTCAAAATAGCATGGAATAATGAGGGAAAGTATTGAACTAGAACTCTGGAGACCTAATTTCAGTTTTGATTTTGGCATTTACTAACTGTGTGACTTTGGACAAATCATTGACTCTCTCAGAAAGCCTGATTTTTTCCATATCTGTTACATTAGGATAATACATTGGTTGACCACTCTGATCCCTTTCTTTTCTAATATTGAGCCTTAAAGGGTACCCATGTAGAAAATGAAATCAGAGACTTCTCAAGAGTGTTTCAACAGAAAGACAAAAAAGCCAAGTGACAAAGAAAACTAGCAATATATACCAAGATGTTTCATTTCTAATGGTCTCCCTCCACTAATATTTCGACTAGTTGAAAAGAGAAAACAGGGAGAGAGGATGGAGAGTACTGGGCTATAGGGAGGCCCAGAGTCAAATGTAAGGAAGTTTAGGACTGTTTTCATCAGCACAGGCCAACAGGAACCAAGAGATAGGAAACAATATAAGAATGAAGAGGGAAAGCATAGAGGAGCTCTCAAGAAAAACGTAGTTTGCAATGGAACGTTGATGGGAACCAAAGATTTTAAATTAAAGCAGAAACAGCATAGAGTGAATTCTGCTCAGAGCAGGGCAAAACAAAGTTCATTGTAGCAAATCCTTATTTTCACAGACTAAGAGGAAAGTAAGGACAGAAGAGTGTATCACCAGGAAAGGCAGCTTACCAGAAAAGTCATACTCAGTTTTATTTTTCTTTTATTGCCTCTCTGAATACAGTTGGCACTTGACAGTTTTGAATATAAACATTTTAGAAATATGTCCTAGAAATGATGCTTCCTATATACAAGAAACCATAGTGGTTATCTAGGGGTCTGCTTTTCAATGTTTTATTCTTTCTAATGTTTAAACTATGTAGACGTTTTACCAATTAAACATTTTAAATGATATCTTCGAAATTGAATCAGAAGGACTATTACCTTTGTGTGATATGTAGCTTCTAAGGCAAGGTTGCTTTTCATCTTTACAGTTCTTTCCTTCCTAACACAGAGAGCACATTGATCAACAGCCATCATTAGTTTTTAGATCTTAACTACCTAAGAAGAAAAAGTCAAGCCCCACATGTCTAATTCCACATTGAGGGAATTCGCTGGCGGTCTAGTGGTTAGGACTTGGTGCTTTCACTGCCAGGGCCACGTGGCGCGGCAAAAAAAAAAAAAAAAAAAAAAAAAATCCACATTTATATAGAACAATATTGTGGAGTCCTTTCGATGTTCTTACATTTGAAAATCTCTTTTAATTGGATTCTAGTGATGATGGTGTTTTTAGGTTTTGGGATGTCATCTTCTTGGATGTTGAAGATGATTATAATCTAAGCTCTAGGATAAATACAAAAACCTTCTTGATACTTTTTAAGCTTCCTTTCTGCTTATTATATATTTGTATTCTTTGAAACATATATTTCTACCAGGCTTAATACCTGTTACTTGCTGGGTAAAAATATGAATGAGCACAATAATGAAATTCTTTTACACTTATTATTTTATTATTTTGCTGTCTGCTTTGTACTAGTTTTCACTGAAATACTTGTCTGCATATATTGTGGCTACCTATACATTCACATTGATTGAATTTTGTTGCTTTTTATGCATTTTTAATGATATATCTTCTCTGTCTGTATGTATTGGCTAGGAATTCATTCAAAATCACCTTCTATAGTGTTTTTTGGTTAATAGTATTCACTAAAATACAGTGGACAAAATTCACTTTCATAACATTGCACATATGGTACAGAATGTCATTTGTTAGTGAACTCATTATGCTTTGATACTTGCCACATTCCCCAGTTTTCATAACTATTATTTTGTTTCCGTTATGTAATATGTTTTTCATGATTTTTCTTTGTCGTTCTAGAACTTATTGTATCTTCCTCCATATAAATCATACACAATATATCAGTTTATTCATGTATTAATTATTACTGCTATTATTATTGGTGGTGGTGTTATAACCACTTTACATATGAGTAATCTGAAGTAATCAGATAACTTTTTTCTTTCCAAAAGCACTTAAGAAATTCACTTTCGGGTAATCATTTTGAGGTAGGATGAGAAACCAGGCTTGAAGAGGGTAAAAATGACTCTTTAAATTTACCAGGTGGACTGAGCTATATGTGAACTCTAGGTAATAGCATGAGAACTGCACAAGCAAAGTGAGACACTGAAGATTACAATGGTAATAGCTGTACTGTTTTCTATCGGACAAAAAAACTGCCTATAGTATAAGTTCTATTTCTCCTGCTTTCTGGCAGTATCATGCTCAGAGTAGCATCCTGCCAAGGAAGTCAGGATACTTAGGTTCTGAAACCTGGTAAGGATACTAACATAATGAGAGAACTTGAACAAGTCAACCCGACCTCTCTGAGCCTCAGTTTCCTTCCTCATGAAATGAGACTGTGAAAATAGAAGTTCTCTAAGGACCTCCTAGTTCTAAAATGCTTCCAGTCTAGGAAACAGCCTAGAAGTCAATACTAGTGCAAGCTGAAGGGAAAGATAGGGCAGGGAGAAGGTTGCTTCCAGCCTAGAGAACAATGTCTGAACAATACCACTTGGGTCTTCTGCCCATCTGTGCCCAACATGGGAGCACAGGCAGTTAATACAGAAGAGTGTAAAACTGCTCAGTCCTTACAACCATCATAACGGTCTGATTTTTGGTTTCTCACTAAGTATTGACGTTAGAGGTGTCCTGATAGCAAGAACCTTAAGATAATGCTGCTCCTCAAACATAGTGAGAATTTATCAATCTCCCTGATTTTTTCATTACCCTCTTGTTCTTATAGAAAATTTCCAAAATCCACCTGTACTTGGAACTCTAAATTCTCTGCAGCACTCTCTTCCTATGGTGAGCAATGCAACTTCCCTAACAGGAAGTGTCTGCAACTTCTCCAGAGTCTCTGCTCCTGCCGTCAGTTCGGCATCAGCTACTGGTACCTCCTTCCGGACACTCATGTGTAGTGCCTACCTTCACCAACAGTCTAGCACAACTATGTTATCTGGAGTCACTGACCAGAGCCAGATCTCCACTTCAGCTGCTTCCTATCCAGGTGTTCTTGACTGGGACATCACAGGAAGCACTGAAAAGAATTCTTCTTCACTCGGAGACTTTACTCTGGCAGTCACTGACCCCCACACAGCTGCTTCCTCCATGTTTATGGCAGCCCAGTATGATAAAACTGCAGGCACCAATAACATGGTCCCTCTATATCCATCACTTTCTGCCAGGCTTGCTCAGGGAACACCATCTCAAATTCCAAATCAGGGACACAGCCTGTCACTTCCCTACCAGGAAGGAAGCCAGGTATATTACTATAACTAAGGCACATTGGGGTCTTTACTGTATGGAGAATTTGGCTCCTTCCTGCAATCCTATGGCTCTGTGTCATACACATGAAGTAGGGCCTCTGTGCAACCAGAAATGGTAATGGTACTGAGGAAGATTCAGCCCACAAATATCCAACCACCAGCTTCCACCTCTGGAATGTACTACCCTGTGTCTGCTCAACCCATCACAGAAACAAGTTTTCAAGAAATCCCTGATATTCACCAGCTCCTGGCCTGCACTGATTCTCGCAGCCAAGAGGAGAAGCCTGGTTCTGAAAATGCTGATCTGGGAAAGAACAGCCTGAGTCTTGAGGACCTAGGGACACCTGAAAATGGGATGGAATCTAGCAGTGGTTTTGCAGACATTACTACATTGGCGGAGGATATTCACCTTCCCCAGCTCTTTAATTCTTTGAAAGATTTTGATCAATCAAAAGGTCCCAACGTGATTAAAGCCAAAGACAACAGAGCCATTAAGGTGAATCAGGTGCAGGAAAAGCCAAATGTCATAAAGGTTCCCTCTGATCAACCCAGGAAGAACAAACATAAAGCCTCTGAGCCTATCAGTGGTGTTCCCAAGGCCAAAATCTAGCCAAAGAATCGAGTGCCTGTTAGGGGGAGAAGTGGTTCTATGCAATGCTGCAGTCAGTGACAGGGCTCCTGTGAACACGGCCAAGGATTCTAAAGGCAAACCTCAGAAAGCTGCATCCAGAAAGATCAGCAAAATGAAGAGCCATGAGCAGGAAAAGACCAAAAGGACCAGAGGAAGAAAGAAGGCTGAAGAGAATAAGCAGTCCGGGAACAAAGTCAAGGCAGAAGAGAAGCCAACAATTCCCCAGACGAAGCGAAAGGAACACCAAACTGAGCTTATCCAAGAGAGCTTTAAAAAGCCTCGAACCTCCATAGGCATGCGCATGCTGGAGTGTGTGAAGGTTTTTCATGCACTGGGGAAGAAGAATGATAAGAGAACTGGGCTCTCCTCCTGTCGGGTCTTGGGAAATTCAAGCAAACCTAAAGACCCCCAGCCACCCCCAGCTATCCAGCCATGGTGGAATACCCCACGTTAGGGTAAGGGTCCTGAGAAAACTCAAGTCGAAGCCCAGAAACCAGACAGCAGTGCTGAAAGAGTGTCCGTCTCCACCCCAGTATGAGCTGCTGCCTCCTGGGAAGGTCAAGTTGATACCTCTGCCTTTCTCTGCCTGGGAGAAGCCCCAAGCTCGACCTGCTCCTCGGAGGCCACAGTCTCTGGCCTCACATCAGCCTGCTGATGCTGACCGTGCCCACCCTGCTTCTACTAACTCAGCTCAACCTGCTGCAGTCAGTTCTTCCCAGCCAGCTCCTGTCTCTTTGCCAGGTCCTGCCAAACCAGCTCAGCCAACTGTGACCAACCGAACCTAAGCGGGTTGGACCGACCGTACCCAGCCTAGTGTCCCTCAGTCTGCTGCTCCTAGGTCTGCACCCTACAAAACTTCATCTTGCACTTCTCTCCAGCGGAAGCCTGTTCCCCCTGCTGTGACTAAGTGCCAGTCCCCAGCCAAGCTCCAAACCGCATTTCTACTCCAAGACTTCAGCAAGCAACCAGTTCCACGGAGGGAATGCAATGTTCCTGAGGCAGTAATGTCAAAGCCCATCGAAAAAGAGCAGAGGCCAGAGCAGGAGGCCATGAAGAGGCGGGCCTAACAACAACGTGAGAATGCTGCCAAATACACCTCTTTGGGGAAACTGCAATTTTTCATTGAGAGGGAAAAAGAAATGGAAATTGTTGACTACTATGGATTTTTAAAGTAACAGCTACTAGGATTGTTGGTGCCACCCTGGGGACCAGCTGTTCTTCCATATATAGACAAGATAGGCATAAATTTATTTATATTGGTATATTTTATAACAATAAAACTGAATAAAAAATGTAATAGAATTAATAGATGAGTTATAAACCTTTTGAATTTTGAGTTGCTGCTAACTGTGGCATGTTTTTTGTTTTGTTTTGTTTTTGATGGGGTTGGAATCAAAGTCTGCATGAGAAAGGAAGGACTGAAAGTTGGATGGGAGAATGAAGGGGTAAAAACTGAGGAAAGAGGAAGGAACTTGGCCCAGGGCCAGGAAGGCCAAAAGACATTTATGGATTTATGAAAGGAAGCAGGAGTGAGGATGAAATGGCAGAAGTAAAAAGCAGGGTCAGAGGTCAGGGTTGAAAGAACCAAATTTGAGTAGAGTTGAAGATGACCGAAGGTGACTCTAGGTTTACTAGGAGAAATAGAAAAGGTCTCTTGGGGAGGCTGGCCTTAAGTCTCACAGCCACCAGATAAGTATTTAAGAAAACAAGAGGTTCAGGACACACCTCTGAAAGGTTTGAGTTGCCTTAATCAGGTGTGATTATAGTCGGGGGATTGGGAAATCTACGAGAGAGGTGGCTAGGGCTCAGAGTTATCCTAGGGGCAGCTGACGACAGGGGCAGAGCCAAGGGAACTGCTGCATCAGGAGGCCCACGAATAGGGCCTGGTATGTAAATCACTGTGTACTCAACACCTGAGCACCAGGGCAGCTAATGAACTATTCAGTTAATCCTGGCAATGACAGGCAAGGCCAGTATTCCTGTGCCACTTCACTTAGAGAGGTGAATATAATCATTAAAATCTAGATGGGACAAATTACCTGGTTTGTTTAAAAATAAAGGTCAAGGAGGAAAAAAAAAAGTGAGAGAGACATGGAGGGAGAGCCTAGAGATTAAAGAAGACTTCAGAGACCTAACAATCAACGGCAAAGTGTGGACCTTATTTGGATCTAACTCAAAATTCTTAAAAGCAATTTTTTATGACATTTAGGAGACAACTGCAAATTTGAGCACTCACTGGGTATTTATTATTAAAAAATGATATGAAGGAATAAAAGTCCTAGATTTTAAATATACACACCAAAATATATAGCTGGGGCTTCCCTGGTGGCGCAGTGGTTGAGAATCTGCCTGCCAATGCAGGGGACACAGGTTCGAGACCTGGTCTGGGAAGATCCCACATGCTGTGGAGCAACTAGGCCCCTGAGCCACAACTACTGAGACTGTGCGTCTGGAGCCTGTGCTCCACAACAAGAGAGGCCGCGATAGTGAGAGGCCCATGCACCGCAATGAAGACTGGCTCCCGCTTGCTGCAACTAGAGAAAGCCCTCGCACAGAAACGAACACCAAACACAGCCAAAAAATAAATAATAATAATTAATTAATTAATTTTTTAAAATGTATAGGTGTAATTACATGTTGTCTCGGAGCTGCTTCAAGATAATATGGAATGGGGTGAAACAGGTGGGGGTACAGATAAAACATGACAGCCATCAGTTGGTAAATATTAAAGCTGGATGAGTTCATGGGTATACAAGGAACACTCACAGTATTTTGTATACTTCTGTATATGTTTAAAATTTGTGATAATTGTTTAAAAACAAGACGACACTGTAGAAAACAGTTTGGCAGTTTCTCAAAGGCTAAACGTAGAGCTACCGTATGATCCAACAACTCTGCTACTACCTGCACTGCACATCTCAAAGAACTGAAAGCAGGGATTTGAGCAAATATTTGTACACCAATGATCATAGCAGCAAGATTCACAATAGCTACAAGGTGGAAACAACCCAAGTGTCAATAAACCGATGAATAACAAAATATGGTATATACACACAGTGGGATTTATTAAGCCAAAAAAGGAATGGTATTTTGTTACATGCTATAACATGGATGAACCTTGAAAACAATAGGTTTAGTGAAATAAGCCAGACATAGAAGGATAAATATTGTAGATTCCACTTACACGAGGTACCTAGAATAGGCAAATTCATAAAGACAGAAAATAGAATAGAGGTTTCTAAGGGCCGGTGGGAGGGATAATGGGGTTGTTACTGTTTGATGGTTACAGAGTTTTTGTTGAGGATGATGAAAACGTTTTGGTTACAGACAGTGGTGATAGTTATACAACACGGTGACTGTATTTAATGCCACTGAACTGCATATTTATAAATGGTTAAAATAAATATGATTTATGTATATTTTACCACAGTAATAAAAAGAGGAATAACTCAGTTGAAATTTCAATTCTTCCTTGTCCGAGACTCAGTTTCATCGTCTTTAAAATTCGTAATTGTAGTTGTCTATCCTCTGAGCTTAGTGCAGAGTAAGCACTCAGTAGCAGGTATCAGTACTACTTCCACTTCAACAGCAAAGGACTCTTGTGAAGATTAACTAAGTCAATGGATATGAAAGAACCTTATAAATGGCAAACTGCTATACAAATATTAACAAACATTAGGTGTTACTGTCTCCCAAAGCTATAGAACAGGTCAGAAGAAGGATAATTCTTTTGCACTGGTATGTCCTACATGGGCCAAGAGAATATATGGGTTTCTGTACTATATCAGAAGGTATTAGAAAAAGAAAGCATAAAACTTAGAGAACAATTGTCTTTTATCCCGATGCTTAAACATGCTCAGGCAACTGCTTAAAATAAGTGCTAAAGACATAATGGACATACCTTTCTTTCCTTTTAGGCTACTACTATTCTTACTAAAAGTTTACTTCATTTTCAAAATATAGAACATGGAAGCTTATAGCACTTCTTAAGCATATCTAGAGCCTATTGCCAAATACAATAGTGCACTTCATATCTTTAATCTCATTATGAAACAGCAATTACAAATGTGTATTTAAGGAAATGACTAGCTTCCCTTTTTGAACCCATGAAAGAAGGCCAGGATTCACCTTAGCATAAGATGATAATTACTGAACTACTATGAATTATTACAGTATCAGAAAGAAGGTCATTTTCAATTACGGGTTCCATTTATCTGTAGCTTATAATAGCGGCGAGCATATGTTAAGTCAATAATCAGCCCAAGTTCTTCATTGTATTCTTGGAGTTTGTTAAAAAAGATCCAAGGCGGAAATACATTCTTCTGGAGCAAGATTCTTTTCAAAACTCTGTCAGAAAGAATAAAATAAGAAAGAACATGTGTTTAAAATCCTTTATTATATTATCCATTTATTCAAACCCTGTGATGCTAACATATGAGATTCAAAGTAAAGTTTCTTCCTCTGGAGTTTACAAAGGTATTACGATCCTTTCTTCCAGAGAGATTAGATGGAAGAAAATAAGCTCACTTCTATATATTTATTTCTCTGTTTCTTTATTTCATGTTGGTCTTCTAACCAGACTGTAAACTCCCAGAAAGCAGGGACTACATCAATTTTGCCTACCGCTGTACTGTCAGCTCCAAGCAGAGTGCCTGTAAATAGACATATAAATAAATACTTCTTGAATATCTACCTATATAAAGGATGGTTTTCACTGCTAAATAATCTTTTATGTATTTGGCTTATTTATGTACTCTGTTCGATTGATCTGTTTGGTTATTCAAGTGCCAACAACACACTTTTCTTTTTAAATTAGGAGACTAGTTTTAGAGCAGTTTGAGATTCACAGCAAAACTGAGCTAAAAGTACACCGTTCCCACTTATCCCCTCTCTCCTTCAAACCACACAGCCTTCCCCATTATCAACATGCCATACCAGTGTGCTTCATTTGTGAGAAATCATGAACCAACACTGACACATCATTATCAAAGTCCATAGTTTATTGCATTCATGGTACAAGTAACTGACTATTTCTTTATTTCTAGTATAGTCATCCCCAAACATTTACATACAGAGATACATATTAGTTTCTTATAAATTACTTTATTATTTATTTGTAGTTAGGGCATTCCATTGTTGTTGTTTTAAATTAAGTACAAAAGTAGGTTGTATTTATCTATGAATTCCGTTTCTGGATAGCAAAAGTGGTAGTAAAAATTATTTGCTATATAAAGGGAAAATGGAGTACGATGAGGTTGGGAGCCAGGGCTCTATATGGTGAATTCAGATTTCTGGAAGAATACGGTATTAACTTTTGCTTACCTTTTTAAAAGGAATTTTGAAAGCAATGAAACGAGTCCCAGGCATCCGCTGTTCAACTGGGAGATAGTCTTTCCACCTGTTAATATATTTTTTGTTAGGCAAATTTTATGTTAGGCTGTCTCCCTGCATAGGGTGAATGCGCCTTGAAAATGGATATCATATCCCTCTATAGTAGGTCCCTCTTCTTTCTGCTTTGCGTTTGGCTGCTCCACTTATTCAACCCCACCTTGTAATAAGCTATACTTCCCTTGTTCCTGTTTTCCCATCTTGAAAACAGATAAAAGGCAACAAAACAATGCAACGGTCTCAACAAATTAGGGATATCTAAAACCAGAGGTGGCCAGAACTTCTGTAGCCCTGAGAGAACCTAGCCCGGTGTGGACTACTAAGGTATCATTAATACATGCGTGTTGACTGAAATAATTTAAACTCAATTATTCCACTTCATAATTTAGTTTTAGTCCTTAAACAAAACCCGAATAATAAAATTCCTTAATGCTAGGAATCACAATGAAAAATAATATCTGAACTGACTTCTGTAAGATGAGTTAGAACTAAGGTTAATTCAGTATATCTGAAGCATAGAAAGTGAGGGCAATAGTGGCACAAGATAGGGCTAGAGAAGCAGAGAGGATTCTAGACCACGCAGAGTCTTAAAGGCCAACAGTTTGTTTTCTATTCTCAAAAGAATGTTTTTGAGCGATGTTTATGAGCAATGTTCCAACCTGCTTTTATGGTTTCTTGTGTGCAGGATGGATTGGAAGGAAACAAGATATATGGACACTAATTAGGACCTAATTGCAACAGACAGGGAAGTTCAGTATTCGGATGTTGAGGAAGAGTTGACAGATTCGGAAGAAATTCAGGAGATAAACCGAAGCGGGCTTAATGGGGTATAAGATGGAGGAAAGGAAGGTCTTAGGGAATTAAAGCGTTTACTATACACATGAGCACAGCCTCAAAATTAATCATTTGAACGTACAGAGGTAGATCTCTCAAATGACACCGGTTAGGAAGCAACAGTACAGCCTTTATAATTCCTAGAGACAACACAAATCAACCGTTTCGATGGAAAATTCGGCGCTACCGGTGTGTTTTTTCACTCAAACTTAGTTCCAGTAACTATTACGCACGTTTTCTGTGCCTAAACAACACAGCTTGAGGAACTGAAGGGAATTCCATGTTGGTAATTAAGGAGTGTCCCCAACATTGACAGTCCCAATCTTAAAAAGCAGTCCCTCTACATTTTACCCATGGAGCAATGGCCAGAGCTTCCCTTTTAAAACGATGGGGAGAAAGCAGAACATCACACACTGTTCCTTTCAGCTACTGTGAACTGAGCCGCGAGACGACCAATACCCCCTAGCACAGCGCGGACGGGCCAGCGCGCGGAGGCAACTGTGACAGGCGACAGCACAAGAGACGAAGCTCAGGCCCAGGGGCTCTGAACTCCACCAGCAACGCCCAGGGCCCAAGGCATATTACCTTTCCGGGATGTACTTTCCGCCCTTCCTCGTGCTGACAAACGAACGTCCGGAAAAACCGCGACGCTGACCCCAGCGCCCACGGGTATGATGAGACTGGCTCACGTCACCCCCAAGATACTGCCCACCCAACGCCAGGAGTAACAAAGTTGCCAACCCGGTGCCCCCGGTGCCAGCACAAGGCCACGAACCACAGGCGCCTAGGCACAAGCCCATGCAGCTCGCGGACCTCTTTCTACTGCGCATGCGTCACCACGCAACGAGATGACGTCATCATGCAGGCAGATTAACGCACTTGATTAGTAAAGAGTATTCTGATGCCTGCAATTTCCCTCCTTAGCCGGAGGCTGGTAGCACACGTCCATTACTTCGTGTGTGTACCCTTCAGAATTCCAATCATACGGGACATGGAAAGTTGTCCCACTCTCCCAGTTTCTTGTGTGGTTCTTTCAGATATTTCCCAAGTGCTTACATTCACACTTGTATCTTGTATGTAAGTATTTGTATGTAACAGATATCCTGTATTTTATAGAAGAGCAGCATACTAGGTACGTACTATATACTTAGTGTACAATGTGTCTTGGATAGTGACGCTGTTACCTTTCTAAAATATAAACTTGGCTGGATTGCTCTGTTGCTTAAACATCTTCACTTAGCACAGAATAAAGCCCAAGTTTTTAGCATAGCATTGAGAACTCTTCATAAATAAATATCAGTCTGTCTCTCCAACTGAATTATAAGTTCAAACTATGACTTACAAGGACCTACATCATCCACCTCCCTCATTTGCCCTGCCAGCCTCCCTGATCTCATCCTCTACTGCCCTGCCCTCACTCATTTTCCCCTGTCCAGCCACACTGGCTTCCTTACTATTCCTCAAACATGCCAAGCACAATCGTGTCCCAGGGACTTTGCACATACTATTCCTTCTGCTTCAGAACACACCCTCCCACCCCATCTCCACTCTCCCAGATATCCAATGGCTTGTTTCTCACTTCAAGGCTCTGCTCAATCGACATCTTAATAGAGGGGACTTCCCTGATCACCTACCACATTCCCTCACCTCTTCATCTTCTTTTGTTATTCTCCAAAGCATTTACCACTACTTGAAAATCCATATATTGACTTATTTATTCACCTCTCTCCCCCACTAGAATGTAAAGTATGTAAGGGCAAGAACTTTGTTCTCTTCCTACTTCCTAGAACAGTGCCTTCAACTTAGAAGGTGTTATACAAATATTTGCTGAAAATGCAGCCTCATCCACCAGAACACAGGCACCTGTCCCCTCCAACATGAAGCCTACACAAACCACTGAAACAACGTTAGTCACTGTGGGCAGACAACAAAGCCTATGGGATCTATGAACCTGCAGCCTGTGAAAAGGAGACACAAAACACAGTAAGTTAAGCAAAATGAGAAGACAAAGAAATACACAGCAGATGAAGGAGCAAGGTAAAAACCCACCAGCCCAAACAAATGAAGAAGAAATAGGCAGCCTACCTGAAAAAGAATTCAGAGTAATGATAGTAAAGATCATCCAGAATCTTGGAAATAGAATGGAAAAAATACAAGAAACGTTTAACAAAGACCTAGAAGAACTAAAAAGCAAACAAACAGTGATGAACAACACAGTAAATGAAATTATAAATTCTCTAGAAGGGATCAATAGCAGAATAACTGAGGCAGAAGAACGGATAAGTGACCTGGAATATAAAGTAGTGGAAGTAACTACTGCAGAGTAGAGTAAAGTAAAAAGAATGAAAAGAATTGAGAACAGTCTCAGAGAACTCTGGGACAACATTAAACGTACCAACATTCAAATTATAGAGGTCCCAGAAGAAGAAGAGAAATAGAAAGGGACTGAGAAAATATTTGAAGAGATCATGGTTGAAAACTTCCCTAATATGGGAAAGGAAATAATCAAGTCCAGGAAGCACAGAGAATCCCATACAGGATAAATCCAAGGAGAAACACGCCAAGACACATATCAAGCTATCAAAAAGTAAGTACAAAGAAAAAAAATTAAAAGCAGCAAGGGAAAAGCAACAAATATCATACAAGGGCATCCCCATAAGGTTAATATTTCAGCAGAAACTCTGCCAGCAAATAGGGTGTGGCACAGAATTCTCTTGCATTCCTATACACTAATGATGAAAATTCTGAAAGATAAATTAAGGAAAGACTCCAATTTACCATTGCAACAAAAAGAATAAGATACCTTGGAATAAACCTACCTAATGAGAGAAAAGACCTGTATGCAGAAAACTATAAGAAACTGATGAAAGAAATTAAAGATGATGCAAACAGGTGGAGAGATATACCATATTTTGGATTGGAAAAATCAACATTGTGAAAATGACTATACGATCCATAGCAATCTACAGGTTCAATGCAATCTATCAAACTACCAAGAGCAGTTTTCACAGAAATAGAAGAAAAAATTTCACAATTCCTATGGAAACACAAAAGACCCCAAATAGCCAAAGCAATCTTGAGAACAAAAAAAATGGAGCTGGAGGAATCAGGTTCCCTGACTTCAGACTATATTACAAAGATACATTAATCAAGATAGCATGGTACTGGCACAAAAACAGAAATATAGATCAATGAATCAGGATAGAAAGCCCAGAGATAAACCCATTCACATATGGTCACTTTATCTTTGATAAATGAGGCAAGAATATACAATGGAGAAAAGAAGGTCTCTTCAATAAGTGGTGTTGGGAAAACTGGACAGCTGCATGTAAAAGAGTGAAATTAGAACACTCCCTAACACCAAACACAAAAATAAACTCAAAATGGATTAAAGACCTAAATGTAAGGCCAGACACTATCAAACTCTTAGAGGAAAACATAGGCAGAAAACTCAGTGACATAAATCACAGCAAGATCCTTTTTGACCCACCTCCTAGAGAAATAGAAATAAAAACAAAAATAAACAAATGGGACCTAATGAAACTTAAAACCATTTGCACAGCAAAGTAAACCATAAACAAGATGAAAAGATAATCCTCAGAATGGGAGAAAGTATTTGCAAATGAAGCGACTGACAAAGGATTAATCTCCAAAATATACAAGCAGCTCATTTAGCCCAATATCAAAAAAACTAACCACCCAATTCAAAAATGGGCAGAAGATCTAAATAGACATTTCTCCAAAGAAGGTATAGATTACCAACAAACCAATGAAAGGATGCTCAACATCACTAATCATTAGAGAAATGCAAATCAAAACTACAATGAGGTATCACCTCACACCAGTCAGAATGACCATCATCAAAAAATCTACAAACAATAAATGCTGGAGAGGGTTTGGAGAAAAGGGAACCCTCTTGCACTGTTGGTGAGAATGCAAATTGATAGAGCCACTATGGAGAACAGTATGGAGGTTCCTTAAAAAATTAAAACTAGAACTACCATATGACCCAGCAAACCCACTACTGGGCATATACCCTGAGAAAACCATAATTCAGAAAAAGTCATGTAACACAATGTTCATTGCACCTCTATCTACAATAGCCAGGGCATGGAAACAACCTAAGTGTTCCTCAACAGATGAATGGATAAAGAAGATGTGGCACATATATACAATGGAATATTACTCAGCCAGAAAAGGAAACGAAAGTTAGTTATTTGTAGTGAGGTAGATGGACCTACAGACTGTCATACAGAGTGAAGTAAGTCAGAAAAAGAAAAACAAATACCGTATGCTAACACATATGTATGGAATCTAAATATAACCAAGAATGGTTCTGAAGAACCTAGGGACAGGACAGAAATAAAGATGCAGACATAGAGAATGGACCTGAGGATGCAGGGTGAGGAAGGGTAAGCTGGAACGAAATGGAAGAGTGACATGGACATATATACACTACCAAATATCAAATAGATAGCTAGTGGGAAGCAGCCACATAGCACAGGGAAATCAGCCTGATCCTTTGTGTCCACCTAGAATATTGGTATAGGGAGTGTGGCAGGGAGATGCAAGAGGGAGAGAATATGGTGATATATGTGTACCTATAGTGATTCACATTGTTATACACTAGAAACTAACACACCATTGTAAAGCAATTATACTCCAATAAAGATGTAAAAAAAAAATACAGGGGAGACAGAAGAAAGAGGTCACAAACACACATATAGATGACCTGGTGCATGATAAAAAACAGCAACAGAAGAGTAAAACAACAAACAAACTTCCTAATATTGATGTAGTGAGGAAAGAATGACCTTTTCAATAAATGGTACTGCATCAATTCAGTATCCATAAGGAAAAAAAAAAACAAGTCTTGAATTTCTACTTTATATCACCACCTAATTCAATTTCAGATGGATGGTAAATATAAATATAAAAGGTAAAATGAAAAACAAAGACTTCTAAATATCCATCAAATGATGTATGGATAAACAAAATGTTTATATCTATACAATTAAATATTTTCAGTCACAGAAACCTAGAAAGTACTGATAAATATTATAACATAGGAAAGCCTTGAAAATATTGTTTAGTGAAAAGAAATCAGTAACAAATTACATATACTATTTGATTCTATTTTTATTAAATGTCCAAAGGTAAATTAATTGTGTCTAAAAGTAAATTTGTGGTTGCTTATGGCTTGGGGATATCGGGAATTAGAAGAGTGATAGCTAAATTGTATGGAGTTTCTTTTTGAAGTGACAAAAATGATCTAAATGGACTGTGATGATGGTAGCCCATATCTGTATATACATGTAAATCTTTAAATATAAAAAGAAACCTTAATTGTTCTCTAAACAATTAAATGGGTAGATTGTATGGAATGTGAATTTCATCTTAGTAAAACCACTATTAAACAAAAGTAAAAACTTCTAGAGTAGTAAACAAAGATGAAACCTTTCATGGCCTAGGTCTGTAGTCAAATGTTTTGAGGGAAGTTTATGAGCGAAGTTTATCGTGATACAGTCCTACTTCAAGAAAAGAAAAATCTCAAATAAACAACCCAACTTTCTACCTAAAGGAATTAGAAAAAGTAGAGGAAAAAAAAGCCCAAAGTGAGCAGAAGGAAGGAAATAATAAAGGCCAGAGTGGAAATACATAGAGACCAAAGAGTAATAGAAAATATCAATAAATTTAACAGCCAGTTATTTATAAAGATAAACAAAATCAATAAACATTTAGCCAGACTCCTCCAGGTAAAGAAAGAAGACGCCCCAAAATAAAATTAGAAATTAAAAAGGAGACATTACAACTGATATCACAAAAGCACAACCATAAGAGAACACTATAGACAGTTACACACTAACAAACTGAACAACCTAGAAGAAATGGATAAATTCCTAGAATGTATAATCTCCCATGACTGAATCAGGAAGAAATAGAAAATATGAATGACCAATTACTAGTAAAAAAATTAAATCAGTAATCAAAAACTCCCAACAAACAAAAGTCCAGCATCAGAAGTCTTCACAGAGGAATTCTAGCAAATATTTAAAGACAGTTTCCCAAACTATTTCAACAAATTGAAGAGAGAGGAGTACTACCAAACTCATTTTACAAGACCAGCATATGTGATACCAAAACAAGACAAAGACACTACCAAGAAAGAAAACTACAGACCAAATCTCTAATAAACACAGATGCAAAAATCACAAAAAAATAATACCAAACTAAATTCAACAATATATAAAAAGGATCATATATCATAATTGAGTGTGATTAATTCCAGGGATGCAAGGATGGTTCAATAACCAAAAAACAATCAATGTGATGTACCACACTAACAAAATGAAATATAAAAATCATACGATCATCTTAATACATGCATGGAAGACATTTCACAATATTCAACATCCATTCATGTTTAAAACTCTCAACAAAGCTGTTATAGAGGGAACCTACTTCCACATAATGAAAGTCATTTATGACAAGTTAACAACATACTCAAGGGTGAAAAGCTATAAGCTTTTCCTCTAATATCAGGAATAAGACACATGCCCACTCTCACTACTTCAATTTTACATAGTAATGGAAGTCTTAGTAACAGTAATCAGACAAGATATGAAAAGAAAAGGCACCCAAGTTGGAAGGGAGGAAGTAAAACTGTTACTATTTCCAGATGACATAATATTATATATAGAAAACCCTAAAGACACCACCAAAAAACTATCAGAACTAGTCAGTGAATTCAGTTAAGTTGCAGGATACAAAGTTAATATACAGAAATCTGCTGCATTTCTACACATTAACAATAAACAGAAAGAAAAATCAAGAAAACAACCCCTTATAAAATTATATAAAAAGGAATAAAATACCCAGGAATAAATTTAACCAAGGAGGTAAAAGAACCGTACTCTAAAACTGATAAGAATTGATGAGGGAAATTGAAGAAAATAAAAATAAATTGAAAGATATTATGTGTTCATGTACTGGAAGAATTAATATTGTTAAAATGTTCATACTACTCAAAGCAATCTACAGATCCAATGTAATCCCTATCAAAATAACAAGGGCATTTTTCACAGGACTAAATAAAAATATTCCTAAATTTGTGTGAAACCACAAAATACCCTGAATAGTCAAAGTAATTTTGAGAAAAAAGAATAAACCTGTAGGTATCACACTCCCTGATTTCAGAGTATAGTAAAAGCTATAGTAATCAAAATAGTGTGGTACTGGAACAAAAGTAGACACATAGATCAATGGAGCAGAATAGAGAACCCAGAAATAAACCCATGCACATATGGTCAATGGATATACAACAATGAGGTAAGAATATATAATGAAAAATAGACAGTCTCTTCAATAAGTAGTGCCACTAAAACTGTATAGTTACATGTAAAAAATGGTACTAAAACATTTTCTTTCACCATGTACCACAATGAACTCAAAATGGATGAAAGACTTATATGTATGACCTGAAAACCTGTAAGACCTGAAACCCTAAAATTCCTAGAAGAAAACATAGGCAGGATGCTCTTTGACATTGGTGTTAGCAATATATTTTATATCTGTGTCCTTAGGCAAGGGAAACAAAAGCAAAAATAAATGGGACCTAATTAAACTTAAAAGATTTTGCACATCTAAGGAAACCATCAACAAATCAAAAGAGACAACCTACTGAATGGGAGAAGATATTTGCAAACATGACATCCGATAAAAGTTTACTATTCAAAATATATAAACAACTCAACATCCGAAAAACCAAATAACCAGATTAGAAAATGGGCAGAGGACCTGAATAGGCATGTTTTCCAAAGAAGACATAAAACTGGCCAACAGGCACATGAAAAGATGCTCAACATTACTAATCATCAGGGAAATGCAAATCAAAACCACAATGAGCTGTGACCCCACACCTGTCAGAATGGTTATCATCAGAAAGACAAGAAATAACACATGCTGGCAAGAATGTGGAGAAAAGAGAATCCTCTTGCACTGTTGGTGATAAAGTAAATTGGTGCAGCCAATATGGAAACAGTATGGGGAGTCCTCAAAAAATTACATATAGAACTACCATGAGACTCAGCATTTTCTCTCCTCAGTGTTTATCCAAAGAAAATGAAAACACTAATTTGAAAAGATATATGCACCCTCAATTGATATAGCAGCATTATTTATAATAGCTGAGATATGGAACCTGAGTGCTGTAAATCAACAGATAAACAGATAAAGAAGATGTTATACACACACACACACACACACACACACACACACACACACACACTGGAATATTACTCAGACATCTAAAAGAATGAAATTATGCTATTTGTGACAACATGTATGGACCTGGAGTGTGTTATACTTAGTTAAATAAGTCAGACAGATAAAAACAAATACTATATATTTTCACTTATGTATGGAATAAAAAATAAAACAAATGAACAAATATAACAAAACAGAAACAGATTCATGGATACAGAGAACAAACTAGTGTTTTACTAGAGGACAGTGAGGTGGGGGTCCAGGCAAAATAGGTGAAGGTGATTAAGAGGTACAAAGTACTAGGTACGGAATAAATGTTACAATAATTTGATATACAGCACAGTTAATATAGTAAATATTTTGTAATAACTTTTTGTGAAGTATAATCTATAAAAATATTTAATTACTATGTTTTATACCCGATACTGATATAATATTGTATATCAAGGATACTTAAATAAAAATAATAAGTTCCATCACAAGAAAAATATTTTTGTAACTATATATGGCGATGGATGTTATCTAGACTTATTATGGTGATCATCTTTCAGTGTATACAAATATCAAATCATTATGTTGTACAGTTGAAACTAATGTAATGTTAAATGTCAATTATACCTCATTAAAAAGTTAATTAAAAAGAAAAGAAATAGCCTAGAGGAAACTCTGCTGAGGAGACTCTTAAACAATTTGCAATTTACTCTCTGAATATCAAGTACAGTATGGAAGCAGAAATATATTCGCAGTTCATATTTCTATACCCTTTATACACCATCTTCAGGTACTTTAGTTCTTCCTTTGGTAACTAAGGTGTAAATAGGTGGCAAGATTTCTATGTTCTATTACTAGAAACCTTCATATAAAGGTAAAATATCCCATTGTGCTTAAACTAAAGCCATACATTTGTAATGATGAAATTGCAGGTTTCACCAAACTAAAATGACAGATATGAAGGATAGGGTTTTGGGGAGGTGCTAAAGAGACTTTTCTAGTAAATCAATGTGTCTAGATTTCAGCAAAAAGTTTAAACACAGAATTAGACTGAGGATGAGACCAGGTTACCTTTGGGGCAAAAGGCACTGTCTTTGACTTACAAATGTAAGGACTGTCGTACACATCCTAAGGATTCAAAGCCAGTTATTGAATCTCTGATTCAATTTTAATTTGCAAATGTTTCTAGGTGAATGGTATGTATGTATGTTTTTATGTATCTATGTATCCCTGTAAAACAGGAAATATATAGGCAGGACAGTGTGATGATTTGTCTCTCTATTCTCCTCTCACATAAGTCAGGTCTGTGAGGCAATTTATAAAACCTCTTCATCATTCACAACTTTTTTTTCAAAATTATATGGAAGTATACATTTGAGAATTAGCTTTGACATAGAACCAAGAACATTCAGGAGAATTCTATTTGAAGATTCTTTTCAGGTATTCTTAAAAACTATTCAAGGTAAGCACCTTATATAAAAACCTTTCTCCCTAAAGGAGCTCCCTCAGAACATAAACACTTAGTTTCTCTCCTCAAATCTAAATATTTACCTGCAATGATCCTCTTTGTGCCAATCACTCCTTTCTATTCCTGAGATTTAGGTACATCTTGCTTACTTCATAAATATGTTTCTGAAAAGTTCCTGCAAATTCAATGTCTTAAAATGAATTATATTTTAAGTGCACTAGGGGAGTTCATTATTTACAGAATCCTTGAGATAAATCCTTTTGTAATTTGAGCAAACATTTAATAAGTAAATAATCATTGTTTCATTATGCTTGGTTTATTTGTAGTGGTGTTAAAGTGAGGGTTGAACTAAATTGATGCCTTGACATATCTAGTTATAGCTCTCCAGATTTCTCCATGTTTCTCTTCAACAGAGTTGTGTGTATTACGTACACCAAGTTCCTACCAAGAATATTCATTTTTCAGTGTGCCCAACCTACTGTTAAGCCTCAATATTCACCCCATTAATGTACTCATGATGATAACAATGATAAGTCTCAGACCTATCCTAGTCTGCTAGGATATCTGAATATGTTTTTTGACTCATTTCCTTCAGCTTCTCCATTTAATGCTGAAGTTCTCCAGGAATCTAACTGATGTATTCAGTTAAGTTTTCTAAACTTTACCTTTTTTAGTGTATCCCTGAAGTAGAGGTTGTTATTTCTGTCTTAGTATCTATTTTCCAATTTCTATGTAGTAATTAAATCTGCAATTTTTACCTGAGCAATAGCTCCCCAGGAGGAAAAATTAAAACACAGCATTTTCCAGATTCCCTTGAAGGTAGAATGTCATGTGACTAAGTACTACCAGTAGAATGTAAGAAGAAGCATTGTGTCCAACTTCTAGAGAGAGTTCATACCAGAGTAACATACTTTAGTTTCATCTCTTCTGCTTGTTGGAATACAGACACAATGGAATTTGAAAAGAACACCGGATGCTAAGTATTGCAGGGAAATAAATTAGAAGGAAATTGGGTCCCTTTAGATTTATTTGAGATGAAAAGGAAATGCATTAACATTATTTAACTCACTGTTGTGTTGAGGAATCTGTCACTCACAAGAATTTAGTAGCAATTTGTTCATTCCTGTTCTCCACTTTTTAGCTATGTGAACTTTCGCAAGTTACCTAAGCTTTTAATGACTCTTCCCTTTGAAGCTTATAACATGTAGGATTATCCATGCAGAGAGATTAGTTTGTGTCCTAGCATATAGTAAGCACTCAGTAAATTCTAGTTTTATTATCTAACTGTTTCTATGGCTTAACCATACTTAAGCTTGGGATTATTAATTCTATATTTCAAGATTCATATTGAATAAATATTCAACACCTGACATCAGGACATATAGCTGTCTATCGTGATAGCCCTAAATACTTCAAGCTCATCATGTCTGAAAACCAACTCATCATACTATTTTCAACCTACTTTTTTCCTGAATTTTCTATTTTAATGAATAGAAACTGTACATCTAGTTATGTAAACAAGAATATGTCAATTATTTTAGGCTACTTATAATCCAAAATATAGTTCCCAAAAGCTATAGGTTGTCTTTATAATCTTTAATATACATTCTCACTCCTCCACTTCCCTTGTTTCTAGCTCAAGTACTTATCTTATTTGCATTATTGTAAGGATCTCAAAATTGGGTTTCCTTCCTATATATCATCATCAAGGAACTTTTTATAGATGAGTACTTAATTAGGCAATCATTCTACTTAAAAGCACTTCTAAGGCATGATCTTGGATAAAAATAAAATCCAAACTTCATACTACAATCTTCAGTTATGCTCTATACCTTCCTAAGTTTTAATTTCATTCCCGTCTCTTTGTCAAATCAGACCCTTAATTTCATCTATAAAAATCAAGTCTTTTATTGTCACTTTTCCATCTCTACTTTGTTTTTTTTTTTTTTAAACATCTTTATTGGGGTATAATTGCTTTACAATGGTGTGTTAGTTTCTGCTTTATAACAAAGTGAATCAGCTATACATATACATATGTTCCCATATGTCTTCCCTCTTGCGTCTCCCTCCCTCCCACTCTCCCCATCCCACCCCTCCAGGCTGTCACAAAGCACCGAGCTAATATCCCCGTGCCTTGCGGCTGCTTCCCCCCAGCTATCTACCTTACTACGTTTGTTAGTGTGTATATGTCTATGACTCTCTCTCGCCCTGTCAAAACTCACCCTTCCCCCTCCCCATATCCTCTAGTCCGTTCTCCAGTAGGTCTGCGTCTTTATTCCTGTCTTACCCCTAGGCTCTTCATGACATTTTTTCCCCTTAAATTCCATATATATGTGTTAGCATACGGTATTTGTCTTTTTCTTTCTGACTTACTTCACTCTGTATGACAGACTCTAGGTCTATCCATCTCATTACAAATAGCTCAATTTCATTTCTTTTTAAGGCTGAGTAATATTCCATTGTGTATATGTGCCACATCTTCTTTATCCATTCATCCGATGATGGATGCTTAGGTTGTTTCCATCTCCGGGCTATTGTAAATAGAGCTGCAGTGAACATTTTGGTACATGACTCTTTTTGAATTTTGGTTTTCTCAGGGTATATGCCCAGTAGTGGGATTGCTGGGTCATATGGTAATTCTATTTGTAGTTTTTTAAGGAACCTCCATACTGTTCTCCATAGTGGCTGAACCAATTCACATTCCCACCAGCAGTGCAAGAGTGTCCCCTTTTCTCCACACCCTCTCCAGCATTTATTGTTTATAGATTTTTTGATGTCCATCTCTACTTTGAATCACCATGTTTCAATAAAACATTTATGTAGTCATTCATTTTTGTAAGAACTTGACAGGAACTGTTTTAGTCTGCTGAACAACCTTATGAGGTAGATATAATTATTATTGCCAGATGAGGAAAGTGAGACACAGGGAGGTCAGAGGCTTATTTAAGTTCCCACAACCAGCCAGGTAGACCAGGGGTTAAGCCTACTTGGTGCTTACCCTCTTTAACATGGGGCTTTGTTACTTGCCATACTAAACCCCAAGTGCACTGTGCATTCTATTTTTCTATTTCTTTGTCTAAAATGTACACTTTTTAAAAATATAGCTTACAACCTGGAAAATCCCTTAATATCTGCTTCAGTTCCTACTCCTGCAAAGGTTTTCTGACACTTCCAGAAAAAGTAAGTCACCCTCTCACTTGTGTTCCTTTAGCACAAGGTCCATGTTTGCCTCTCAGCCCTTACCCTCTACTGTTACTATTTCTTTGTCTCTCTGATCAGGTTTTGAGCGTGTTATTCAATATCATATCCCAGTACTTAAAGAGAGCATGGGACTTAGTAGGTACTCTACAATCATTTGCTGAACAAATTTTTTTAAAAAAAGAATAGTAAATTAATGAGTGAAAGAAAAACATCATGATGATGACCTATGACCTACACACAGACACACACACTTGTACATGCAACAAAACAAAAACTATACTGTGCAGTGGGAAAAGCAATTTACTGAAGGCAATCTGTTGTTTAGATTTACCTTTGGAGCTAAAAATCTGTATTGATTTTATGAAATGATCTTTTTTCTGGGTCTTATTTTAGTTTTTAAAGCAGCTTATTTAGCAGATCACACTAAGAGATTAAAAAATAGAATTGACAAATTATGCCAAGACAGAAATATTCTACATACTCTCTCAGTTGCATGGAGCACTTACTCTTCTTGGTGGACACAGCCACTGAATGATGCTATGCACAAGGAAATTTGGACACTTTCTTCAAGCATCAGCTTTTAATAAAAGGACAACTTTTTTTGCAAGGACATGAGCATAGGGTCAATCTTCACCAAAACTAATACAGCAGAGAGCTAGCAATTATACTGCTGTTAAATTCCACCCACCCTCATGATCCCCAAGCCTGCCTTATCTGCTAGAAAAGAATCCAGGCAGAAATGTGCCTTCGCTCCTGAACTGTATTAATTCTAGGCTCAGTTTATCACCTAGCAACAGCTCCAACTCTTTGATTGCCACTGCCCATCTCTACTTTGAATCACCATGCCTAAAAAGGCTCTTCTCAGGGATTTATAACCTCCTGCACCACTTCACAGTAGACTTTTCAAAGCAAAATATACTCAAGTAGATAGTTGTTAATCTATTACATATCTAAATAATGTGATTTATTTAGCCACCTTGGCATTTGGTATCTAGGGACACTTTGAGTTCTATTAATAGATGAGTTCAAGAAAGGATCTATTATTGTGCCTTTATTTTGATAAGAAAGAAAATCTTAGAATTATGATGTAATCTTCTCCAAAATAATATCTAGAAATGGAAGTTTAAGAAGCTGGAGAAAAACTTGTGCTTTTTGTTAAGCTTACTGGTAACATTAATGTGTTTGTGCTACCAACTGAAGTGCCACTGACATTTAATCAAAGCAGGAAAAAATCAAATACATATAAATTGACTAAACTAGTGAAACTATCAGACATACTTTGAAGGCACCTGAGAGGGTAGAACACAGATAACAAGCTGCAAGCAGCCACATCAAAAGCATAGGAGAATAGGAAGAAGTAGAATAACTTCATGGAGGTTCTAGAGGCCCAAGTTCAACAGCAAGTGGCCAGAGTATTTCAAAGATATCCTGTTTGAAGTTTCATGACACACCTGCAGAAGATTTGAAGGGAATTTGGAAGATGAAGATGGAAATAGAGAAACTCACCAATAATTCACTGGTGCATGAGGTATTATTTTGGTCAATGCTGTATTTATTTTTATCTTTTTCATGAAAAATGTTCATTGATATTTGAAGAATGAAAGATGGGAGTGGAATTATTGGCCTCTTTCTGAGTTTCAAGTGATCTCCTGTCCATTACTCCCCATCTCCTGATAGGTCTTTATTATTAGGTCTGGTGGGTTCAGGGGAGGAATTACTTCTCATAGGAACTACAGCAGGACCTAGAGATAAAACGTCCAGTGTAAATCTGCAGTACATTGATTCAGAAGAAAGAGGCCAAAAATCTCAAGAAGAAATTAAGTTTTTTCTGTGCTAAAGGAAGTGAGAATGGTGGTCTTCATTAGAATTAGGGCATAGGACCTCAATAAAGGGGAAGGTATGTCTAGTGTGGTTGTCATATGCTGGTGTATCAGTACCCTAGAATTCCTTCTGCTTAGTTCTTCGATATTAAGAACTCTTTAGGTAGTATTATGTTCTGCCCCCTTTGGTTGCAGTATTCTTTTGGTTATCTTATTTCTGTATAATAAGTCTTCCTAAAACTTAGTAGTTTAAAACAACAATTTATTATTATCTCTGTGGTTTTGTGGGTTGACTGAGCTTACCAGCCCAGTGTTTGCTCAAGGCCTTATACGTAGCTTCAGTCAGACAACAGCTGGAGCTGGAACCATTGATAGAATGGACTAGTTTAGATAACTAAGATCACTTATGTGGTTGTAGTTTATGCTGGCTGTTAGCTGGAAGCTGGGACTGTCTATGGGAACACCTATACATGATTACTCCATGCACCTTGGATGTCCCAGCATGTTTACTGGATTCTCAGTGTCACTACTACCAGATTATATTGGATAACAGTCACTGACTCCATGTCATACAGATTCAAGGAGGGAGGATGGAGATATAGATTTTACTCTTGATGGAAGAGCAGCAAAGTCACACTGCAGAACAAAGGAATGGTAGATACTGTTGTGGTCATCATTGGAAAATATAGTCTTCCACAATTATTGATATGCAATCTCTGGGTTGTTAAGCTTCAGATAGTATGTGCCAAATCCTCCATATATTACAGCCTTGTCTTTTAGATCTCTTTCGGCTTTATATGTTCTACTTCATAAAAAATTCTGAGCTTTCATGCTCTTTTGAGCATCATTCTTTCAGCCTCTTCCCCTATCAAAGTTATCTGATTTTGTTTCCATTCTGTCAGGATGGGTAATCATACATGATGTGGGACATTTTCCTTTCTTTTTCTGTATACCTCTTCCCAGGTCTTTGCTGATAAAATGAGGCTCCCAGGAGATTTAGCATAATGTGACTGTTAACAGATAAACTGAGGTACATTAAAATTTTGAAGATTTTATTTGAGCAAAGACCTATTTGAATCAGGCAGCAACAAGCCAAAAAATGATTAGAAATATTCTATCAGCAGGAGCTAAGGGAAAGACTTTTATCAGGCAGACTGGAAGCAAAACAAGCAAAAAGGAAAATGATTTGATTGACTATAACTTAAGCTGTTGCCCTATTTGGGAAAGCCTAATTGGCTATTTGTGATTAGTTTTTCTTAAATTTTGATTTATTAACCTTGAGGCATTTATAAGAATTGAGACTAGCTTAGGTTTTGGTTTGCTTACCTATGCTGCCAAGTCATAAGAGCCACCTTGTTTAATAGCCTAATGGCTTCCTTGTTCAAGTACTTTAACAGAACGTATGCTTTTCATTGCTGGCTAGAATTTAGTCTATACAAGGCTGTGGAGACCTTGAATGTGTACTGTAAAAACTTTAATAAAATACTGTTTGCTTTTCAGTTTTAAAGTTTTGAAACAAGGCCAGGCATAAGAAGGCAACTACTTTAATTTCCCCTGATCAGGTAAAGATAAACATTGATAGCCTTACAAAGCTTTGCAGGTGAAGCTGCCCTGAAATGGCAATTACAATCTCCAAAGGTGGAGGAGGAGGGAACACAGATGTACACAATTATTGACGAAGCCCTATAGACGAAAAAAAAATTCTGTCATCAGATCTACTTCTATTTCCCTCATGTCTCCCAAAAAGGTCCCATCATTGATCATGGAGGAGGAAATAAGCAACCATTTTATAGAGCAAGATAGTTTCGAGCAATGGTTAAGCACTAGACTTAAAGCCAAAGGATCTGAGTTCAATCAAATTCCAGTCCTGTAACTTATTTTTTAAACTTAGTCATCTCTCTCTGCTTCAGTTATTTTGACTGTAAAATGAGGGTAGTATTAGTACCCATCTCCAAAAAATGTTATAAGAATTTTACATACCTGGCATATAGCAAGTACTATAGGTATTTTCTATAATTCTTATTTTGTCATTGACCACCTTTGAAGCACTTCCATGATGTTAGAGGAGAGTAACAGGTTGACCAATATGAGATGAAAGATATACTTTTGGTGTATTGGCTTGTAAATATGTTACCTTTCCCAGAGAATATAATGCCCATGAAAGCCATAATTGTATCAATATGCTCACATTGGGTCCATGACTTTTTAAGGAGGAGAGCATATGGTGGAATTTCAGGCACCAGGGGAGGTCAGTGAGGGAAATATTTCTGTTGAAGACGAAAACTCTTTTAAAGTTGCTGATTTTACCTACTCATGAAGCAGCTTTTTTCTTTTAGTATAAAAATAAAAGTTATTTGCAGGTTACTTGTCATTTTTCATTGTAAAGATTTATTCTATAACTTTTAATTTATGAAAATGACACAAGGTCAGATGATGACTGATGGCTGTAGCTCCCAAAATGTAAAGAAGTGTTGACTAGAGGGAAATTGAAATTCAAAGTTCATGATCCCATAATCAGGAAGAATATGTTGGTTCTGAAAACCATTAATGAGAATAGATAGAAAAAGATGTATTTTTAAAGTAGTATTCTAAGTCAGATAATTACTAAGAAGCTAAGAAGAAAAACAATCACATCAACATGACTGCTATTCCAAAACAAACAAAATATAAACCAATACTGGAAAGCAATAGCCCCAAATTTTCAGCACCTACTCTATTATAGTACCTACCTTACTTTACATAGTACATAGACCTATGAGATTTTATTAATTTAATTTTACATTGAGGGAAATCAAGAATCAGAGAAACCATGCAAGTTACCCCAATCCTGCAGATGGTGGATTTATGTGCCACAAGTCAAAATTGAATGTCTCTGGCTCTGTGCTCAGGCTCTGAAAACCCATTCTGTGTTCACACATCAGTGCTAAAAACACAAGTCCTGGTTTCTCATCCTGGCAGGAATGGTGATCCACAGTCTATCCTAAAATGTTTTTCTGCCTCATTTTTCATCATCTCCCCAGACCAACTTTACATTCCAGGCATAACAATTTTCTCCTCAACCTTATTATTTGATTTGCCTAATCCTGCCCTTCGTTAATTCCAGTTTCCTACATATGGCATTCTCCTCTCCTCCACTCTGCTGATTTAAACCTTGACGTTTCTCAGAACATCTTCAACATGATCCATTCTGTGCATCAACCTCTGAGCTTCCATATTTAGTACAATTACCCTTCCAATGAACTCCATGTGTCATTGTTAGAGTTCAGTTTGCCCCACATAATAGCCTCTTTTGTTTCTGTGAAGTATATAGCTTGCCTCCTTGAATAGGGCAGGGTCTTTATGCCTCCTTTTTGATCTTTATCTAACACATAGTAAGCTCTCAATAAATCCTGGTTAATTGACTATTCATCAGTTCTTGGTCAGTTCTGTGACAAAAAAAAAAAAAAAAAAAAAAAAAGAAAAGAAAAGAAAGGAAAAAAAACAAGCCTTAGGTTTAGTCTGTCATTGATACAGAATTCCGTGAGAGAATTCACCATTGTGAATGCAAGTGATTGGGAGGAGTTTATAGGAAAAGGAACACCTGCAGAGGACAAATTTCTCCTTCTTCTTTGCAGAAAATGTCATTGTATTACATAGATGGGAGAAAGCAAAACTGTATAAATGCAAAGTACAACATAAATTTTTCTTAGCCATTTTGGGGTGCTAGTTAGTGTTAACATTAGGCAAAGTAGGTGATTCAATACTGAAACCAAAGAGGTAAATTGACAGGTCTTTTGCCAGATGGCTTTCAAAATTTCCATGATAAGAATAAAAACTATGGGGGACCTTGAAGATGGCGGAAGAGTAAGACGCGGAGATCGCCTTCCTCCCCACGGATACACCAGAAATACATCTACATGTGGAACAACTTCTACAGAACACCTACTGAAGGCTGGCAGAAGACCTCAGACCTCCCAAAAGGCAAGAAACTCCCCACGTACCTGGGTAGGGCAAAAGAAAAAAAGAAAAAACAGAGACAAAAGAATAAGGACGGCACCTGCACCAGTGGGAGGGAGCTGTGAAGGAGGAAAAGTTTCCACACACTAGGAAGCCCCTCCGCGGGCGGAGAATGCGGGAGGTGGAGGGGGGAGCTTCGGGACCACGGAGTGGTGCACAGTGACGGGTGCGGAGGGCAAAGCGGGGAGATTACTGCACAGACGATCGGTGCCGACCGGCACTCACCAACCCGAGAGGCTTGTCTGCTCACCCGCCCGGGCGGGCGGGGCTGCGAGCTGAGGCTTGGGTTTCAGTTTTGGACGGAGCGCAGGGAGAGGACTGGGGTTGGCGGCTTGAACATAGCCTGAAGGGGTTAGTGCACCACGACTAGCCGGGAGGGAGTTCGGGGAAAAGCCTGCACCTGCCGAAGAGGCAAGAGACTTTTTCTTTCCTATTTGTTTCCTGGTGCGCGAGGAGAGGGGTTTAAGAGCGCTGCTTAAAGGAACGCCAGAGACGGGCGCGAGCCGCGGCTAAAAGCGCGAACCCCAGAGACGGGCGCGAGCCGCGGCTAAAACCGCGGACCCCAGAGACAGGCGGGAGACGCTAAGGCTGCTGCTGCCGCCACCAAGGGGCCTGTGTGCGAGCACGGGTCACTCTCCACGCCCCTCTTCCGCAGAGCCTGTGCAGCCCACCACTGCCAGGTTCCCGGGATCCAGGGACAACTTCCCCGGGAGTATGCACGGCGGGCCTCAGGCTGGTGCAACGTCACGCCGGCCTCTGCCGCAACGTCATGCCGCCTCTGCTGCAGCAGGCCCGCCCCGCACGCAGTGCCCCTCCTTCCCCCATCCCCCAACCCCCGGCCTGAGTGAGCCGGAGCCCCCGAATCAGCGGCTCCTTTAACCCCGTCCTGTCTGAGCGAAAAAACAGACGCCCTCCAGCGACCTACACGCAGAGGCAGGGCCAAATCCAAAGCTGAGCTCCTGTGAGCTGTGAGAACAAAGAAGAGAAAGGGAAATCTCTCCCAGCAGCCACAGAAGCAGCGGATTAAAGCTCCACAATCAACTTGATATACCCTGCATCTGTGGAATACCTGAATAGACAAGGAATGATCCCAAATTGAAGAGGTGGAATTTAGGAGCGAGATCTATGATTTTTTTCCCTTTTCCTCTTTTTGTGAATGTGTATGTGTATGCTTCTGTGTGAGATCCTGTCTGTATACTCTTGCTTCCACCATTTGTCTGAGGGCTCTATCCGTCCATGGTTTTTTAAAAAAAATTTTTTCTTAATAAGTAATTTTAATTGTAATAACTTTATTATACTTTACCTTCGTTCTTTCTTTCCTTCCTTCCTTCCCTCCTTTAGACAACGAATCACCCCAAATTGAGGAGGTGGTCTCTGAGAGCAAGATTTATGATTTTTGCCCCTTTACCTCTTTTTGTGAACGTGTATGTGTATGCTTCTGTGTAAGATTTTCTCTGTATAGCTTTGCTTCCAACATTTGTCCTAAGGTTCTATCCGTCCCTTTTTTTTTTCTCTCTAAATATTTTTTAATTCAATAACTATATTATACTTTATTTTATTTTTACTGTACCTTCTTTCTTTCTGTCTTTTTTCCTTCTTTCCCTCCTTCCTTCTTTCCTTCCTCCCTCCTTTCTTTCCTTCTTTGCTTCTTTCTTCCTTCCTTCCTTTCCTCCTTTCCTTCTTTCTGTCCTCATACTTCTACTAATTCTCTCTACTTTTTCTCCCTTTTATTCTGAGCCGTGTGGATGAAAGGCTCTTGGTGCTCCAGCCCAGGAGTCAGGGCTCTGCCTCTGAGGTAGGAGAGCCAACTTCAGGACACTGGTCAACAAGAGACCTCCCAGCTCCACATAATATTAAACGGTGGAAATCTCCCAGAGACCTCCATCTTAACACAAGCACCCAGCTTTACTCAACGACCAGCAAGCCACAGTGCTGGACAACCTATGCCAAACAACTAGCAAAACAGGAACACAATCCCACCCATTAGCAGAGAGGCTGCCTAAAATCATAATAAGGCCACAGACACCCCAAAACACACGACCAGACGTGAACCTGCCCACTAGAGAGACAAGATCCAGCCTCATCCAGCACAACACAGGCACTAGTCCCCTCCACCAGGAAGCCTACACAACCCATTGAAACAACCTTAGCCACTGGAGACAGACATCAAAAACAACGGGAACTACAAACGTGCAGCCTGCAAAAAGGAGACCCCAAACACAGTAAGATAAGCAAAATGAGAAGACAGAAAAACACACAGCAGATGAAGGAGCAAGATGAAAACCCACCAGACCTAACAAATGAAGAGGAAATAGGCAATCTACCTGAAAAAGAATTCAGAATAATGATAGTAAGGGTGATCCGAAATCTTGGAAGTAGAATGGACAAATTGCAAGAAACAGTTAACAAGGACCTACAAGAACTAAAGATGAAACAAGCAACGATGAACAATGCAATAAATGAAATCAAAAGTACTCTAGATAGGATCAATAGCAGAATAACTGAGGCAGAAGAACGGATAAGTGACCTGGAAGATAAAGTAGTGGAAATAACTACTGCAGAGTAGAATAAAGAAAAAAGAATGAAAAGAACTGAGGACAGTCTCAGAGAACTCTGGGACAACATTAAACGCACCAACATTCGAATTATAGGGGTTCCAGAAGAAGAAAAAAAGAAAGGGACTGAGAAAATATTTGAAGAGATTATGGTTGAAAACTTCCCTAATATGGGAAAGGAAATAGTTAATCAAGTCCAGGAAGCACAGAGAGTCCCATACAGGATAAATACAAGGAGAAATATGCCAAGACACATATTAATCAAACTGTCAAAAATTAAATACAAAGAAAGCATTTTAAAAGCATCAAGGGAAAAACAACAAATAACACACAAGGGAATCCCCATAAGGTTAACAGCTGATCTCTCAGCAGAAACCCTACAAGCCAGAAGGGAGTGGCAGGACATACTGAAAGTGATGAAGGAGAAAAACTGCAACCAAGACTACTCTACCCAGCAAGGATCTCATGCAGAATTGATGGAGAAATTAAAACCTTTACAGACAAGCAAAAGCTGAGAGAGTTCAGCACCACCAAACCAGCTTTACAACAAATGCTAAAGGAACTTCTCTAGACAAGAAACACAAGAGAAGGAAACGACCTATAATAACGAACCCAAAACAATATAGAAAATGGGAATAGGAACATACATATCGATAATTACCTTAAATGTAAATGGACTAAATGCTCCCACCAAAAGACACAGATTGGCTGAATGGATACAAAAACAAGACCCTTATATATGCTGTCTACAAGAGACCCACTTCAGACCTAGAGACACATACAGACTGAAAGTAAGGGGAAGGAAAAAGATATTCCATGCAAATGGAAACTAAAGGAAAGCTGGAGTAGCAATTCTCATATCAGAAAAAATAGACTTTAAAATAGGGACTATTAAAAGGGACAAAGAAGGACACTACATAATGATCAAGGGATCGATCCAAGAAGAAGATATAACAATTGTAAATATTTATGCACCCAACATAGGAGCACCTCAATACATAAGGCAAATACTAACAGCCATAAAATGGGAGATCGACAGTAACACGTTCATAGTAGGGGACTTTAACACCCCACATTCACCCATGGACAGATCATCCAAAATGAAAATAAATAAGGAAACACAAGCTTAAAATGATACATTAAACAAGATGGACTTAATTGATATTTATAGGACACTCCATCCAAAAACAACAGAATACACTCTCCAGGACAGATCATATCTTGGGTCACAAATCAAGCCTTGGTAAATTTAAGAAAACTGAAATTGTATCAAGTATCTTTTCTGACCACAACGCCATGAGACTAGATATCAATTACAGGAAAAGATCTGTAAAAAATACAAACACATGGAGGCTAAACAATACACTACTTAATAATGAAGTGATCACTGAAGAAATCAAAGAGGAAATAAAAAAATACCTAGAAAAAAATGACAATGGAGACAAAACGACCCAAAACCTATGGGATGCAGCAAAAGCAGTTCTAAGGGGGATGTTTATAGCAATACAAGCCCCCCTTAAGAAGCAGGAAACATCTCGAATAAACAACCTAACCTTGCACCTCAAGCAATTAGAGAAAGAAGAACAAAAAAACCCTAAAGCTAGCAGAAGGAAAGAAATCATAAAAATCAGATCAGAAATAAATGAAAAAGAAATGAAGGAAACGATAGCAAAGATCAATAAAACTAAAAGCTGGTTCTTTGAGAAGATAAACAAACTGATAAACCATTAGCCAGACTCATCAAGGAAAAAAGAGAGAAGACTCAAATCAATAGAATTAGAAATGAAAAAGGAGAATTAACAACTGACACTGCATAAATACAAAGGATAATGAAAGATTACTACCTGCAACTATACACTGATAAAATGGACAACCTGTAATAAATGCACAAATTCTTAGAAATGCACAACCTTCTGAGACTGAATCAGGAAGAAATAGAAAATATGAACAAACCAATCACAAGTACTGAAATTGAGACTGTGATTTAAAATCTTCCAACAAACAAAAGCCCAGGACCATATGGCTTCACAGATGAATTCTATCAAACATTTAGAGAAGAGCTAACACCTATCCTTCTCAAACTCTTCCAAAATATAGCAGAGGGAGGAACACTCCCAAACTCATTCTGAGTCCACCATCACCCTGATACCAAAACCAGACAAAGATATCACAAAATAAGAAAACTACGGACTAATATCACTGATGAACATAGATGCAAAGATCCTCAACAAAATACTAGCAAACAGAATCCAACAGCACATTAAAAGGACCATACACCATGATCAAGTGGGGTTTATCCCAAGAATGCAAGGATTTTTCAGTATATGCAAATCAATCAATGTGCTACACCATATTAACAAATTGAAGGAGAAAAAACATATGATCAACTGAATAGATGCAGAGAAAGCTTTCGACAAAAGTCAACACCCATTTGTGATAAAAACCCTCCAGGAAATAGGCATAGAGGGAACTTACCTCAACATAATAAAGGCCATACATGACAAACCTACAGCCAACATTGTCCTCAATGGTGAAAAACTGAAAGCATTTCCACTAAGATCAGGAACAAGACAAGGTTGCCCACTCTCACCACTATTATTCAACAGAATTTTGGAAGTTTTAGCCACAAAGAAGAAAAAGAAATAAAATGAATTCAAATCAGAAAAGAAGAAGCAAAACTGTCACTGTTTGCAGATGACATGGTACTATACATAGAGAATCCTAAAGATGCTACCAGAAAACTACTAGAGCTAATCAATAAATTTGGAAAAATAGACAGATACAAAATTAATGCACAGAAATCTCTTCCATTCCTATACACTAATGATGAAATATCTGAAAGTGAAATTAAGAAAACACTCCCATTTACCATTGCAACAAAAAACAAAATAAAATACCTAGGAATAAACCTACCTAAGGAAACAAAAGACCTGTGTGCAGAAAATTATGACACTGATGAAAGAAATTAAAGATTTTACAAATAGATGGAGAGATATACCATGTTCTTGGATTGGAAGAATCCACATCGTGAAAATGAATATGCTACCCAAAGCAATATACAGATTCAATGCAATCCTTATGAAACGACCACTGGCATTTTTCACAGACTAGAACATAAATTTCACAATATGCATGGAAACACAAAAGACCCGGAATAGCCAAACAATTTTGTGAAAGAAAAACAGAGATGTAGGAATCAGGCTCCCTGGCTTCAGAATATACTACAAAGCTACAGTAATCAAGACAGTATGGTAGTGGCCCAAAATCAGAAATATAGATCAATTGAACATGATAGAAAGCCCAGAGACAAACCCACGCACATATGGTCACCTTATCTTTGATATAGGAGGCAAGAATATACAGTGGAGAAAAGACAGCCTCTTCAATAAATGGTGCTGGGAAAACAGCTACATTTAAAATAATGATATTAGAGCACTCTCTAACACCATACACAGAAATCAACCCAAAATGTATTAAAGACCTAAATGTAAGGCCAGACACTATCAAACTCTTAGAGGAAAACATAGGCAGAACACTCTATGACATACATCACAGCAAGATCCTTTTTGACCCACCTCTGAGAGAATTGGAAATAAAAACAAAAATAAACAAATGGGACCTAATGAAACGTAGAAGCTTTGTACAGCATAGGAAACCATAAAGAAGATGAAAAAACAACCCTCAGAATGGGAGAAAATATTTGTAAATAAAGCAACTGACAAAGGATTAATCTCCAGAATTTTGAGCAGCTCATGCAGCTCAATATCAAAAAAACAAACAACCCAATACAAAAATGTGCAGAAGATCTAAATAGACATATCTCCAAAGAAGATATACAGATTGCCAACAAACACATGAAAGAATGATCAACATTATTAATCATTCGAGAAATGCAAATCAACCGTACAGTGAGGTATCACCTCACACTGGTCAGAATGGCCATCATCAAAAAATCTACAAACGGTAAATGCTGGAAAGGGTGTGGAGAAAAGGGAACCCTCTTGCACTGTCGGTGGGAATGTTAATTGATACAACCACTATGGAGAACAGTATGGAGGTTCCTTAAAAAACTACAAATAGAACTACCATATGACCCAGCAATCCCACTACTGGATATATACCCTGAGAAAGCCATAATTCAAAAAGTCCCATGTACCATACTGTTCATTGCAGCTCTATTTACAGTAGCCAGGACATGGAAGAAACCTAAGTGTCCATCAACAGATGAATGGATTAAGAAGATGTGGCACATATATACAATGGAATATTACTCTGCCATAAAAAGAAATAAAATTGAGTTATTTGTAGTGAGGTGGATAGACCTAGAGTCTGTCATACAGAGTGAAGTAAGTCAGAAAGAGAAAAACAAATACTGTATGTTAACGTATATATATGGAGTCTAAAAAAAAAAAAACCAAAATTGTCATGAAGAACCTAGGGGCAGGATGGGAATAAAGACACACACCTACTAGAGAATGGACTTGAGGGCACGGGGAGGGGGAAGGGTAAGCTGGGACAGTGAGAGAGTGGTAGTGTATATATGGACATATATATACTACCATATATAAAATAGATAGCTAGTGGGAAGCAGGTGCATAGCACAGGGAGATCAGCTCGGTGCTTTGTGACCAGCTAGAAGGGTGGGATAGGCAGTGTGGAGGGCAGGAGATGCAAGAGGGAAGAGATATGGCTATATATGTATATGTAGAACTGATTCACTTTTTTATAAAGCAGAAACTAACACACCATTGTAAAGCAATTATACACCAATAAAAATGTGACCAAACACACACACACACACACACACACACACACACACACACACACACAAAGCCCAATATCTATGAAAGAAAAAAGAAAAAATAACTGATAGATTTTACTACCTTAAAAAGAAAAACTTTTGTACACAAATATAAATAGGAGACAAAAGTTTGGGGGATTATGTGAAATATAACAGAAAGTTAAAGATCCTTAATATAAAAGCACCTAGAGACCAAAAAAAGATATAAAAATATTTTTATAAAGAAGAAATATAAACAAACATGTATAAACTTTCAACTTCATAAGCAGTCAAAAATTAAAATGAATACCATTTTCCCATCCCTTGAAAAGGCAGATATGGAAGGATTGTTAATAACTAGTGCTGGAGATAGTGAGCACTCTGTCATTGTTGGAGAAAGTATAAATCCATGTAGCTTTTCAGGTGGACAATTTGGCAGTGTATATCAATACTTAAATGGTGGCTAGCCTCTGATTTAACAGCTCTGAGTGTAAGCATCCTACCTGAAGATATCTTCATGCAAGTCCTAGGAGTCAGGTATAAGTATGTGTATCAAAGCATTTTTTGAAATAATAAAAAATCTGAAACAACATGATTGTACATAAATGAAGAACTTTTTGAAGTAATACATACCAACTCCTACCATGCAATACTCTGCAGCAGATAAAAAGAGTTCTATCATGTGGACACGAAAATATTTCTAAGACATAGTGATATGAAAAACAAGTTGCACAATAATACTGAATCGCACACTCCTGTTTACGTTTATATGGTTATGGACCTGTTTACATATATATGACATGTGTGTGTCTGTTTGTGCCTAGAGAAAAGTCTGTAATAATGCATATCAAGATGCTGACGGTTTCCTCTGCCCAAGGCACTCGGATTGGGAGAGGAGGAATTAAAGGGGACTCTACGTAATTTACATCATTTACTTCTAGGTTATTTGGTTTTTTTTAATAAGCATGTTTTTATGGATGACAAGTAATTTTCATTATCACAGAAAACTTGGAAAATGCAAATATGTAATCTCTGATACTGTAAAAAAGAACTGGAAGGTATAGACTTCCAGTGATAAGATAAACATATACTAGGGCTTTAATGTACAACATAAAAAATACAATTTACTGTTCTGTATATATGAAAGTTGTTAAGAAGTGGATCCTGGGAATTCTCATCAGAAGGAAAAATATATTTTTTCTTTTTCTTTTATTTTGTTTCTAAATGAGATAATGGATATTCACTAAACTTATTTTGGTAATCATTTCGTGATGTCTGTAAGTCCAATCATTATACTGTTCGTCGTAAGCTTACACTGTACTGCATGTCAATTATATCTCAATGAAACTGGAAGAAGAAAAATAAAATGATACCAAAGACACACACAGTGCTTCCCTGGTGGTGCAGTGGTTGAGAGTCTGCCTGCCGATGCAGGGGACTCGGGTTTGTGCCCCGGTCTGGGAAGATCCCACATGCCATGGAGTGGCTGGGACTGTGAACTATGTCCACTGAGCCTGCACGTCCAGAGCCTGTGCTCCACAATGGGAGAGGCCACAAAAGTGAGAGGCCCGTGTACTGCAAAAAAAAAAAAAAAAGACACACACAAATGATGCCAAACACACACACAGACACACACACACATGCCTCAAAAAATAAATAAACAGGACACATGTGAAGAGTAGGGCAGTATGTATGTGTGTGTAAATGGTATTTGAGCAACTACAGAGGAATATAAGGACCCTAAAAACTAGCAGGTAAGAGAGTAAATATTATGGTGAAGGTCCCAGAAAGTGAACTAGAATATCAGTGGATTCAAACTTATATGCTATGAGCATATATGCTATTAAAATACTAAGGGAACCATATGAAGGTCCTTACAAACTAAAAGAGAGACCGACCATGTGAACTCAGTCATCCCACTCCTGAAATAAATCCATCATATGGATTTATTTCCAGGAGTGGGATTGCAGAGTCACATGGTAGGTCTACTTTTAGTTTGTAAAGGAACCTCCATATGGTTCCCCTTAGTGTCTGTACCAATTTACATTCCCACCACAGTGTATGAGAGTTCCCTTCTCTCCATACCCTCTCCAGCATTTATTGTTTGTAGATTTTTTGATGATAGCCATTTTGCCTGGTTTGAGGTGATATCTCATTGCAGCTTTGATTTGGATTTCTCTAATAATTAGCGATGTTGAACATATTTTCATTTGCCCCTGCCATCAGTATATCTTCTTCAGAGAAATCTCTATTTAGGTCTCCTTCACATTTTTTGATTGGGTTGTTTGTTTTGATGATATTAAACCTCATGAGCTGTTTGTAAATTTTGGAGACTAATCCATTGTCTGTCACATTATTTGTAAATATTCTCTCCCAATCTGTGGGTTGTCTTTTTGCTTTGTTTATGGTGTCCTTTGCTGTGCAAAAGCTTTTGAGTTTAATTAGCTTCCATTTGCTTATTTTTGTTTTTATTTCCATTATTCTGGGAGACAGATCAACAAAGATATCGATGCAATTTATGTCAGAGAGTGTTCTGCTTTTGTTTTCCTCTTGGAGTTTTATAGTGTCCGGTCTCACATTTAGGTCTTTAATCTAGAGAAAAAGATAGTCTGAAAGGATACATGCACCCCAATGTTTATTGCAGCACTGTTTACAATAACCAAGACATGGAAGCAACAAAAATGCCCATCAACAGAGGAATTTATAAAGAAGATGGGCTATATACACAGTGGAATACTACTCAGCCATTAGAAAGAATGAAATAATGTCATTTGCAGCAACATGGATGGACATAGAGATTGTCATAAGGAGTGAAGTAAGTCAGACAGAGAAAGAGAAATATCGTATAATATCCCATATATGTAGAATAATAAAAAGAATGACACAAATGAATTCATTTACAAAACAGAAACAGACTCACAGACTTAGAGGTTGAACTTATTGTTACCAGGGTAGGGTGGAAAGGTGTGGGGGAGAGATAGTTAGGGAGTTTGGGATCTTCTATATTTAAGATGGATAACCAACTATATTTAAGATGGATAACCAACAAGGGCATACTGTATAGCACAGAGAACTCTGCTCAATGTTATGAGGCAGCCTGGATGGGAGGGGAGTTTGGAGGAGAATTAATACATGTATCTGTATTGCTGAATTTCTTTGCTGTGTACCTGAATATATATATTCAGTATGTATGTATATATACATACTTACACACACACATGGAATAATTCTCACAGAATCCCTACTGAACACTGGCAGAAATCCTCAAACACCCAGAAATTAAGAAAGATCTCCACATAACCGAATAGGACAAAAAAAAAACAAAAAACAAAACAAAACAAAAAAAACGAAATGGGACAGAACCTGCATCCCTGAGAGGGAGCTGGAAAGAGAAAATGTTCCTGTGCCATGGGAAACCACTTCATTGGTGGGGAGATCAGCTGGGACAGAAAGGGAGTTTCAGAGGATTGGAGGAGAGCACAACACTCGGTTTGCCACAGGCAAAACAGAGAGAGGCCAGCACAGAGGATATGTGCTATGTCACTGCAATCTCTAGCTCAAGGCGTGCACCTTTGGTGGCTTGGTGCAAAAGTCAGCCTTTAGAGGACAGACTTGGGGAGAGGACTGGATTTAGCTGTTCAGAGACAGCCTGAAGCGGCTGGAGTGTGCTACAGGCCACAACCAGGGGTGTACATGGAAGAAAGCCAGTCCACCATAGAAGCAAAGTACCATTGTTAATGGGTGCCCAAAGGGAGGTGCGAGGCCTGTCATAGCAGCCTCATTTTTGGCGTGCTCACTGCTGGTGTGTGCCACCATTGAAACCCCTTTGTAATTGTGCACATGAAGGGAGGGTTGGGGCCTGCCATAGCAGCCTCTTTCTTGGTGACAGCTCTATGAGCTCTGGAAGCATGCAAATGTCTATGGTTTGCCCACACATGGAGGTGGGACTGAAATCAGAGCCCTCTCCCCACAGCTGTGAAATCCATAGATTTATGCCCCTGCAACCAGCTTGGTAAACTCAGTGACTGCAGGACATCCAAGTGGACAATGGGTGCTCCCTTGGTTGTGGTTGGTCTGACCTTAACAGCTGTTGGCTTTTT